>NW_006206760.1:1819768-1834176 GCF_000334495.1 Tupaia belangeri chinensis
CCGACACGCACTCGGCCCCTGCCCCGCCGGATGGAGCTGCAGGGAA
Organism: Tupaia belangeri chinensis; assembly: GCF_000334495.1. Lineage (NCBI taxonomy): Eukaryota > Metazoa > Chordata > Mammalia > Scandentia > Tupaiidae > Tupaia > Tupaia belangeri. The sequence continues at coordinate 1,819,815 of NW_006206760.1, forward strand.
GGAACCCGGCGCCGCGCGACACGACGCGGCTTCCAGGGCGACCAGCTGCGTTTCCGGACCAGCGCGGCGCCCCCGCTGCACGCGCCGACCGGGGGCGGGGCCGTGAGCTGGCGCGCGCTGATTCGCCGGGCCCGGCAGGGGGCGGACCCTCAGCCAGCTCCGCCCCGCCCCTGGGCCTGGTGGGTAGAGTCCGGGAGGGCCTGGCTGCGGGGGAATGAAGCCTCCGCCTTCTCCGGCAGAAGCCTTTAAATACGGGCTCGAGCCCGGGACTCGGGGTGCGGCGCTCGGCGGCCCGAGGGAGGGACGTGCGGCGAGGGGCGAGCAGGCGGAGCGGGGCGCGGGGGCAGGAGGGGCGGCGCGGCCCGGGGAAGGTGCTGCTCCCGCGTTCGGAGTCGGTAAGCGGTTAGTGGGTAAGCGCCCTTCCCGCCCGGCCCGCCGCGCCGTCGGGATGCTCCGGGAGTCCTGGGATGTGCACGGAGCGGGGCGGGGAGGGGTGTGCGTTCGCGCCCCGCGCTCGGCCCCGGGCTTTCGGTCTCGCGACCCCGGTCTGGTCTCCTCTTTTGCGCTCAGGGCGGGAATCCCATTTCGGATCTGCTGCCCGGAGGATGGGACAGCTTGGGCTTTCTATTCAAGACTCGGTCTCCGAGCCTCTCCTCTCTCTCGATCCGCTTTCTGTCTTGAAACAAGATTTCTCCGACGCTGCAGAAAACCAGACGCCCGCCGAGGAAGCGGTTCTCGTGTTAGGGTCCTCCTTTGGACCGAGCTGTAGTCTTTTGTCTTTGGAGTTTGCTCACCTGAAGGGTCTGCTGCTTTTCTCTGGCCGCCCTTCTTCAGAAACCAAAGAGGACCAGAACCAGAAAGCCCCTTTGAGGGTGAAATCCTAAGCCTGCGGGGTGTCTGCGTGGGCTGCCCTGGAATCCATTGTTAACCATGGCACCGTGTAATCACTGTCCTTAGTGTCAGCCAAGGCCTTCCTGTGGCCTCGATCTTGAAAAATTGCACGTCCTCTATGTAGGAAGGTAACGGAGGAGGGTTGGGAATTCTTGTCCATGCAGAGGAGGGGTTCACTGGTAGGGAGCCCTGCATGGACACACAGAAGTAGCTGTCCACGGACTGACCTCAAAGGCACAGTGAGTCTTTGAGTTTCTTCAAATCCCCTAAGAAGTGGAGAACAGTGGTGTGGTCTGTTTCTTCAGGGGGGTTCTGGAAATGAAAGCCCTGACTGTCTGCTCTGAGATGTGCTTGTTAGGACCTAGCGTCTGGTTTAAGGTAAGTGGTGACGTGGTTGAAAGGATCTCATTTCGCCCCCTGTTACTCGATGTAGTTTCCCAAACGCAAAATCCACAACTGATCAGCTCTTGCCATTTCCTCAGCTTTATTTGATACCCTTTACGTACAGAGCGCACACTTCCTTACTCATTCAAGATTATTATTTTTTTTAGAGGTTTTTGCTATAGGGCTTGGGAGCTCGCCAGACAGACAGAGACAGAGAGACAGAAAGCGAGAAATCACCCCCCAGGGGGAATGGTCACACCGCAATCCCTTCTCCTCCGTTCTCCTCTCGGGATCTTGGGCACGCACGCACCGGCTCCGGGGTGCGAACCAAGGTCGACTACGTGGGAATCCAGTGACATAGCCATTACACTAACTGCTGGTCCCCAAGATTATTTTTCAAGTCAAGCATCTTTTAGAATTTGTTTTTTGCGCAGGACTGAAAGGATACTGAAGTTGATGTATCCAGTTTACGCTCCCATTTCCCTGACAGTACAGTAGAGAGACAGAGGCTACGTGGAAGGAGCAATAGGAAATGCCATGGGAAGACAGCTCTGTCATGCCAAGTATATCATGAACACAGTTACCAACCTCCATATTAAAGATTATTGAGGATTTCATTGAAACTTCCAGTTGACAGTTCATTTGGACCCACAGAGATGGTAAATCCAACTTTAGTCATTTTTCCGTTGTCATCCACAAACTAGACTTCATATGAAATAGCAAGGCAGAAGTACCCAAAAGAAAGTCCTAGAACACATCCTATCCTATAATATAGGTCTGCCTATCATCGTTGATCTTCCTCAGCTGCTGTATGTAGGGCAAGCTGAAATATGGCCTGCAATCAAGGTGGCTAAGAAATAACTGGGGGCCAGCAGGTGACATGGTGGTTGAGGCACTGGACACACACATGGCTGACCATGGTTTGAGTCCCGGATCTGGTGGCTAGCTTTCTTACTTTCTCTCTGTCTCTCTCTCTCTCTGGTCAATTTAAAATAAATGAATGATTAAATAAACAGTTCTTTGAAAGCAAAAGTAACTGGGGAGATGTACTGAATTTCTTTAGGTAACTTAAAAATAAAAAGAAGGAAAGCAAGCAAGCATGATAGGATTTTGGTTGGTCACTGCAAAAGTATTATGATCACAATTTTTTTAACAATTATTTTATTTAACTTTATTATTATCATTGTTATTTTCCAGTTTGATCAGAGAGAGGCAGAGAGAGAGAGAGAGAGAGAGAGGAAGTGAGAAAGCAAACCACCAGGTCCGAGACTTGAACCGTGGGCGGCCATGTGGGAGTGCACCGCCTTTAACCACCATGCCACTTGCCAGCCCCGTGATCACATTTTTGAATTAAAGCTATTTGAACAAAAGTCTTCATCTCACAAAGAGAGGCCCTTATGGAGCGTTATTCATTCAATTAGTATGTATTGAAAGGCCACCATTCTAAGGTGCTGAGCATACCGCAATGCACAGCAGCAGCGGCAGCCTGGCGTGCCTTCTTGAACTCTGAACTCCTTAAGCACAGAGGTTGTATTAAGTACACATTCCGTTTATGTTTATTGTATAAACGTTAACAGAACCTGTCCTACAAGCCCTCATAGTCATGGTTATGGGATTAAGTGGTAACCATGAAAGAACCTCTGGTCTAAAATTACTCTGAGATTCTGGTTTTAATTAGAGGAAGAATGTCTAATTATCCAGGAAAGGTCTTACAGGGTGGTGGTTCTTCAGGTTTATCATGATTCAGAATCTGATCTTTGTGTATTGCTAAGAAAACGGCTTTCTTGGGACCAGCATTTGGTGTAATGGCTATGTCACTGGACTCCCATATAGTCGACCGCGGTTCGAGTCTCCAACCTGGTGGCATACCCAAGATTCCGAGAGGAGAATGGAGGAGAAGGGATTGCAGCATGGCCATCCCACCTAGGGGGTGATTTCTTGCTTTCTGTCTGTCTGTCTTTCTGGCGAGCGCACACACCCTATAGCAAAAACCTCTCCAAAAAAAAAAACAAAAAAACAAAACAAACCTGCTTTCTTTAGTTCAATCATAGCATTCCGAATTGTGCCCATTTTTACCGATTTTCTAACATCGTTTCTTTTTATAGTTAAAAAAGTCATCAGGGGTCAAACTCCATGAGTTGATATCTGCTAATCATGACCACTAATGATGGTTTATAAACCAGATTAGTTGTTTATTTGCAGAGAGTGGCAATCTGAGAAAACACAGGACCTTTAGACGCATGCAGAAATGCGCTTCTATGAGCTACTCTAGCAATGGCTGTCGAGAGCATTTACGTTCGAAAGTGCTATCTGCCTGTTATCGGTTATCTTCCTATTGTTTAGATACCATGTAACATATAACTATTAGCTGTTTCATTGAGCGGACTATAATAAATTAAACACAATGTTGCCTGAATAATACAACTTTGGACAAAATATTTGTCAGGGTGTTGGGAACCAGCAGTTAGCGTAATGGCTATGTCGCTGGACTCCCACGTAGTCAACTGTGGTTCACGTCCTGGACCTGGTGGCTTAAAACTCACGCCGGGTGCGTGTGCGTGCGTGCCCAAGATCCCGAGAGGAGAGGAGAAGGGATTGCGGCGTGGCCATGCCCTCCCCGGGGTGATTTCTCACTTTCTATCTCTCTGTCTCTCTCTCTCTGGCGAGCGCACGCGCCCTGTAGTGAAAAAACCTCTCAAAAAAAAAAAAATTGTCAGAAATCATGAAGATCTTCACTTATTATTGAAACCAGGTTATTGGTCAATGATTTTAAGTCACATGAACCAGGGGAATATTTAAATTAATTTGTATGTGTGCTCTTGTTTTATAAACCAAATTGAATGGAATTTCTTAAGGCCTTCTATCACATGGACTTACAACATGTAGTGTGTAAGATGACATATCATAGGTATGCACACACACACGTACACCTGTCAAGAGATTTTAAAGCAATCTCCTAAGTCCTTTTTATGAGAAAATGTTTGTGAGGTAAAGGAGTTACACAGATGCACTAAAATAATGCATGACATTTTAAATGACTTTATGGTTGCATTTTGAACAGTTGTTCTCTTAAGCTATCTATATTAATTTCCAGCTCTCGCAAACGGACAGTGATTTGTCTGTCAATGTTTAATTGGTTGCCCAATGTTAGATTAACAGTGAATACTATTAGACCACTTGGAATGGGCTTAGGCGAGACTACTTTGGGAAAAACAAATGCAGTAATGCAGGCAAGTTGAATAACATGATCAGAAGGGTAGTGACAGTCAGTCTATTAGGGGAATAAGAAAATAGCAACATTCACGCTGCCCTTGGTCACTTCTGAGTCCAAGGCAAGAGATTACATTTACTTAAGAGGCCTGCTGTTGTAAGCAGTAAGCAAAAGTAACATTTGTCCATTAGTGTTTATGCCTGATTTTTACAGAACACCAATTCTAGACATTTTCTTTCTCATAAACCTGGAGTTCTAAAAGCAGTATGTCAGAAATTATCTATGTAGTTATATAAGTAACAGATTTTTGTCATTTTCTTAATTATTCCCCCGTTTGAAAACATTTTTTTTGAGTAGGTTTATAGAACGTTTCAAATGTGCAATGTGGGGAACCAGCAGTTAGCGTAATGGCTATGTCGCTGGACTCCCATGAAGTCGACCGCGGTTCGCGTCCTGGACCCATTGGCTTAAAACTCACGCACATGCGTGCATGCCCAAGATCCCAAGAGGAGAATGGAGGAGAAGGGATTGCAGCGTGACCATCCCCTCTGGGGGGTGATTTCTCGTTTTCTGTCTCTATGTCTCTCTGTCTGGCGAGTGCACGTGCCCTATAGCGAAAATCTCTCCCCCCCCCAAAAAAAAAATGTGCAATGTGATTTTCTTCCATTTTCTGTTGGTAAAACTAGATCGTCTTGCTGTCTCCCTTCTAGTACAATCATGTTTGAAATTAAGAAGATCTGTTGCATTGGTGCGGGCTATGTTGGAGGACCCACGTGTAGTGTCATTGCCCACATGTGTCCTGAAATCAAGGTGACTGTCGTTGATGTCAATGAATCCAGAATCAACGCGTGGAATTCCCCTACGCTTCCCATTTACGAGGTAAACATATTAAACAGCGCCTTGTTCTTATGCTCTTTGTTTTCTTCCTATCTTTGTTAAATAATTTATACGCACTGTTAATGTAAAAATCTATAATGGGGGCCAGCAGGTGGCATGGTAGTTAAGGCGCTGGACACTCCCACATGGCTGACCACAGTTTGAGTCTCAGACCTAGTGGCTTGCTTTCTCACTTTCTCTCTCTCTCTCTGTCTCTCTGGTCAAAGTTTTTTAAAAAATGAATGAGTAAATAAAATTTAAAATAAGTAATTAAAAAAAAATCTATGACCGAACTAATAAATTCAATGAGAAAAATCTGGGTCTAAAATATTATGGCCATGAACATTACATTTATGTCAAATATGCCCATGAAAAATGACTAGAAGGAAATATATCAGAATAGTGGCTGTATTAGTGCAGCGAAAGGCAGGATAATCGTTTTCTCTTTTCTAATTTTATATGTTAGTATGGTTACCATACTAGTAAAGGGTTACAAGTCACCTGGAACCTTGTAAGCTATTCATATATCCATACATTCAGTAATTAATTCTGCCAGCATTATATTCTAGTCTTAAAAAAATAAAGGACACTTGGGCCAGCCCTGTAGCTTAGTTGTTTGTTTGTTTTTAAAGAATTATTTATTTAATTTTATTTATTCATTATTATTCAACTTGATCAGAGGGAGACAGAGAGAGAGAAAGCAAGCCGCCAGGTCTGGGACTTAAACCGTGGTCGCTCATGTGTGAGTCCAGCGCCTTAACCACCACGCCACCTGCCAGCCCATGTAGCCTTGTTTTTAAGGGAGCCAGATCCTACATGGCAACTGTGAGCTAAATCCTGGGCTATGGCACCTTAAAAAAAATGCCAAGCCCATGTGTGTGCAAGCCCCAGATCCCAACAGGATGGAGAAATGGAAGAGAAGGGATTGTGGTGTGACTACACCCCCTTGGGGGGTGCTTTCTCCCTCTCTCTCTTTCTGGTGAGCATATACACCATCTGGCAATAAAAAAAAATTACAAAAAATTAAGGATACCCATTAGAGTGGTTAAAATTAATTTTACCTACAGTACCAAATATTGACGAGGGTATAGAGTAAATGGAATTTTATTCCAGTTACCCACTGGCGAGAATGTAAATTAGTGTAACCATTTTACAAAACTGTTGGAAGGATTCTAATGAAGCTGGAATACATAGAACCTTTGGTGCAGTAGTTTCACTCCTAGGTGTGTATCCAACAGAAAGGCATAAGTGTATGCAGCAAAAGATATAGGGCCCAGGTAATCAGAAGTAAAGTAGACACAGAAATTATGGTATCGTATTGTTATAAAATTCTATACCATGTTAAAAATCAGCTAACCTGGGCTGGCAGGTGGTGTGGTAATTAAGGTGATTTCTCATTTTCTCTCTCTATCTCTGTCTCTCCAGTGAATGTACATGCCCTATAGCAAACATCTTTATTTAAAAAAAAAAAGAAATTCTTACACATGCTCTTTCCCCCATAGTTAGCTTCAGTCAGGATTCAAGTAAGATTCATACATTGTAAAAGATCGGTATCACTTGTCTTTTAAGTCCACAGTACATTATTTTCCTCTTTCTCTGTTTCTCACTTTTTTTCTTCAGTTCCTTGGTTGATAAACAATTTTATCTCGTAGCAATTTCCATCTGGATTTTGCGGATTGAGTCCCCCCGCCCCTACCCCTTTTAGACTTATTTTTCTCTATCCTGTATTTCATACCAATTGGTGATTAGACCCAGAGCATGGCTGATCAGATTTGATTTGATTATGTATTTATTTAGGGCAAGTATGCTTGTATAGTGGCACTATACTCCTTGGGGTGTTTTTGTTTTTATTTATCTATTTTTTTTTTTTTGAGAAGTTTTTGCTATACGGCGTTTGCGCTCACCAGAGAGACAGAGAGACAGAAAGCGAGAAATCATCCCCCAGGGTGGATGGCCACGCCGCAATCCCTTCTCCTCCATTCTCCTCTCGGGATCTTGGGCATGCACATACACGCACCTCTGTGTGAGTTGAAGCCACCGGGTCTGGGATTCAAACCGCAGTCGACTACATGGGAGTCCACTGATGTAGCCATTACGCCATCTGCTGTTCCCTGTATTCTTAATATAAATATATTTCTGTTAATTGTGGGGAAAGTATTAAAAGGTATTCGAAGCACTTACAACAATGTATATTTACTTATGTGTGCGTAGGGCAAATACTGACTTTCACAACCAGCTGTCCAGCCCGTTATTGTGAATAAACATGCACACTCATAATGAGAGTGCAGAATCAGAAGTTTGCTTGCAGTCACAGAGGGCCTGGGGTTTTCTGATTTGTGCGTTGATACTCAGAGTTAATAGTTAACTCTTTGGGAACAGCTGGGCACAGGGTAAACAGTGACAAAGCATTAATGCGTCCTGCTGCCCCGATTGTGGCTAGTTCAGCTCTGTTTTATGTCGTCGTATTGTGTAATGAGTAGTCATGGCCTTTGGTATATGATCCTTGACTTTTCTACGCAGGGGTGATTTATTTATTTATTTAGAGAGGTTTTTGCTATAGGGTGTGTGTGCATGCCGGAAATACAGAGAGAGACAGAGAAAGATAGCGAGAAATCACCCCCTGGGGGGATGGCCACACCATAATCCCTTCTCCTCCATTCTCTTCTCGGGATCTTGGGTACTCATGCACACGTCCCCGGCAGGAGTGTTAAGCTGCTGGGTCTGGGACCCAAACCGAGGTCGACTGCATGGGAAGCCAGTGCTGTTACCATTGTGCCATCTGCTGGTCCCATACATACAGGGCTTCTTTGGACCTTTAAATCAGAACGTACTTCCCCTTTAACAAATGTAATTCTGTATTCTTAGCTTACCTCATGTCACTGGTAAACAGAATGTACAACTCTATTTTTCTTTCCAGCCAGGCCTAAAAGAGGTGGTCGAATCCTGTCGAGGAAGAAATCTGTTCTTTTCTACTAATATTGACGATGCCATCAAAGAAGCCGATCTTGTATTTATTTCTGTAAGTATTGTCTTTTGCTCTGTGAAGTTTATTGTTTTGCTTATATAAAAGTTTCTTTGTCCTTTTGATGGTAAATTTATTGGTATTGGCCACAGCATGGCTTAGTATAGTGTTTCCAGGTGAGTTTTGGTTGTTGCTTTGTCCAGCAGTTCACCAAACTCTGTACTAATCACATTTATCATTTTATTTATTTACTAAGAACATTGATTTATTTATCTGTTTGTTTGTGTTTGTCATGATTTTCAAGCTGCTAGTTCTGAAACTCAAAGTGCTGGCAACCACGTGGAAATCCAGCCCCTGAACCACTGTGCCACCTGCTAGGCCCACAATTGTATCATTTTTTAAAAAATTATTTTATTTATCATTATAGTTATTTTCAATTTGACCAGATGGAGACACACACACACACACACACACACAGACACACACACACAGAAAGAGAGAGAAAGCAAGCCACCAGGTCTAGGACTTCAACTGTGGTCAGAAGAGAGAGAGAGAAAGCAAGCCACCACGTCTAGGACTTCAACTGTGGTCAGAAGAGAGAGAGAGAAAGCAAGCCACCACGTCTAGGACTTGAACTGTGGTCAGCCGTGTGGAAATCTAGCACCCCTAACCACCACACCACCTGCTGGCCCCCACAAATGTATCATTCTAAATCATCAAACAGATAAACTAAGAAAAAAATTTTAATCTGAGATCTAGGACTAGGAAATGCTGGTAGCATGTGAGCACGTGTGGAAACTAGATATTGAACCATGTATTTCATCATTTCCACCGGTCGGCAGAGGTAAGGTAAAGAGAATCAGTTTGGAAACTTATACACAACGCCTGTGTAAATGAATTATGTTCCAAAAGCCATTTTAATATTAACTTTATTTATTTCTTCTACATGCATGCAAGAGAGAGAGGAGACAGGCAGACAGATATTAGGTTGTTGGGAAAATCATGACATAATTTTCTGTGTTTCTATGCAAAAATGTGTCGCAATTTTCCCGATGACCCAGTAGATCCTCACTAGGGTGTGGGCATCACAACCCACCCCTAGCTTCAGCCAGCCTGGCTCATTCCGGTTGGGCTCTCCTCTCTGGACCTGCTCAGAACCTTCCCATGTGCTATAGGTCAGGCTTACAGGGCTTCAGTTTTATCCCTGCACCAACATTCAGTGCACGGCTCCCCCAGGCAGCCATTTTATTCTATTTATTTATTAATTATTTATGAGTGAGAGGTTTGTGCTATAGGGTGTGTGCGCTCACTAGAAGGACAGAGACAGAGAGACAGAAAGCGAGAAATCACCCCCAGGGGGGATGGCCACACACCACAATCCCTTCTCCTCCATTCTCCTCTCGGGATCTTGGGCATGCACGCACATGCGCCCGGCGTGAGTTTAAGCCACCAGGTCCAGGACTCAAACCATGGACGACTATATGGGAATCCAGCAACATACCAATTATGCCATCTGCTGGTCCCTATGCTATACTCCTTTTTTTCTGTTTTTAGAGAGATTTTTGCTACAGGGTGTGTGTGCTCACTGAAGAGACAGAGAGACAGAACGCGAGAAATCACACCCCGGGAGATGGCCATGTTGCAGTTTCTTCTCCTTCATTCTCCACTCAGGATTTTGGGCATGCATACATATGGCGCGAGTTTTTTTTAGAGGTTTTTGCTATAGGATACGTGTGCTCGCCAGACAGACAGAGAAAGACAGAGAGATAAAAAGCGAGAAATCACCCCCCCAGGGGGGATGGTCACGCCGCAATCCCTTCTCCTCCATTCTCCTCTTGGGATCTTGGGCATGCACGCACACGCGCCCAGCGTGAGTTTAACCCACCGGGTCCGGGACTTGAACCACGGTCGACTACGTGGGAGTCCAGCGACATACGCTAACTGCTGGTCCCCATGGCGTGAGTTTTAAGCTGCCAGGTCCAAGACTTGAACTGCGTGTGGTTAACTGCGTGTGGTTGACTGCGTGGAAGTCCAGCAATGTCACTATTACACCACCCGCTGGAGCCATACTGTAAATATTTTTTAAAGTTGTTGATAATAGAGCTATAAAAACGTGGAATTTAAAGTTTATTTTTAAAGACCATGTTGATGTATTATATAAGTAAATAAGAAAAGAAGAGAGAACCTACCCTTCATTTCAGACTGAACTCCTTCAGAGTGAAAGGCATCTCATTCCTCTATATCTCCAGGGCGGACCTTAGAACCTGCCTTTGTATCTAGTATATACGTAGTAGCTTCTCAACAGAAAATCAGCACATGATTTCTCCATAAGCTTCAAGCCGTTTTTTTCTGACGGTTATATTTATAAAATGTATTATTGCCATGAAATTAATAGAGCTATTGATGGTAGTTAACGTCCCCGATAACCCAGGGTCTATCTTGAAATCTCTGAATTGAATCGTAGTTACCCTGTTTTCTGTCTCATATATTTCATCAGGTGAACACTCCAACAAAAACCTATGGAATGGGGAAAGGCCGGGCAGCAGATCTGAAGTACATTGAAGCTTGTGCTAGACGCATCGTGCAAAACTCCAATGGATACAAAATTGTGACCGAGAAAAGCACAGTCCCAGTGCGAGCAGCAGAAAGTATTCGGCGCATATTTGATGCAAACACAAAACCCAACTTGAATTTACAGGTATAAAGAAACAAAGCATTAGAAACCGGTTCTTATGTAAATATTGATGCCTTAAAGTTACGGAAACTTAGTCCTTTCTTTAACGTTCCTTTGCGCTGGGATTCTAGGTACTGTCCAACCCTGAGTTCTTGGCAGAGGGAACAGCCATCAAGGACCTGAAGAACCCAGACAGAGTCCTGATTGGAGGAGACGAGACCCCAGAGGGCCAGAGAGCAGTGCAGGCACTGTGTGCTGTGTACGAGCACTGGGTTCCTAGAGAACGGATCCTCACCACGAATACGTGGTCCTCGGAGCTTTCCAAACTGGTTCGTACACAGCATTCAACTTTCCTTTATTTAGTTTTTTTTTTGAGAGGTTTTTGCTATAGGGCACGTGCGCTCGCCAGAAAGAGACAGAGAGACAGAAAGTGAGAAATCACCCTCCAGGGGGGATGGCCATGACACAGTCCCTTCTTCTCCATTCTCCTCTCGGGATCTTGGGCACGCACGCACACGCGCCCGGCGTGAGTTTAAGCCACCGGGTCCAGGACTCGAACCATGGTCGGTTACATGGGAGTCCAGCTATATAACCATTATGCCAACTGCTGGTCCTTGTTTATATATTTTTTCAATTTGACCGGAGAGAGACAGAGTGAGAGACAGAGAGAGATGGAAAGTGAGAAAGCAAGCCACCAGGTCTGGGACTCAAACCACGGTCAACCATGTGGGAGTCCATCACCCTTAACCACAATGCTACTTGCCAGCCCCCATTTCACTTAAACTTGATAAGCTACACAGATAATTTAAAAACACTAATGCAAGGTTATGCTTTTGAATATAATACTCTTGCACATTCAAATTATGAAATAATTTTCACAAGAGGAAGCAAGTATCAGGGTATAAAATATTTAGGAATATTCTAAAATTTTTTATAAATGTGAGATAACATGGAGGGTACATTAAAATACTAATTTTTAAGACCAGCAGATGGCGTAGTGGTTACATTGCTGGAGTCTCATGTAGTCGACCGCAGTTCAAGTCCCAGATCTGGCAGCTTGAAACTCATGCTGAGTGCATGTGAATATGAGCCCAAAGTCCCGAGAGGAAAATGAAGGAGAAGGGATGGCCCTCCCCATGAGGGTTAATTTCTCACTTTCTCTCTCTTTCCAGCAAGCGCATGTACCCTATAGCAAATATCTCTCTTAAGAAAAAATAATAATTTTTATCACTCTTTCTATTTGGTTATTTATTTTATTTGCTATAGGGCACAGGTATTCACTGGCAAGAGCTAGAGACAGGGAGAGAGAGTGGGAAAGTGAGAAAATACCCCCGGGGAGATGACCACACTGCTATCCCATCTCTTCCATTCTCCTCTCAGGATTTTGGGCATGCATATACATGTGCCTGGCGTGTTTTTCAAGCTGCAGGGTCCAGGACTCAAACTGTGCAGTTGTATAGAATCCAGCTGCCTTAATCCCCATGCCACCTGGCTGGCCCACCCCCAGTCCTTTAGTACTTGTTTCTCAATGATCTATCTTGGGCAAGCTCTCTAACCTGCTGGTTAAGGAAATTGGATCTCGGAGCTGACAGGTGGCGTGGTGGTTATGGGCGCTGGATTCCCACATGGCCGACTGTGGTTCGAGTCCCAGACCTGGCGGTTTGCTTTCTCACTTTGCCTCTTCTCTCTCCCCTTCACTTTCCCTCTCTGGTCAAATTAAAATAAATAAATAATTAATAAATAAAGTTTAATAGAATAATTATTTAAAAAACAAACAACAACAACAAAAAAACAGAACCTGGACCTCACATGTTTCAAATTCTAGCCCAAGCAGCTTAAAAAACATGCTGGCATGTGTGTGTGTGTGTGTGTGTGTGTGCGTGCGCGCGCACCCCAAATTCCAACAGGATGGGGAAATGGAGGAGAAGGGATTGTGGCATGACCACGGCCCACTGCGAAGGTGCTTTCTCTCTCTCGCTCACTCTTTCTATTTGTTGAGCGCATGTACACTAGGAAAGTTCAATGTGTGTGTGTGTATGTATATATGTGTGTGCATCCATATGTATATATTTCTTATCGATCGAGCTTTTATATCTCTTTTAGTGTTTCATATCAACTCGTGGTATATAACCCAGATGTATGAAATTGCTGATTTAGCTCATCACGCTTTCTCTCCCCATCACCCTTTCTTCCCCCCCAAAGGCAGCCAATGCTTTCCTGGCCCAGAGAATCAGCAGCATCAACTCCATAAGCGCCCTGTGCGAAGCCACAGGAGCTGACGTAGAGGAGGTGGCAACAGCCATCGGCATGGACCAGAGAATCGGAAATAAGTTTCTGAAAGCCAGTGTTGGTAAATGAAAATGTTTCTTCCCATAAAGTAGATTCATTTAGCTATGAATGAATATTCATAAGCGATTATTCATTCATTCCTTCATAAAGCTTCCCTATAAACTTTAGGGAAGACTTTTCATTTCTTTTTAAGTTTATTTATTTGTTTCCTCCAAAAAGAAAAAAAATCTACTATTTACCAAAGTCACATTATGTGACCAGCGTCCTGCCAGCCCTTTATATATCTCCCTTCATGCTTCGAATCTGTTGGGAAGGTGCTATTGCCTGTTTAGAGATGACTCAAGCTCTGAGAAATTGGTGCAGCCGGCTCAGGGTCATATGACAAACAAGTGGCCAGGTGTTTCTGAACCTCATACCACTTGTTTTGGTTTCTTTATTTTTTTTTTTAAGAATTATTTTATTTAACTTTATTTATTTACTTATTTTAATTTGACGAGAGAGAGAGAGAAAGGGAGAAAACAAGCTGCCAGATCTGGGACTCGAACCATGGTTGGCCATGAGAGTCCAGCACCCTTAACCACCACACCACCTGCCGGCTCCTGTTTTTCTTTTAATTTTGCCAGAGGGTGTGTGCGTTCACTGGAGAGTGAGAAAAATTGAGGGGAAGTGAAGAAGCATCCACCATGGGGGATGGTCACATCACACTCCTCCATTTCTCTGTCCTTTGGGGATTTTTGACACACAGCCTGGAGTGTGTTTCAAGCCACTGGTTTTGGGACTTGAACGCACAGTTGGCCACGTGGGATCCAGCCACCTTAACCACTATGCTGTCATGTGTTTTTGTACTGGGTTGTCGGGAAAGTCATGATGCATTTTTGCATAGAAAAACAGAGAAATACGTCATGACTTTCCCGACGACCTGATACAGAAATCTCATTGGAACACAGTCACCCATTGATCAGATGTTGTCTGGGGCTGCATTTTTTTTTAAGTTTTTTTTTTTTTTGCCCTCAGGCATGTGTGCTTAATGGAGAAAGACAGAGAGAGGGAAAGTGAGAAATCACCCCCCGCGGGG
>NW_006206760.1:1834282-1834662 GCF_000334495.1 Tupaia belangeri chinensis
GGCAGCCTGGGCATCCTGCCCCTTATCCCACTTGCTGGCCCCTGCCTGTGGCTGCCTTTGAGCTGCAGTGACAGAATTCGGTAGTTGGGTCAAAGACAGCGTGGCCCATGAAAGCTGGGATATCTTATACCTGGCTCTTTACGTAATTTTGCTGATTGCACCGGAGTAAGAGCTGCTGGGTAGTCACACCAGATGGATGAGGAAAAAAAAAAAATAGAAGATAAAAGAAAACAGAGCAAAAACTCAGATGCACCAGCACCAGCAGTTGGCATAATGGATATGTCGCTGGACTCTCACGTAGTTGACTGTGGTTCCAGTCCCGGATCTGGTGGCTTAAACTCATGCTGGGTGTGTGTGTGTGTGTGCCCAAGATCCCGAGA
>NW_006206760.1:1834711-1847675 GCF_000334495.1 Tupaia belangeri chinensis
GATTTCTCGCTTTCTGTCTCTTTGTCTCTCTCTGTCTTTCTGGCGAACACACGTGCCCTATAGCAAGAACTTCTCCAAAAAAGAAAGGAAGGAAGGAAGGAAGGAAGGAAGGAAGAAAGAAAGAAAATTATGTGGAAATTACAGAGTCAATTAGTTGCCTGTAAATTTTACATAGTTTATAAACCCATTAACTCTCCAACATCTGACTTTTACTAGGGGGCCTGTCCTGTAGCCCAGTGGTTAAGGGAGCCAGATCACATGTGGCCACTGGTTTAAGTCCCAGCCTTGAGAAGCACACTGGGTCCACGTTTGTGAGTGCCGCAAAATCCCGCAGGCCGGAGAAATGGAGGAGAAGGGATTGTGGTGTGGAGGGTGCTTCTCCCCCTCTGTCTCTGGCCACACATCTACCCTCTGGCAATTTGAAAATAATTTTAAATAGCCCCTCTAATTTAGTATATAAAAGTTTGGGGGACAAGCAGGTAGCGTGGTGCTTAAGGCGCTGGATACTCCCACATGGTCGACCATGGTTCAAGTCCCGGACCTGGTGGCTTGCTTTTTCACTTTCTATCTCTCTCTTTCTCTGTGTGTCTCTCTGGTCAAATTAAAATAAATAAATAAATAAAAGTAAATGAATGAATGAATAAATAAAAATAAATAAATAAATCTTTAAAAAAAGAAAAGTTTGTCACCTGGTTCATTGTCTGGTTCTTACATATGAAAGTATTATCATTTTTTTCTTCCTGCAGGTTTTGGCGGGAGCTGCTTCCAGAAAGATGTCTTGAATCTGGTCTATCTCTGTGAGGCTCTGAATTTGCCTGAAGTCGCTCGTTACTGGCAGCAGGTACTCATCTCTGTAGACACTCATTTCTGATTAGCTGCTAATTAAACTTATCTCCCTTTCTCTGAAATGTTTCGGATGGAGTTTATTTATTCCTGGCACTCAACCATATTTATATTTCATTTGTTTATTTTAGGTTTACTGATTGGACTTCCATGTTTTTAATTTGCCTTTTCTGCTTCTCAGCTGGGATGGAAATTTCTGACAAACCAGCATTTTTTTTTTCCCTGTTTTTATAACTAAATTTATTCCCAGAGTAAAGCAACAACTAGTGCCCTTCATTACAATTCTCCCCTAATTTGAAAGGCATACAATCGAAATAAAGGAACTAGCTGTGCTGTAATGTACTCGCACGGTTTGCATCTGTAGAAACTGGTTTCCTCCCTTTCAGAGTCCCAGAGCTACCATTAGAAACGCTTCGCAAACTGGAATCACTTACTGAGCTCTGGGAAGTAGAACGCGTGTTTCCCGGACACTACGCTGCAGGGGGCGCTCTCTGGGGCCCTGCGCACGCGGCAGCTCATTTGGTCCTGTCTCACCTTGTCATCCGCTATTTTTAGACGAGGGAACGGACACTGGGAGACATCACGTTGTCTTCCCAAGGTACTAGCTGGTGCGTGTACCTTTCCCAAATATCTTCCCCCGAGCTCAGACATTGTCAGATTTCAGCCAACAGATCTGGGAAGAAAGCTCAGGGAATGCACTTTTTTTTTTTTTTAAATGGAAAACATATACTCCTTATGTCATTTCTCTTCATCTAGCTTGGTGGCTTTATCTCACCGTACGTTGTGTGAAAAATGCAGATCAAGGCTTGGTTTTCCAGCACTTTGGGCTCCTTTCCTAAGCTCTTAAGAGGTTTGAGATGGGCCTTAGGAGCTTATTGCTTTACAAAATGCAAGTTTCTTTTCTTGATCCAGGAGGTGGTGTGGAAGTTCAGGTGCATGACCTACTACGTGGTTTGAGTCCTGGACCCGGCGGCTTGAAAAATCATGCCAGGGATGCGCACGCACGTGTGTGTCCGAGATCCTGAGAGGAGAATGGAGGAGAAGGGATTTCAGCGTGGCCGTTCTAGATGGGGTGTGATTTCTCTCTGTCTCTCTCTAGCAAGCATATTTATATCCTATGACAAAAACAACAACAAAAAAGTTTATCTTCTTTTTTTAAAAAGAATTATTTATATTATTTGTTTTATAATTATTTTTAGACAGATTTTTGCTATAGGGCGCGTGCACTCGCCAGAGAGAGACAGACAGAGAGAAATCTCCCTCCCAATCTGGTGGCCACCCTGCAATCCCTTCTCCATTCTCCTCTCAGGACTTTGAGCATGCACACACACAGGTGTGTGATTTATGAGGTTTAAGCCACCAGGTCCGAGACTTGAACTATAGTCGACTATATGGGAGCCCAGCGATGTAATCATTATGCCATCTTCTGGTCCCTGTTATTAGTATTATTTTTAAACTTGGTTTCATTTTTAGAGAAAGAGAGAAGTAAAGTGAGAAAGCAAGCCGCCAGGTCTGGGACTCACACTGAAGTTGACCGTGTGGGAGTCCAGTACCTTAATCACCACGCCACCTGCTGGGCCCAAAAGTTTCTTTTCTTATGCACAGCTGGTCACCAACCTGAATTACACGATCAGATGCTCTTAGAACATTTAGTTAAAACCTTGTCAAGGTGGTGGTGTTAACCGTCTACTCAGAGGTAACTGGATCTCTGCACTTGCTGCTTCCCTGTTTCTTCCTGTGTAAACTGAACTTCAGTGAGCTGTGTGGCTCCAGTGCACCAGGGAGTCCTTGGGGGTTTAACTGTGTAGCACTTGCTTCTGCAGGAGTTGGAGACGCTGGCTAAGGAGAACACTGCCCTCCATGTCCCCGTTCAGGCTATCCCTTGATAGCTGGACTGCCAGTGCTTTCAGAGTCAAAACTTAGCGGCCCGTCTTTGTACCCATCCCAACCTAGTGTATCGAAGTCCAACCAAATGAAAATAAGAATTTTCGGGACCAGCCGTTGGTGTAATGGCTATGTTGCTAGACTCCCATGTAGTCGACCGTGGCTCGAGTCCCGGACCCGGTGGCTTAAACTCACACCTGGCGCATGTGCGTGCGTGGGTGCCCAAGATCCCGAGAGGAGAACGGAAGAGAAGGGATTGCGGCGTGGCCATCCCCCCTGGGGGGTGATTTCTCATTTTCTGTCTCTCTGTCTTTCTGGCAAGCGCATGCGCCCTATAGTAAAAACCTCTCCAAAAAAAGAAAAAAAATAGTAATGTCTGTCCAAGGCTGCAGCTCCTAACCATCACTGCGCAATTGTCTGTCATTTCAGGTCATAGACATGAATGACTACCAGAGGAGAAGGTTCGCGTCCCGCATCATAGACTGTCTGTTTAACACAGTCACAGACAAGAAGATTGCTATCTTGGGGTTTGCATTCAAGAAGGACACCGGTGATACGAGGTATCAGTTCTTGGAAATATTTGAACCCCTTCCAGAGTATGGTAGCTACTTATCCTGATGTTTTGATAGGTGGATAGGTGCATGAAATACATTTATATATAGTTGAAGAATAAAAATAACCATATTCGCACCGCTCAGTCGGCTTCCAAAAAAGAACCTTCCCTGTATTTTAAACTCCCTGGGATAATTTAAAGCTTAGCGATACTGTATTTTTCTTTGTCCTTCAGAGAATCCTCTAGTATATATATTAGCAAATATCTGATGGACGAAGGTGCACACCTCCACATCTATGATCCGAAAGTACCCAGGGAACAAATAGTTGTGGATCTTTCTCATCCAGGCGTTTCAGAAGATGACCAAGGTAAGCCTTCGAGTTCATGATTCCGTCTGAGTCTAGCCCCCTAGAACTTGTGTGTTCTCTGGAAACCTTGGGCTGTTCAGTGTTTTTTGTTTTTCTTTTCTTTTTTAGGTTTTTGCCCTAGGGCATGTGTACTCGCCAGAGAGAAATAGACAGAGAGAAGGAAAGTGAGAAATCATCCCCTTGGAGGGATGGCCACACCGCAATCCCTTTTCCTTCATTGTTCTCTTGGGATTTTGGATACACACACACACACACACACACACACACACACACACAGAGTTTGATACCCAAGCCACTGGGTCCAGGACTCAAACTGTGTTGGCCATGTGGGAGTCTAGCCCCTTAACCACCACGCCACCTGTTGACCATGGGTTGTTACTACATCACTGACAGGTTCTCTTTTTCAACCTCATTTCTCCAGAATTACTCTCAGGTATTATGTCATCAGTTTTGATTTGAAGTCATCAGTTTTGGGTTAGTCCGGTGACTTTTTTTCCCAGCATATTCCACAAAGCCCCAGTGGCCAAGGAAAAGCCTCTGGGCCAAGGTTTGGGGGCACTCTCTTCCCCTCACCATCACCCCCATTCACACTTCTACCAGATCCCAACTCGTCTTGCAATCCTAGTGTTAAAATACACAATTTGGGGGGACCAGCAGTTAGTGTAATGGCTATGTCATTGGACTCCCATGTAGTCGACTGTGGTTTGAGTCCCAGACCCGGTGGCTAATCTCATGCCGGGTTCGTGTGCGTGCGTGCCCAAGATCCCAAGAGAAGAATGGAGGAGAAGGGATTGCGGCGTGGCCATCTCCTGGGGGGTGATTTCTTGCTTTCCGTCTCTCTGTTTCTCTCTGTCTTTCTGGTGAGCGCACACGCCCTGTAGCAAAATCCTCTCCCAAAAAAAGTACACAATTTCAAGTAACTCCCTGTTTCTGGTGATTGTTCTGTGGCTTAGTGTCCCGACTCGTGACCATCTCTAAGGATCCGTACGATGCTTGTGATGGGGCCCATGCTGTTGTCATTTGTACCGAGTGGGACATGTTCAAGGTAAGGGGACAGAGAGGATGGCAAGGAAATTCTAGAGGCATTGTCGTGTCGGTCGGCATGGCCCGTGTTCCCGCGTGTCCCCATGGCTCCTTTGGTATGTCTTCATAGGAACTGGACTATGAACGCATTCATAAGAAAATGCTGAAGCCAGCATTTATATTTGATGGACGACGTGTCCTGGATGGGCTCCACAGCGAACTCCAAACCATTGGCTTCCAGGTAACCGTGACCCTGTTTTTTAATTTGTTTGGTCATTTGCTTTTTTAACCCAGTATGTAGGTTTTGAAATTTTCATGTTTTCTCATTTGGCAGTAATGTAACTCAGGTACACGTCAGTTCTCTGGGAAGTCTGTCTGGGATTTTCGTAACTCCTCCTCCCCCTTTCTATATTTGTGATCTAGGGGCCAGCAGGTGGCGTGCTGGTTAGGGCTGCCATGGTTCGAGTCCTGGATCCAGCCACTTGAGAAACATGCTGGGCACATGTGTGTGCAGGCCCAAACTCCTGAGAAGAGAATGGAGGAGAAGAGATTGCGGTGTGGCCATCCTCCCTAGGGGTGGTTTCTCACCTTCCTTCTCTCTGTCTCTCTCTGGTGAGCACACGTGCCCTATAGCAAACTTGAAAACTAACAAACAAGCAAAGAGATTAGGAATGGACTCAGTAAATAAAGAGAATTTGTAAGTCACTAAATGAAACAACTGATTAATGTAAAGCATCTCTTTGTAGTATAGGTTAGAATTAAATACTTATTTTTAATTAAAAACTTAATAAGTAATATATCTGCTATGGAAAGAAGGTAAACTTATGAAATTAAATAAATAGAACCTTTAAGTATAAGAGTTATTATTTAGTATATGGAAAATAAAAATGGACACATTTGTCAAAGGTTAATTTATTATATTCTAAACACTTAATATTTATCTAAATTTTTTTAAAGAATTATTTCATTTAACTGTTTATTTTATGTTATTTTGACCAGAGAGGGACAAAGCGAGAGAGAGAGAGAGAGAGAGAGAGAGAGAAAGAGCCAGCTACCAGGTCCAAGACTAGAACTATGGTTGGCCATGTGGGAGTCCTGCGCCCTTAACCACCATGCCACCTGCTGGCCCCCATATTTATCTAATTTAATCCTTACCACGACCCTTTGTGGTAGGTGGGTAATACCATGTACAAGTGAAGAGGGCGTGAGTCGGTAGTGTGGTGCTTAAGGCGACTGGATCCCACATGGCCGACAGCATGTTTTGAGTCCTTGACCTGGTGAGCCACTGGGAGCGTGTGTGTGCATGCCCAGAATCCCGAGAGGAGAATGGAGAAGAGATTGTGGTATATATAAATATATAAAATGATTTCTTCTTTATTTTACTACACTATAGAGTTCTTAATAATTTCTTAAAGAATTATTTAACTTTATCTATTTATTTATTTATTTATTTTTAATTTGACCAGACAGGGACAGAACAAGAGAGAGAGAGAGAGAGAGAGAGAAATTGAGAAAGCAAGCCGCCATGTCCAGGACTCAAACCACAGTCGGTCATGTGGGAGTCCAGCGCCCTTAACCACCATGCCGCCTGCCAGCCCTGAGTTCTTAATAATTATTAACAGTTCTCTTTTCAAATCTTTTGTTTTCCAGATTGAAACAATTGGCAAAAAGGTATCTTCTAAGAGAATTCCATATGCTGCTTCTGGTGAAATTCCCAAGTTCAGTCTTCAGGACCCACCTAGCAAGAAACCTAAAGTATAGACATTGCCATTTTTATTTGTGATTTTTGTTTTTCTTTTTGGTACTTCAGCATAGCAGATCTCTATCTGAGATTACATGATAAACGAACCAAGTGTTTTTAAGGAAACAAAATTATTTTTTTAATCATTAAATATATATACTAGCTCTATGGATATTAGCACATGGTAATTATGAGTCTAGACTATTTTTTACCTATTTTTATAATATTAGCTCAGTGGTTGGCTAAGTGGAAAGTAATTATGTGGTTTTCATGATACCCGTTTTTATAAAATAAAAATTAAACTTCAGTTGTTTTTAATTCACTAATTGTTCATAGTCAGCCTTTTAGTAACACATATAAAGGAAAACGCTCTCTTCAGTTCCCCAGTGATCAGTTTGTCAGTAAATACGTGTTTTGAAGCCCTGAGATTCCCATGCTGAATAGACTTTATAAGAATGGTCTGGTTAATATGTCTTTGTTACTTTGTTTTAATTACTTTTTAGCTCAAGGAGATGATCGCTGTTTTTTCCCGGTTTCTCTAACTGTGGTGAAAATGATTTTTGTGGTTTATTCAGTGTAAAGGGAATGTCAGTAGTACGTATGGTCTATTTCTTGCCCTTGTATTTCTCGGTTTTCCTCTGGTCGTTATTTTCGTAGTTCAAAGGCCAAAAATATTTGTTACTTTGATTTGCATTTTTATTTCTATGTTTACCTGTAATTTTTAAAAATGAAATAAGGAAACCAATGTCATCTCGTATATAAACTTGGAGTAGACATTACACACCGCATATAGCACCATTCTAAAACAAGAGTTTTTGTGTATTTGCTTGTCTCTTATGTCTTTCGTTGGCTTTTATATTTGAAATTGTCATTTTTGCTTGCATTTGATCATGACTGAAATATGCCCGAGGTCCATTTCATGCCTGTGCTCTGCTGAGAGTGTGCAGTCAGTGCTAAACAGAGAGGTCCCATCCTTTGGAGATTCAGCAGGTCAATGAGAAGATGGAGAAATGGGAACCAGCAGTTAGCATAATGGCTATGTCGCTGGACTCCTACGTAGTCAACCGGTTCACGTCCCGGACCCAGTGGCTTAAAACTCACACCGGGCGCGTGTGTGTGCCTGCCCAAGATCCCGAGAGGAGAATGGAGGAGAAGGGATTGCGGCGTGACCATCCCCCCCGGGGGGGGGATTTCTCGCTTTCTGTCTCTATGTCTCTCTCTGTCTGTCTGGCGAGCACACGCGCCCTACAGTGAAAATCTCTCCAAAAAAAAAAAAAAAAAGAGATGACAAACACAAAATGCCTTGCTAAAGCAGGTGGAATTCGGCAATTGCATTAAATGGCAGGATGCTTCAATACCTAGAATTGGTAAGTAATTGTGTGTGAAATAAGATGAAGGTTGCCCCCATAGCAGAGTAATGAAGCACTGTGTGAAAGTCGGGTCCCACACAGCCAGCTGGGGTCCAAGTGCTGGCCCCAGGAACTGAACATCCTGGGCGTGTGCATGCATGCCCGGAATCCTGAGGAGGCAGAGAAATGGAGAGGAGTATGGCAACTTTCTCCCTTTTCTACTCCATTCAAGGGCTCTTTATTAAAATTAAAAAGTTTATTTATTTAAATTTGACCAGACAGGGACAGAGTGAGAATGAGAGCAAGAGAAAGAGGGGAGAGTGAGAAAGCAAGCCACCAGGTCTGGAGCTCCATCTGCGGTCGTCCATGTGGGAGTCCAACACCCTTAACCACCACGCCACCTGCCGGCCCCTCAAGGGCTCTTAATATCTGTCTCTTCTCTTATGCGCACATGTTCTCTCTGACAAGTATTATTTTTTTAAAAAGTATATATAGATGGATTAAAAGGTAGAAGAGGGGCAAGCAGGTGGCACAGTGGTTAAGTTGCTGGACTCCCACGTGGTCAGCCACAGTTTGAGTCCATTCCTGGAGGCTTGAAACTCACGACGGGCATGTGTACATGCATGCCCAAAATCCCATGAGGAGACAGAGGAGAAGGGATTGTGGCATGGCCATTCCCCCTGAGGGATGATTTTTCGTTTTCTCTCTGTCTGGCAAGTGCTTGCACCCAACAGCAAAACAACTATTAAAAAAAAAAAAAAGGATGGGGTCAGCAGATGGCGTGGTGGTGAAGGCTCTGGATTCCCACATGGTTGACTGCAGTTTGAGTCCCACCCCCAGTGGCTTGAAAATCACACTGGGCATGTGTGTGTGTGTATACCCAAAATCTTGAGAGGAGAATGGATTGCAGCATGGCCATCCCCCCCAAGGGGTGATTTCTCACTTTCCGTCTCTCTTGTCTCTACAGGGAGCGCACATGCCCTATGACATGTGGAAGTCCCTTAACCACCATGCCACCTGCCAGCCCTGGGAATTGTTTTTTAACAAATTATTTATTTAGTTTTATTATCCTTTTTTTTTTTTTTTTTTTAATTTCACCAGATAGAGAGGAGGGGGGGAATTAAGAAAGCAAGCCTCCAGGTCCAGGACCTGAACCGTGATCAGCCATGTGGGAGTCCAGCACCTCTACCACCACACCACCTGCCAGCCCTTAGAAGTTTTTCATGTAATTTAACGTGAGACTGTTAACAGCAAACTCTAACAAAGATGCTTTATATCACCGCAAGCAACTGTTTATTGGAACAGAGATGGTATTCCAAAAGCCAGCTGAGTAACTTCATGAAATATGTACAGTTTATTGACATTCTTAAAGCAGGAAAAGTGGGGCACAGCCACTGAAGTCGAGGCCCACGGCGTCACCTCTGTCATCAGCTGGGATCAAATCTGAAAATCTCTGTGATCATGGAGGTCTCGTCTAAGTTTTAGAGGGCTTTTGTTTTTCTTTTAGACACTAGATTTTTCAGGAAAAATTCACCTATTTAGGAAAAATGAAAACACATTAGTATTCATTTAAAGTAAACAGGAACCAGCACATGGTGTAATGGTTACGTTGCTAGACTCCTTCCTAGTTGACTAGGTTTCGAGTCCTGGACCTGGCGGCTTAAAATTCACATCGGGCATGTGTGTGTGTGTGTGTGTGTGTGTGTGCCCACAATCCCAAGAGGAGAATAGAGGAGACTGTGGCATAGCCATTCCCCCGGGAGGTGATTTTCTTGGCCTTCTGTCTCTGTCTCTCTGGTGAGTGTACATGCCCTATAGCAAAAATCTCTAAAAAGAAAAAAGTAAACAACAGATACTTATTTCAGAATTATACTTTTACAGAGAGAGAGACACACAGAGAGGGAAAGTGAGAAATCACCCCCAAAGGAGAATGGCCAATCCCTTCTTCATTTTTCTCCTGGGATTTTGGGCATACACACTCATGCCCAGCATGATTTTTAAGGTGCTGGGTGCAGGACTTGAACTATGGTTGGCTATGTGGGAGTCCAGCACCTTAACCACCATGGTGGCAATATATCACTTTTTTTAAGAGAGACTTTTTGCTATAGGGTGTGTGTGCTTACCAGAGAGAGAGACAGAGAGACAGAGACAGAAATCACTCCCCTGAGGGAAGATGGCCATGCCACAATCCCTTCTCCTTCATTCTCCACAGGATTTTGGGCACAGGTGCACACACATCTGGCATGAGTTTTAAGTCGCTGGGTTGGGGACTCAAACCATGGTCAACTATGTGGGAGTCCAGTGACATAACCATTACGCCATCTGCTGGTCCCCAGCCCCAGCAATATTTTTCAAAACTAAACATCCCTTCTTTCTTCAGCCCCAACACTGATAATTAGTCATTATCCTTTTTAACAGCTGTTTATCACTACGGATCTATTATTCTGGTACCCCAGTATCATGAAGGGTGACCTCCAGTAGCTCTGGGTCTGCTCCTGCCCGCCTGCCCCACTCAGCACCCTGTCTATCATCATCGCTGACAATGTACTGCCGTTGGCCACGCCCATCTCAGGAGCACCTGGACCTGGTCTTTAGATCAGATCATTGCAGACCTATCTGATGAACTCTGTAGCTTATTCCCCTCCAAGGAAGCAAGAGCTCCTCATTATACTGGGCTTTCTGCACCCTGGGGGTTGCGCCGTGCAGTAAGTTAGCTCCTTAGGGGGCGCGTTCACTTCTCAGGCCACAGGGTTCCACGCAGTCTCGCTGTTACAGCAGGGCTCAGCACTTAGCGACAGAACTCAGCGCCGGAGGAGTCCGAGGAGCCTGACGGACTTCCCGACGTCACCGTAGGTACACGAGCAGGACCGATGCCCTCCTCCGTACACAGTCCCAACACCCTAAGGCTCAAAATGCAGGCCCGTGCACGGCCCACGGAAAGCTGGCTGGAGCAGGGTCAGAACTGTCACACAAAACCCACTCTATCCCTACCCCTGAAGACAGCCACATCTACGAGGATTTGTTCGAGAGCCCCGGGGACGTGGGTCAAACTTACCATGGGAAGTCACTGGCCTAAATGAACCCCTCCCCGGCGTTCAGACGTACCTGCTTTGTATGAAGACCGCACCAAAGGGCCGCTGGCAGTGTAATGAAATCCAAGCTCATTTCCTACTTTCTCCCAGCATTTGAACTTCTCGGGAGTAATATACTCCTCAACCTAGATTTAAATCATTACTTCTGATCAGGCTCTAGAATCCTCCCAAGTCATTCTGCTCTACAGAGAGTCTACACCCAGGTATTCAGAACGGTTTTCACTTCACTTATCCAAGCCCACCCCGTCTCCCTTCTCCCCCTCACAACTATGTATCTGCTGGTTACTTGCTGGGCAATCTGTCAGAACATAATTACAGACAATGAGAGAACTGAGGAAATCCAGATCAATTTTGTACTACGTTAGCTACCCCAAAGAATGGGGCGAGATCGTGAGATTGTCCGTAGAGATTATCTGAATTTTTTCATTGGTTGACAGGTATAATCAATTAGTTATGCTAGAGCCAGCTGATGGCCAGCCACGTGACCGGCCATGGTTCTGAGGGCCAGGCCTGGTGGCTACTCTCTTTTCCCCTCTCTCATGCATGCGCATGTATCCTACAGCAAACTGAAATAATAATAATATAATTGAATTTAAAAAGTAGTTATGCCTATAAGATTTTTAAGTTTTTGCTATAGGGTGTGTGTGCTCGCCAGATACGGGGTAGGGGGAGAGAGAAATTACCCTTGGGGGTGGGAATGGCCATGCATCAATCCCTTCTATTCTCCTCTTGGGATCTGGGGTATGCAGCATGATTCTCAAGCCACCAGGTCCAGGACTTGAACCATGTACCTAGCCATGCAGGATCCAGCACCTTAACCTCTATGCCACTTGCTGGGCCAAGATTCTTGGGGACAAGGCTATCTTACTCATCTCATATCTCCTGCTTGGCACCGTTTGTGGCCCAGGATCATGGCTCAAGACAAGTCTCGAACAGAGACATAGAAAGACTAGCCTGACTCCACACCTAGCTCTCTAGCTCTGAACAAGTCACGTGGTCACTAAGTGCATGAGTAGTTAGTTCTCCAGCTGGGAGACTCCTTTCTGTAGGTTCACAGGAGTTGTGCCATTGGAGGGCCAGCAGGTAAGTGCCAGCCCAGCTGCCTTGTGCAGAGGATGAGGTGGAAACTGGGACTTAAAAATACATGTGAGACATTACAGTAACAGCTGGAGTGTCTTGGACAGGACGATTCCATTCAAATGACCAAAACATGGGGCAAGTCAAGATCTCTGTACCTTAAGGTGGCGCCTCGTGGGCTGCATGTATTGTCCTAAGGTCAGACAGTCCACGTTGGCCTCCCGGAGAGCTTCAGGGAGAAAGCGCAGATGCGTTAGCAGAGGTTTGTACAACAGTCAGACTGCAGATCCGGGCTGGGCACGGGTGCAGCTATAGCACAGCTGGATCAACACGGGGAAGTCTGAGGTTCATGTCCTGGGACCGTAAGTGCCCGTGATCAGGGGGTGAGGGAGGCTCCGGTGGACCATGGTGTGAAGGCGCAGTTGAGGGCGCCTACTTCTCTTTTTATATTTGTTAACATTTCAATTTATTTTTTAGGTATTTTTGCCATAGGGCACATGTGCTCACCGGATACGGATGGAGAGACAGTGAGAAGGAAAGTGAGAAATCACCTCCCTGGGATGGCCATGCCACGATCCCTTCTCTATTCTCCTCCGGGGATTTTGGGCTTGCACGCATGCACAAACATGTGCCTGGCATGATTTTCAAGTTGTTGGGTCCAGGACACGAACCATGGTCATCCCTGTGGGAGTCCAGTGCCTTAACCACCATACCACCTGCTGGGCCCATGCCTGTCTCTTATTCTCTCTCTCATGTGGAAGAAATAAATAAGCAACCACCACCACTGAAGATCCTTCAGGACTATTCCTGAGGACTAGTCGGAACAGCGAGGACTTTCGGCTAGCCTAGACCCCGCATGTCGGGGTGAGACGACACCTGTTCATCCAGACACCTGTGCTAAAGAACTGACAACACAGGAATAATTCTGACAGCCGTGTGGGGGGACACAGGAAGGACGGATCCCTCTAGTGCTATGGAATGAGTCTAGGAGTGGGGGGTATTGTAGAGCAGAACTCTGGTAAACAGAAAAGGGA
>NW_006206760.1:1847959-1851440 GCF_000334495.1 Tupaia belangeri chinensis
TTAAATAAATAAATAAATAAATAAAATAAAGTTAATAAAAATAATTCTAGAAAAAAGAGACTTAAAAATAAGAAAACATACTTCTTTTCCTTTTTTCTGCTGCTGTTTTCAACCATAAACTTTGTTCTTATTGGAATGAGAATTACGAATTAGAGGGAGCCTAGAGGAGGTATAAATCTAAAAGGGTCTCACAGGGAGGTTCCTGTTACTATTTAAACTAAGCGAGAGGCGTTTCATTTTCCAATCCCCTTACCTTTCATGGTTGCGTATACTTGCTCATCGGTCTCGCCTAAACCCAGCATGATCGATGTTTTAGAAATAACCTCAGGCTGGACCTCCTTGGCGTGTCTCAGCACACGGAGAGACTGGTCGAAATTGGCCCGGGGGTCGCGGACTTTCCTGGAAAACAGCGGGTCTGTTGTCAGCAAGTCCAGTCTCAATTTCACCCAAGCACTTGGTTAGGCAAACACCCTGGAAGGCAGGGAAAGGACACCCTGGGCACGACACCAGGAGATTCAACGGCAAGATCCCTGTGCAAACGCCCACCTGCTGGCTTAGGGGAAGGGCCTCACTTGGTTTCCTGGCTGTTTTAAGCCCTCGCAAAGCCAGTGCAGAGAAAATCAGGGTGGGAGAAATCACTTCAGCTCAGTCGCTCAGAAGCCCGAAATCTGAAGCTAAAAATGAGTGACTGGAAGGGACTGTCACATGAGAAGGAAAAAGAGAGAAAGTAAGACAGTCTCCATACTGAACAAAGAAAAACTCTGACCTGGACCCACACTTCCAAAGGCTGAAATGAACACCCATTTCTTTTCTCAAGACCAAGCTGCCCTCTGCTGGTGGGTATGCAGCATTGCATCTCTCTGGTAAGGAAACGCAGTTCTGGAATTTTCACTGGAAAGAGTAACGTTTCCTAAGGGAAGCCAGGGAAATGGGCACCCACTGGCGGTGGTATCCTCATGGGGCGGCAAGGGGCTTTGTGCCAGATTCAGTCATGGCCAACCACCCCCCACTTATGCCAAGAAAGCCAAGAGACTAGAAAGCTGCCAATGATAAACCAGTGTTCATTTGAATTCTTTTCTTTTTAATTTTATTTGTCATTATTTTATTTACTTGGAGAGGTTTTTGCTATAGGGCGCATGTGCTCGCCAGAAAGACAGAGAGAGACAGAGAGACAGAAAGCGAGAAATCACCCCCTGGGGGGGATGGCCATGCCACAATCCCTTCTCCTCCATTCTCCTCTTGGCGCTTTGGACACGTACGCACATGTGCCTGCATGACTTTCAAAACACCAGGTCCGGGATTCAAACCAGAGTTGGCCATGTTGGAGTCCAGCACCTTAACCATACACCACCTGCTGACCCCTAGAAAGTCATTTTGTTTGTTTTTAAGGATTTCTCTACTGAATTGAAGGTATGCTCCCTAACATTAGAGTTTAGTGGAAAACTATCTTTTACTAAAATGAAAGGAAACGAACAATAACAATTTTGCTTGAAACTTAAAACAATTTTCATGTTTCTGAAATTTGAATACAGTCACCATGAGTGGTGGAGTCTTTCCTTATTCCTAACTACCCAGTTATCAGGAAGGATAAGGAAGCGTACTCCTTAAGAGAGGTTGAAAATACACATGAACAGCAGCTTTTCATCTGCGTCGTTTCTGGCATATCGAGATGAATCTCAAACTGAGAAGAATGACAGAACGGTTGCTTAAAATAAACACTGTAAGTACTCCCTCGGCGTCGGTTCCAGCACAGTACTGCTTAGAACTTTGTGCCAAGTGTGTTTGTAAAATCTTTTCTTCAGGATTATAGCTGAAGCAATTGATCTAATGTCATTCTTCTCTCTGAAAAGAATTTTTCGGAAAAAAAAAAAAAATTTGCTGGAATTTAATAGAATTTTTTTTTGAGAGGTTTTTGCTAAAAGGGCCCGTGTGCTCACCAGAAAGACAGAGAGAGACAGAGACAGAAAGTGAGAAATCATCCCCCAGGGGGGATGGCCATGCCGCAATCCCTTCTCCTCCATTCTCCTCTTGGGATCTTGGGCATGTACGCACATGCGCCTGGCGTGAGTTTAAGCCACCGGATCCGGGATTCAAACCGTGGTCGACTACATGGGAGTCCAGCCACATAGCCATTACGCCAACTGCTGGTCCGTGATATAATAGTTTTATTTTTTGCTACAGGACACATACACTCACCAGTTAGACACACAGAGAGAGAAATCACACCAGGGAGGATGGCCACGCTGCAATCCTTGCTCCTCCATTCTCCTCAGGAGTTTGGGCACACTTGCACACGCACCCAGGGTGATTCTCAAGCTGCTAGGACCGGGACTTGAACTGTGAAAATGACTATGTGAGATTTATCACCTTAACCTCCCTGCCACTGGCTGGTCTTGCAATATAGTACTATGTAAACAAAGAAGGACCAGTAGATAGCATAATGGGTATGTCGCTGGACTCCCATGTATTCCACTGTGGTTTGAGTCTCAGGCTCAGTAGCTTAAAACTCACGCTAGCCAAGGGTGTGTGCGTGCCTAAGATCCCGAGAGGAGAATGGAGAAGGGATTGCGGTGTGGCCATTCCCCTGGCGGGATGATTTCTCGCTGTCTCTGTTTCTCCGGCAAGCACACATGCCCTATAGCAAAAATCATTCATTCATTCATACATACATACATAAATGAAGAGTTACTCGCTAGGTGTATATACCAGTTTATGTAGTATCTCTTCACTGTATCGGTTACTGACCCTTACGGCAAATATTCACTCATCTAAATAGAAACCCCGAGGTGTCAGTAACTGATATTACTGGGTGGCAGGACTCGGTTGTCAGGAAAGTCATGTTGCATTTTTGCATAGAAAAACAAACAAATAATCTGTCATTACTTTTCAACAACCCAATATTACAGGTGATATTTACACTTTTTGTTGGCTGTATTTTCTGATTTTTCTTTAACAAGTATTCATTGGGTTTTTTTTCAACTTTATTCACCATTATTATTATAATTTTTAAA
Organism: Tupaia belangeri chinensis; assembly: GCF_000334495.1. Taxonomy (NCBI): domain Eukaryota; kingdom Metazoa; phylum Chordata; class Mammalia; order Scandentia; family Tupaiidae; genus Tupaia; species Tupaia belangeri. The sequence goes on from NW_006206760.1 coordinate 1,850,971, forward strand.
TTGACCAGAGAGAGAGAGAGAGAGAGAGAGAGAGAGGGACAGTGAGAAAGCAAGCTGCCAGGTCCAGGACTCAAACCATGGTCAACCATGCGGGAGTCCAGCACCTGAACTATCATACCATCTGCCGACCTGGGTTTGTTTTTTAAAAAGTAATAAAGAAAGTTTAATTTGTAGAAGTCACTTGCACTGCCAGCAGGTGGCACGGAGGTTAAGGTGACTGGATTTCACATAGGCAGCTGTACAGTTCAAATCCCAGACCAGGTGGCTTAAAAATCACATCCAGTGTGTGTGTGGATTACCCAACATCCTGCGAGGAGAATGGAGAAGAGGCTGGGGTGTGGCCCTTCCCTCTGGAGGGTGATTTCTCACTTTCTCTCTCTCTTTTTCTCTGTGTGTGTCTCTCTGGCAAGTACATGCACCTTAAAGCAAACTAAAAAAAAAAAAAAAATTCAATTGAAAGTTCGCCCCGA
>NW_006206760.1:1851720-1856584 GCF_000334495.1 Tupaia belangeri chinensis
AAAAAAAAAAAAAATTCCATTGAAAGTTCACCCTGGAAAGGGGGGGAATATACGGCATATTCTGATCCCACCCACCCCCAGTTCCCAGCTTTACTCTGGATGTGCGATCACCTCTGCAACTCTGGAACAGTTTCGATGTTATGCGCATACACGTCTAATCCTGAAAGAGCGACTTTTTCTATTGCTTTAAGATCTCCTCGGAAATCAGGGGTGAGACATTCCACGAGAATTTCTGGATTCCTAGGGAGAAAAAGATACATATCAAATGGCTCTTCACAATAGAAATGATCAATTCTCAGTATCAGTTTAATATAGTATTCTCTTTTTTTCAAAGAATTATTTAACTGTATTTATTTTAATTTGACCAGAAAGGGAGAGGGAGGGAGAGATAAGAGAGAGAGAGAAAGTGAGAAAGCAAGCTGCCGGGTCTGGAACTCAGACCATGGTCGGCCATGTGGGAGTCCAGTGCCTTATCCACACCACCTGCCAGCCCCAATACAGTATTCTTTAGAATTCTGTCAAGAACAGCACACAGACATACACACACACACACACACACACACACATGTTCACATATGAACGACTGCATGAAAAAAAACAGTATATCAAATAATATGTACACAGTGGATAAAGCACATCTTCTTACAAACAACAATCAAAATAAAAATTGAGATTATATAAACTTTTAAACCTAATTTGATTAATTTTAAAAAAAAATGAAATTGTTTTAAAAAAATTGTTTAAAAATAATTAAAATATAGGGCCAGTAGGTGGCGTGGTGGTTAAGGCACTGGATTCCCTCATGACGGATTGCTCAGTTCCAGTCCTGGACCTGGTGGCTCACTTTCTTACTTTCCCTCTCTATCTATCTCTGTCTCTCTCTCTCTGGTCAAATTTAAATAAATAAAATTTTAAAAAATAATTAAAATATAAAAGATTAGATCATTAAATATAACTTTTTTTACTATTTGAAAAGTGAATTGAGGGGACCAGCAGTTGGCATAATGGCTATGTTGCTGAATTCCCATGTAGTCGGCCGTGGTTCAAGTTCTGAATCTGGCAGCTTAAACTTACGCTGGGCACTTGTGCGTGCATGCCCAAGATCCCCAGAGGAGAATGGAGGAGAGGAGACTGTGGCATGGCCATCCCTCCTGGGAGGTGATTTCTCGTTTTCTGTCTCTCTGTCTTTCTGTCAAGTGCATTCGCCCTATAGCCCTATAGCAAAAAAAAAAAAAAAAAAAAACACACTCAAAAAGTTTACAGAAAATGCGTATTATGACAAAACTGGGCATGGATTTCAAATGTCTTCTGTACCAAAATAAATTTGTATGTCAATTTCATTTTCCACAAACTTTATTGTAATTCTGTTGTACATCTTTAGAATGTTGGATACTATCTCATCTTAACACTTTATTCAAAATCAGTATTAAGAAGACTAGTTTTATAGATTTTTAAGAAAATTGCTCCAAGTTTAGACTAACGCTCAAATTTTTTTAGAGAATTATTTATTTCAGTTGTTGTTGTTGTTGTTATTATTATTATTTTAAAATTTGACCACAGAGAGACAGAGAGAAAGGGAAGGTGAGAAAGCAAGCCACCAGGTTCGGAACTCGAACCATTGTTGGCCAAGTGGGAGTCTAGCACCTTAACCACTGTACCACCTGCCAGCCCCCTAACACTCAAATTTGAAAGAGGGGTTCTATGGATTAATGGTCCAGGGGTAATTTCATGCTAGTTGAATCCCTAAAATTTTCTGCAAATACGTATCTGTATATATAAACATGTTTTTTCCGGAGAAAAGGCCACTTAGCTTCTAGCGGTTTTTCAGAAAGGGAGGAACCCTCTCCACGCTGCTTTATGTAAAGATCTTAGATAAACTGAATTTATGTGGACCCAAAAAATACTTTCAATTCCACAACCCAATAAAAAACGAGTACCTGTCCTTCAAGTATGAGACGGTCTTGGCGATGTGTTCGGCACCCCCGTCAGGGATATCTAGGGATGAAAGAATCCACTGCTCGAGGTGCTGTCCCAGCCGAGGACGGCCGGTCCCGGGAGACCGTGAGGATACTCACCGTCTCGATCCACAGATGTCAGGACGACGTAGTCCAGACCCCACTCCGCAATCGCCTTTGCAGTATTGTAGGGCTCGCTGGCGTCCAGCGGAGGGGAGTTTCTCACAGTCTTAACAGAGCAAAACCTGCAACCTCTCGTACACGTGTCACCCATCAACTGGAAGAGAGACGACGTTACAATTAAAGTCAGACAGAGGGCCAGCCAGGTGGCAGGGTGGGCGAGGCAGCTGGATCCCACATGGCCAACTGTGCGGTTCAAGTCCTGGACTCGGTGCTTTCTCACTTTCTCTCTCTCCCCTTCTCTGTCTCTTTCCAGTGAGTGTAAATGCCCCAGAGCAAAATTAAATCCATTTAAAACATAAAAGAACTATTTTTTAAAATAAGTAAATAAAATCGATCACACAGAGAAATGAGACCCAGCCGGTGGGGCAGGCATTAGTCACAGTGCCTTTTTGCAATGTGGGAAGCTGAGTCGAAGACTGTGGTCTGGACCAGGGTCAGCCTGGGCACGCTGGGTGTGCCAGTGACCCTGGCCATGGCTGGAAGGCTGCAGTATGACTGTGCTGTAACGAGACTTTGGCAAAGGTACCTATCCCTGTTCGTGTGTGTCTCTGTCTCTACCCGACCCCATAAAATAAACTAAAGAAAAAAAGAGCACTCAAGAAAGAATTGAGGGGCCACTGGTGGCACAGTGGTTAAGGGTGCTGGATTCCCGAAATAGAAACTAAAAAAAAGAACATTCAAGAAAGAATTGAGGGGCCATCGGATGGCACAGTGGTTAAGGGTGCTGGATTCCCACGGTGCTGGACACCGTTCAAGTCCCGGACCTGGAGGCTTTTCTCACTTTCCCTCTCCTCTCTCTCTCTCTCTCTCTCTCTCTCACTCTGTCCCTCTCTGGTCAAATTAAAATAAAAAATATAAAGTTAAATAAAATAATTTTTTTTTTTTGGAGCGGTTTCTGCTATGGGGTGTGTGCATTCACCAGACATGCAGAGAGAGACATAGAGACAGAAAGGGAGAAATCACCCCCTGGGGGGATGGTCACGCTGCAATCCCTTCTCCTCCATTCTCCTCTTGGGATCTTGGGCACGCATGCACAAGCGCCCGGCGTGAGTTTAAGCCACCGGGTCCAGGACTCGAACTGCAGTCCAGCGACATAGCCATTACGCCAACTGCTGGTCCCTGAAGCACATTTTTAACGAGCAGACACAGAATGTTCCCTTCAGGCTTTTAGCTACAGCTCAGCGGCTAGGCCAACCTTACCATGATCGTGGCGGTGGCCGTGGCGTACTCTCCACCTCCCCAGCACTCGCCGATGTTGGGACACCGCGCTTCCTCGCACACCTGAGAATGAGAGGGAACCACACACGAGCAGGCTGGAAACATACTCAGACGAAAACAAGTGACTAGACACTTACAACTGCCTACTGTTTTCTTTTCCTTTCTTTTCATTCTTTCTTTCACTTTGTCTAAAACTGCCTATTATTGACGACATATTTTTGAAAAAATGTACTATTTAAGAATAACTATTTAGGGCCAGCAGGTGGCATGCTGGTAGAGGCACTGGCCTCCCACGTGGCTGACTGTGGTTTGAGACCTGGACCTGACGGCTTGCTTCCTTCCTTTCTCTCTCTCTGGTGAGCACATGTGCCCTATGGTAAATTTTAAAATGATAAAAATAATAAGTAAAATTAAATATCTGATTCTTTTTCATTTTTTTTGAGAGAGATTTTTGCTATAGGGTACATGTGCTTGCCAGAGAGACAGGGAGACAGAAAGCGAGAAATCACTCCCCGGAGGAACGGCCATGCTGCAATCGCTTCTTCATCCTACTCTCGGGATCTTGCGCACGCACGCATGCACAAGTCTTGTTGTCAATTACATTGGAGTCCAGCGATGTAACCCTTATTCCATCTGCTGGCCCCTAAATAACTAATTCTTGTTTTTAAAAATTTCTTATTTAATTTATTCATTCACTTTTTTTTTTTTTTTAATTTGGCGAGAGAGAAAGAGAAAGCAAGCCACCAGGTCTGGGACTCGAACTGTGGTTGGCTGTGTGGGAGTGCCCAGCACCTTAACCACCCTGCCATCTGCTGGTCCCCTAAACAACTAATTCTTAAGAAAATATACTATTAAACTGCCAAACTGTATATGAGGATCCCATTTTTAAATTGAAAACATTATGGGGACTAGCAGGTGGCAGGGTGATTGGAGTTCTGGACTCCAACATAGCCGACTACACTTTGAGTCCTGGACCTAGTGGCTTGCTTTCTCACTTTCCCTTTCTGTCTCTCTCCCTCTCTGGTCGAATCAACAACTGATAAATAAAATAAAGTAAATCATTCTTTAAAAAAAGAAAGGAATACTGGGACCAGCAGATGGCATAATGGTTATATCACTGGACTCCCACACGCCAGACCATGGTTTGAGTCCCAGACCCAGAGGCTTGAAACTTAAGCTGGGTACTTGTGTGTGCATGCCCCAAATCTCGAGAGGATAATGAAGAAGGGATTGTGGCATTTCCATCTTCACTGAGGGGTGATTTCTTGATTTCTGTCCCTCTGTCTTTCTCTGTCTCTCTGGTGAGTGCATGTGCCCTATAGCAAAAATCTCTTTTTAAAAAAAAAAAAGAATGTTATATATTGTATATATGTAAAGAAAAAGGTATAAATACATACATATATATATATATACACACACACACACATATATATTAAACAGTTAAATTATGTGCTTAATATTTGAGATTGTGGAGACTAGGAGATGGTATAATGGTTATGTCACTGGAC
>NW_006206760.1:1857766-1865093 GCF_000334495.1 Tupaia belangeri chinensis
TAAAAAAAAAAAAACATAAAACACAGCATCTAACAGGGTACTATTCTCATGTCTACCTTTTGCCATTCTTTTCTCATTTTTCCCTTTACAAAAAATATTTAATTTTTATTATCATTACTTTTTTGATCTGATATGTGACACATGCACTGAGAGAGAGAAAGTGGGAAAGCAAGCCACCAGGTCTTGGACTTGAACTGCGGTTTGCCATGTAGGAGCCCAACACCTTAACCACCATGCCACCTGCTGGCTCCAGTTATGTGATTCTAATAAAAGAATGAAGAAGTTTTAAACATCTCTTTCTTCATGAATAGCACTGTCAAATGCAGTACGTGTATCTGTTTAGTGTGAAAAGAGTTATGTATTGTCCACTGAATATTCTAGATTCTATGGTGACTTTTAAATGGGAAGAAAAATCTCAAATTTGGAGTGGACACTAGGTATCCTCAGGTTCCCTTAGATCCAGAAGTTGGATAAAGTACCTCCCAAAAGGAAACGTGCTTGCATGAAATCCTCTCACCGTTCTCTTAAAGTAAGGGAAGATATAAACACGTCGTATGTAAATTGACTGCTAGGAGCAACAGTTAGGTCATCGATACTCAGGAATACCCAGGACCGATGAAAAACGTTCGAGGCAAGGTGATACGAGGTGACGGTGGGAGCGAAGTGAGAACCTTCACTCTCTCCCAGAATTGGACGGTGGGTAGAAAACGGGGAGACGGTAGTGTTAAATGGCGGGGTCCTCCCAAGGCGCATGAAGAAAAGCTGTCAAAGGACAGAGACAAGTAAAGGATCCCAAAGACGTCACCTACCTGCCCTATCTAGCTCCGTTATCATTCTGTAATGACTTCTAGCTGAATTCAACAAGTCTGAAATTAAAAATCTATTCTAAGGTTTGGTTATAACTGAAAATCATGCATGATGAAGGAATTACAGTGATGTCCGATTTTCAATTACCTTTCTCCTTTCTGGCGTTTTAAGTTTCCTTTATATTCTTCCCAGGTGCTTTTGTCTGCAAGGTCGCCAGATACAAAATCTTGAAGGTCTGGTCCATTCTGTAAAAACTCCCTTTTTTTATCTGGCAAGGAATGCGATGCTCTGACTGGGCTGTATAAATATCTTCCAAATACCTAAAGAAATAGTTCATTATGCATTCAGTTACTAGTGGGGAATGATTTAGTTTCAACCCATTATAATACTTAAAAGGGAGCGTAAAGCTGAAGAACTGATTCTGAAATTATGCCAAACTATTTAGGAGCTCAGTCTAGAAAACTAGAATGGGGCCAGCAGGTGTTATGCTGTTTAAGGTGCTGGACTTCCACATGGCCAATTATGGTTCGAGTCCTGGACCTGGTGGCTTGCTTTCTCACTTTCTCTCTCTGTCTCCCTCTGGTGAGCACATGTGCCCTGTAGTGAACTAAAAAAATAATAACAATGATAAATAAGAGGAATAAGTAATTCTTTTTTTAAAAAGAATTATTCATTTAATTTTATGTATTCATTTATTTTTTTAATTTGACCAGAGAGAGAAAGAGTAAATGAGAAAGCAAGACACCATGTCTCGGACCTAAACCGTGGTCGGTCATGTGGGAGTGTCCGGCACCTTAACCACCATGCCACCTGCTGATCCCCAATAAGTAATTCTTTAAAAAAGAAAGAGAAGAGAAATTAGAATCTAGGATTGAAGACTAAGGGAGAAGAAACCAAACATAAGGAGAATAGGAATTCGGTGTGTTTGTTTTTGAGAGCTTTTTGCTATAAGGTGCATGTGCTCATCCAAAAGACAGACAGAAAGCAAGAAATCACCCCCCGGGGGGATGGCCACACCACAATCCCTTCTCCATTCTCTTCTCGGATCTTGGGCACGAATGCATACAAACCTGGCGTGAGTTTAAGCCACTGCATCTGGGACTTGACCTACGGTCGACTACGTGGGAGTCCAGCAACATAGCCATTATGCCAACTGCTGGTCCCCTTGTGTGTGTGTGTGTGTGTGTGTGTGTTTTCCCCCTAGAGTGTGTGCCCTGGTGGGAGACAGAGACAAGAACAGAGAGGGAAATTGAAAAAGAAGGGGGGATGGGTAGGGATGGCCACCCACAATTCCTTCTCCTCCATTCATTCTCCTCTCTGACTTGGGGCAGGCACCAGGGCTCCTGGGGGTTCTCAGTTCACAGGGTCTAGGACTCTAACAGACCGTTGGCCACATGGGATCCACCTGCTTTAACCTCAATGACATTTGTCCCACTCCCACATAGACACCCTTTTTAAGTTTAGTTTTTCAGAGAAGGAGACAGAGATGTACCCCAAGGGTGGTCATGCCAGTATCCACTCCCAGTCTGAGCCAGCAGATCCTGGACACCCCTCAAGTGCCCAGTAAGCACAGAAAGAACCTCCTAGCTGCCTCACTGCCCTGTCAGAGCCTGGCCCCACTAACTAGTGACTGATAGATTTAGAAAAGATCTGGAAACCTCTGCAACTAACACATCTCACTTTCATATACCCCACTTAACAAGCACTAAAAATCTGTCTCTCAACAATTTAAACTGCAGGAATGGGAGATGTCATGGTTTTGAATTTTCTCTTCCTGACGTGTCTTAGAGACGTTAAAAAAGGACATTTATAATAAATGTCTCTATTAATAAGCATAAAAGCGTTAGAAGAGAGGTAATGCCCAGGTAATTTTGAAGAACTGGAAGTCGCAAACCCAAACCTAATAGTCTTACTTTCTACATTGTGTTTTGATGTGACAGTCAATATGTACATGCTGAGCATAATAAACCCTGGTGTTTGGCTTCTAGAGCTGAATGGAAAACGTGCACGGTAGCCACATCACGATGAAACTCAGGAGCCAGCGTTTGGAATGCAGAGGCGCCTTGGACAGCTCAGAACCACCGCCCCTGCATCTGGTCACCCCCACAGCCAGGGCCCGAGGCCACGTCTGGATCCTCGGCCACAGGGGAGCCCCACACTGCACAGAGCAGGTATTCACTAAGCTCACTGCAGAGCTCATGCAAACCCAGGGCGCAATCTACTCTAAGCAGAAAACCAAAAACGAAAACAAAATACAACCCTCCCCGCCGGTTCAGAGATCATCAAAACCACCAATGCCCCAGACTTCAAAAAAATTAAATGAGTTACTACATGAAAAAGGGAATTTTGGGGGGAAAGAGGGCAGCAGGTGGCGTGGTGGCTAAGGGCGCTCGACTCCCATATAGTCGATCGCGGTTCGAGTCCCGGAACTGGCGTCTTGATGTATCACTTTCTCTGCCCCTCTCTGGTCAAATTAAAATAAATAAAGTTAAATAAAATAATATTTTAAAAAGAAAAAAGGATTGGAACAGTGCTGGACCCGTAGTAAGCGCTCGATAAGCACGATCTTTATTATTGAACGCGCTATTGAACCCCCACCACGCGCCCGATCTCCGCCCGCCCCGCCGCTCACCCGGGGCCCTAGGGTGCGGGCGGCGCCCCCGCAGCGTAGAGACATCCCCTGTTTAGATCTAGAACGGCCGAGGGGTGGAGGGCGCGCCAACACTCGGGAGAGGAAGGATCGGGAAACCGTGGCTGGGTTTATGACAAAGCAACGCAGCCCGCACTGAGCCGGCGAGCCTCGAGCCGCTCCGCCATCGACTGCTTTTGTCTGAGCGCCGTCTCGTACTAGTGACGCAATACGTACGTCGCTTAGGGGCTACAAGAGCGTGATGACGAAAGACGCTCTCTCTTTGCTGCGCCTACTGCGAGGTAAGGTGGGCCCGTCATGGGGCTCTACTCCAGGCATCGGAGGCCATCGTCTCCGGGAACGTCGGCAGGTCGGGTCCGATGCTAGGAACCTTCATGCCGGTTGTGTCCCCGCACGGCGAGCTCCGTATGGACCTGCCGCGCCGGCTCGAGAGCCCGATTTCGGCATTTTGGGCCTCCTCCCTTCAGCGTAACCGGGATGGCGCCGCCCTGTGGGACTCCGGCTGAGCCCGATAGCCGCCGCAGTGGGGCAGGCCCTTCCCGGCCGGGACGCGCGCCTCCCTGGGAGCCCTGCCTGGCGGGCCGGGGTGGGCGCGGGTCGAGCGCGGCGGGTGGAAAGCGGAAAGCGGCCGCTCACTGCGTGCTTGCGTTGCAGGATGAAGACCATTCTCAGCAACCAGACGGTCGACATTCCCCAGAATGGTAAGACTCGGTGCGCGCGCTCCCTCGGCGCCCCCGTGCCGCTCCCCGCGGCCTCACATTTCCCTCCTTCCTTCCAGTCGACATCACCCTGAAGGGACGCACCGTCATCGTGAAGGGCCCCCGAGGAACCCTGCGGAGGGACTTCAACCACATCAATGTCGAGCTCAGCCTCCTTGGGAAGAAGAAGAAGAGGGTGAGGACTTGGTATTGGGGGGCTGGGAGAGGGGCGCTTGAATTGCTTGGACAGTAGCGACCAGATTGGGTTGCTTTGGAAACTTGTGAATCGAGGCTCAGTAAACCGGTGAGATTTGTTACCAAATTTGCAGTACTTCCCGTGTTGGGGTTGACATTCCTTTGTGGAATTGTGTGTGGGGGCACACCGGAGTAAAGTTCTTTAGCTGTTGGAGTCCGTACAGGATGATTTTTGACTCCATTGGAGTACGAAGGAGTTGGGAAGAAGTGAGAGCTTAGTGCAGCTTAATGGCGTTGCAAAGCTACTCTGTGATGTTGGCCGCCGAAAGTAACACTTACTGAGTCCTTACTAAAAAGTGAAATTTGAGACACACTAAATGTACACAGTAGCAATAAGACTTGGTACTAAGCTTTGTACCACTAAATTACACTGTTTTTGCAGCTGAGAATCATGTGGTTTAATTAGGTTTTAGTATCTAGAGTGATTTAGTGAATGGAGAGACTTCATTTTCCTGCCTACTTATTTCGAGAAAGAATCTGCTCAAGTTTTTGTTCCTTTGCAGCTGCGGGTTGACAAATGGTGGGGAAACAGAAAGGAGCTGGCGACCGTTCGCACCATCTGTAGTCACGTCCAGAACATGATCAAGGGTGTTACGTTGGTAAGCAGACTGGTACCTTTTTTTTGAAAGTGGTTTCTTCGCTGTACTTTTTATTTAACATTACATAAGTGTGGGTAAAGACCACATGGGTATGATGGTGGAAGAGTGGGCTTGTTGGTGTGTTATCCACACAAAGTCAGAGTCACGCATTAAGAATTTTATGTAATAGAAAGTTAGCTGTAGCGCTGACACTTGGGGTAGTCTTTGATTGCTTGTTGGTATGCCTCCTGTCACCAGGATGCTTTGTAGCAATAGGAATACCTAAGTCTTGAGCTCCCTGCCCATTTTCCTAAATGCATACGTGTTGTGTTTTTCCTGTCTATTGCTTCCAGACTGTTCCATGTAGGCAGGGAAAGGTGGGGGGCTGTCGTCTTTTGTTTTGTTTTTTTTTTTTGCAGAGATTTTTGCTATAGGGCGCGTGCGCTCGCCAGACAGAGAGAGACATAGAGACAGAAAGCAAGAAATCCCCCCCCCCCCAGGGGGGATGGTCACGCCGCAATCCCTTCTCCATTCTCCTCTCGGGATCTTGGGCACACACGCACACGCGCCCGGCGTGAGTTTTAAGCCATCGGGTCCAGGACGCGAACCATCATCAACTACGTGGACCATCATCAACTACGTGGGAGTCCAGCGACATAGCCATTATGCTAACTGCTGGTTCCCTGGGGGCTGTCTTCTTGACTCACTACTTAACATCTGACATACCTCAGTAAATGTTAGTGTAGTGATCCGTATGTGAGACTTTTTCTGATTTCTGATTTTTTTTTTTTTTTTTTTAAAGCTAGCACTTTATATTCTGGTGTCAGGTGGTAGATGCTTCCTTATGCTTTACATTGAAGTCCTGTTGGGGACACGGAAAAGCGTAGGCCTTGGTACGTGTAGCAATTAAGAAAGCTTGAGTGCTCTGTGAAGATCTTCATTTTAAAATGAAGTGTGTAATGTAAGCTGTTTGTAAAATTATAAAAATGTATTTTTCTTGAAATGTCACAGCACTGCTAATAGCTTGAATGTTAACATAGGGCTTCCGCTACAAGATGAGGTCTGTGTACGCTCATTTCCCCATCAACGTCGTTATTCAGGAGAATGGGTCTCTTGTTGAAATCCGAAATTTCTTGGGCGAAAAATACATCCGGAGAGTTCGAATGAGACCAGGTATGTGCATAGTTTTAGAACTGATTCAGACGTTTTTCCTTTCTCCTCCTCTATTAAATTAGGGACATGTTGTGATTAAATGAGTTAAAATCGAAACCATTGTAACTGTGCTTGCCTTATATTTAGTAAGCACTGAGTCTTTACAGAATTTTACTGTTAATTCTCTCTCGATGATTTTTTACTCCATTGGAGTGTGAAGGAGTTGGGAAGATTATTATTATAGCTTAATGGCTTTCCAAAAATATTCTGTGATATTGGCTGCAGAGAGTAACATTTACTGAGTCTTTACGTAAAAAGTGAACTTTGAGACACACTAAATATATACAATAGAAATAAGACTTGGGGCAAAGCTTTTGTATAACTAAATTACACTATTTGATTTTCTGTGGGGGGTGTGTGTACTCTCTAGAAAAGGGGAGAGGATAAAAGCTCCTCCCCAAGGGGATGTGGTCAGGTCACAGTCACTTCTCAATTTCTCTGTCCTGTTGAGTTTAGGGGCACAGATACATACATGTTCTGTTGCACTGTTCACATACCTTAACTGAATTACTGGGTCTATAATAACAGCGGTGGGACCATGATTTGTTCATGTAGAACACTCAGATTTTGGCCTAGCTGAGTCAGATTCACGAATTCGAGAATTGAGGGTTAATTCGGTGCATGGGATTTTAAATGGAATGAACTTAACTGCTCTTAGAGTTAAAATATTTTGTGCAGATTTGACAAAGATTGGTATTGCACAAATTCTCTCTCCCCTTTTAGGTGTTGCTTGTTCAGTATCTCAAGCCCAGAAAGATGAGTTGATCCTTGAAGGCAATGATATTGAACTTGTTTCAAATTCAGGTTTGTGTGAATTTTTACTCAATAATTATGTTTGCAGAGTTTCATCTAAATCTTCTATTTTAGTGTCTGGTGATCTTTTAATTTATTATGGAAATTAAAAAGTTATTCCAAAGATACTCTTTTGCTATAGGGCGTGTACGCTCACCAGAAAGACACAGACAGAAAGCGAAGATACTCTTGACATTTTAGTTAATATGTAATAAAATGTTCTTTTTAAGATAAACTTAGCTGCTGATGTAATTACCTTTTTCACTCCCATAGCTGCTTTGATACAGCAAGCCACCACAGTTAAAAATAAGGATATAAGAAAATTCTTGGATGGG
>NW_006206760.1:1865121-1874833 GCF_000334495.1 Tupaia belangeri chinensis
TCAGCAGGCTGATGAGTAAGATCTAAGAGGTAGGTTCTTATAGTGTATGTAAGTTTCATTACTGCTGTAGTTGGGATCTTTTGCTAAGGTACTTAAATTGGAGTTGTAATAATGGCAGAGGATGGAGAATTGGGTTCTGGACATGGTAATTAATAGTTTGTTTTGAATTATTAGACTACAGCTTTTCCCGGGAAGCGTGTTGATAGAGACTTAAAAGTATTTTCTCTCTTTTACAGTTTTCCAACTACAGTAACAAGCCGGATAATTTCTAAGGCCTTCATATGACATTTTAAAGATAATAAAAGACAACGATTGATTTGAAACTTTCTTAAACTGATTATCCTTTTCCAACTACTTGGCAAGTAAGAAACTAAGGAATAAAGAATTACTCCTAGTAATAGGAGTATGCTAAGAACAATACAGAATTCCTGATCAGGAATTTTTTTATCTAGTTTTTCTTCGCAGGAACAAATGGCTTAAATCTGGTTTTTGAAGGAATAGCAAGGATATTTCAGGCAAGAAAAATATGATATCAGGGAATGTGGCTATTCATAGATAAAGAGGTTGAGGAAGATCCTGAGGCTGATGTTACCATGCCGTCAATTTATATTTGGTAAAGACGCTTCCTAGTCACTTGTAAGAGATACCTAAGAAGTGGAACAAAGTGACAAAGCCTTATTACGAGCTACAAGATGTAGTTTGTGCCATGATAAAGAAGAATTTTGCCATCTGATGTCTCAGTAATTTATTCTGCTTCAGCCGTGCACCCTAGCCCTTGTTTAGTCTTGAAACATCTTCATTCTTCCATAATCTCTTCATTCCTTGTGTCCCACTGTAAGTGTGATGGGATTTTACCATGCTGGAACAACGGAACACGGTTCTCACCAAACCTTTATGCGGTCTTACTTTATTTCATAAGGATTGTTACCTTGGGGCCAGTAGGTGTGGAGGCAGCTGGACTCCCACCTTGCTGGCTGCAGCTAGAGTTCTGGGCATGGGTGGCTTGGAAACCATGTCAGGCACGTCGCATGGGTGCCTAAGATCCCAGGAGGAGAAAGGACTGTCATGGCCCCCACCCCATCCTCCGAGTGAATTCTCACTTTCCATCTCTGGTGAGTGTACATGCAGTATGGCAAAAAATTAACTTAGGAAAAAAAAATCTAATCCTTAGAACTGTCCATCGTGGTTCTAGATCTGATGAGGCCAACCTACTGCATGTCTGTGTATTGGGCCTGTTGGTGTCATATCAGGAGCCTACGTGCATCCAAAATTCTGAAGAGGGACAGGAATGAAGATTGTAGTATGACCATACCTCATGGGAGCACTGCTTCACTTTCTGTCTCTGACAAGTGCACGGACCCTGTGACAGAAGTCTCTCAAAAGAGTTTTAAAAATGAAAAAACTGATTTCTCAGGCAAACTGACAAATTCCTACACACTGCGGTGCTTCCCCTCTGTAAAACCCCTCTTGGACCTGCAAGTGGTATGGTTAAGGCTGCTGGGTCCCAGCGGCTGTGGGTTAGAGTCTAGGACATAGCAAGTTGAAAAGCATTCTGGGCACGTGTGTGCAAGTCCAGAATCCCAAAGGGTGGGAGAAATGAAGACCTTGGGTTGTAGACATACCCTGCTGGGTGCTTTCTCACTTTGTCTCCAGTAAGCACATGCACCCTCTGACTTGTTAGCGGGCAGGTGTGGTAGCCAGAGTGAGGTGTTATCTCCTGGAGGAGGTGGCCATGCTGCGGTCCCTTCGCAGGCTCAGAATTTCTAGGCACGTGGATACATGCCCAGATTGTTTTTCTAGGATGGGATCCAGTCACCTTAACCTGTGATGATATTTTAATGAACAAATCTCTGATGGCCGCTCTTTGGCAGAATGCTGGCCTTCCTGTTCAGAACACAGAGCACTGAAATGTTCTGAGATGGCTCTTCCCTTTTGAAGGCTTATTGCACTGAGCTGTGTGGCTAACTTCTTCACCTTCATAGTGTTTATCTAATACAGTAGACTGTTGTATGTTGATTGTATGCTTGCTTTTGCTGCAGCATAGCCTTAGGTAGGTGAGATTTGCTGCAGGGTGTATGAGCTCCTCAGAGACAGAGAAAATGAGAAATAGCCCTTGGTGGGAAGCACGACCACCTTGCAACCCCTTTTCCATTCTCTCAGGATTTGGGGCACATTCGCACAAGTGCTGGGCATGCCCAGGCCCTCAAGCCTCATAGCCAACCATGTGGGGTTCAGCTTTAATCCCTACACCACCTACTGGCCCTGGAAAGTTATGAGGTATTAATGGGATTTCAAAACTATTTGAGGGTTGGGACCAGCAGTTAGTGTAATGGCTACGTTGCTGGACTCCCATGTAGTCGACCACGGTTCATGTCCCGGACCTGGTGGCTTAAAACTCATGCAAGGTGCGTGTGCATGCGTGCCCAAGACCCCGAGAGGAGAATGGAGAAGAGGGCATTGCGGCGTAGCCATCCCCCCCCAGGGGGGGTGATTTCTCGTTTTCTGTCTGTCTCTGGAGAGCGTGTGTGCCCTATAGCAAAAACCTCTCAAAAAAAGAAAGGCAGGCAGGATACATAATAAATTACTTGCAAAATATCTAAACACTCATGGGGGTGAGTGCAGTAGGACAAGAAAAGAAAAAATTTTACTCTGAATTGACAGTTTTTCCATTAGGCATTTACTTGAAACTTCAGTTATGCCCTAGATTTGTTTTCTGATACAGGTGGGTCCCAAAATATAATCACAACTGCCTTGATCTAGGGTATTCTCCTACCAGAGCTTTTTGGACAGATGGGTTTTCCTTTTTTTAAAGATTTTGCAGGACCAGCAGATGACATAACATCACTGGATTCCCACATAGCCAACGGCAGTTCTAGGTCTGTACCTGGTGGCTTAAATCTCCTGCCAGGTGTTTGTGTGTGTGTACCCAAAATCCCTAGAAGAATGGAGAAGAGATTGCAGCATGGCCATTCCCCTGGAGGGTGATTTCTCGTTTTCTGTCTCCATGAGTGCATGTGCCCTAAGATTTTTGCTATAGGGTGGGTGTGTTCTCCAGAGACAGAAAGTGGAACCCTACCCCCCCAGCGGGGACAGCTACACCACAATCCCTTATCCATTCTCTTGGGATTTGGGGCATGCATTAACTCATGCCTGGCATGAGTTTCAAGCTGCTGGGTCTGGGACTCAAACCTCAGTTTACCATGTGGAAGTCTAGTGCCTTAACTGCTAGGCCATCTGCTGGCCCAACATCCTTTTTTTTTTTTAAATTATAAGAGTGTACATGCACTTATCTGGGGTGGGAGAAGGCTCTCTGAGTGAGGCGTGGTCACACAGCAGTATCTTCTCCAATTTTCCATCCAGTTCGGATTTGGGGCATGCAGCATGTTTTTCAGGCTGCCAGGCGAGGAGTCGTCCATGTGGGATCTGGCTTCCCTTAACCACTGGGTATGGGACTGGCCTTTCAAAGTCAGGATTTCTGACAGACTAGCCTACTATGCACAATGGATGATTAAAGAATAGCTATAAATGGGTATACATTCATTCTTGCCTTCCACTATTTAGAATGCATGGAGCAATTCTTATCCTTGGTTTTTTCTTTTTTAAGGTTTTTGCCATATGGTGCATGCACTCACCAGAGACGGAGAGGCACAGAAGACGACACCACTCCCCAAGGGGGGTGGCCATGCTGCAATCTCTTGTCTTTAATTCTCTCAAGATTTGGGGCACACATGCACACAAACCCCATGTGATTTTCAAACCACCAGGTCCAGGACTTAATTGTGGTCAGCCATGTGGAAGTCCAACGCCTTAACTACTGTGCCACCTGCTGGCCCCCATTGAACAGTTCTTAACACAGTGGATTTCAAAAAATCAAAGTTCCCAAATTCAGATTTAAGAATTTGTCTTGGGACCAGCAGTTGGCATAATGGCCATGTTGCTGGACTCCTATGTAGTCAACCGCAGTTCGAGTCCTGGACCTGGTGGCTTAAACTCCGGCCAGGCACGTGCGTGCCCAAGATCCCAGGAGGAGAAGGGATTGCAGTGTGGCCATCCCCCCTGGGGGGTGATTTCTTGCTTGTTGTCTCCCTCTCTGTCTTTCTGGCAAGTACATGTGCCCTATAGCAAAAACCTCTCCTTTAAAATTAAAAAAAATTAAGAAAAAAATTAATCTCTTAAAATAGGCTGTATAAAATAAAATAATCTTATCATTCAGACCAGCCTTCAGAATTGCATCCAGAGTCATGGGTGCTAGGTCCACATATGGCTATCTACCTCCAGGATGCTGTAAGTATGTGCAGTATCAACAGCTTGGAAGAGAACAAGCCAATGACATCTTTTTGCAGTGTTTGCCTTCCCCTAAGGATATCATATCTCTTGTTATCAGCACAAAAATCGGGAGGAGGAGTGATGTCTATTTAAAGAAAATTTGCTAAACATTGAGGTTTAGTGACCCCTGTCTATACCTAACTGGAAGCCCCATCTTGGACTTTTCCATGAGATGTGGAGGTCAGATTTTTTTCTTTTAATTGGATGTAATAAAAAGAGGGACTCACAAAGTTAGAAATTTATCAATGCTTGATCATTTTTATTTACTTTAGGTTTTTGCCATAGGGTACTTGGACTCGCCAGAGCAACAGGGAAAGTGAGACACACACCCCCCACCCACGCCCCTGGGGATGACCACACTGTAGTCCCTTCCCTTCTCTTGGAATTTTGAGCATGCATGCACACATACCTGGTATGATTGTTTTCAAGCAGCAAGTTCCAGGACTCAAGACCATGTTCATCCATATGGGAATCCAGTGCCTTAACCACCGTGCCACCTGCTAGTCCTGGTCATTTATTTTTGTTGAGGAAAACTAAAACTGATATGCTTAAAGAGTCTGCTGTAGCTGGCTAGACAAGTACTACTAATTTTACTGTATGTCCATCTGAGAACCACCTTGACCTAAAAGAAAGCACCTTGTTAGAAGTGTGAGAATATATATCACTGTCTATCCAGTTTAAAGAATTTTAAATCTGTTATGGAGTCTAATGAAACAAAATTTCACTTTTAGAAATTTTCTTTTACCATAGAATGAGCTGTTGGCACTTAGAGAAGAAAGCTATAGACGGATGGAAAACAACTCAGCAAACAACGTAGCAATGTATCAGGTAGTCCTCATAACTGGCTAGGTGAAGCCTTTATCTTCAGATCCAAGAACTGAATTCTCTGATTGTCAACACTTCAGGGAAAATTCATTTGAACCACACAGCAGAGACATCATAGGTCATCACTTTGGGTACTACTGTATCTCAAATTCTCTTCTCTAATGTCTTTGAAGTTACCAGTTTATAGAACTGGAGTGAATTTTTAAACTTCCCATCATGCAGACAGAAATAAGATGAGTTTAATTTAGAACCCTCTTGTTGCCTTTCTTTAATGGTATGTGTTGTAAGTTCTTCACTTTCCAAAATTTTCTTCTTTTTCGTCTGTGGAAAATGATCATTGATAAAAGTAGAGCCAGGGTGGAGAAGCAGCAGCAACCGAAGAAGATCAGGGGCTTCTGCGTGAGTAATGTGCAGAGGGGGCACTCCGAGTCTGTCTGGGTCTCATCGCAAGGTGGGCTGCTGCTCTCAGGAAAGCCGCGGCTGCTGATCACTTGGTTGTAAAACTGTATTGAGGACTTAGCTTTGAAGTCGGCTGTGAAGAAGCCAAATCTGGGTTTCGATTTTTCTTCAGTCAGCTTGAATGCGTAATAGCCCTTGATTTTGACTTTATCAATCAGGTATGCTGAAAAACATTGTAGGTGAGTGTTATGAGTCACAGACATCCAAGAATAAAGATGGAGTTCTTACTGAAACTGGCTAAAGGAATGCCCGTTAAAAAAAAAAAAAAAAAAAGATAGTTCTCATTAAAGGGTTTTTTGGTTTGGTTTGGTTTTCTTAGATTTTTGCCATAGGGTGCTTACACTTGCTGGAGAGAGAGAAATCAACCCCCCGGGAATCATGACTATGCCGCAGTCCCTTTTCCACCTCTTGGGATTTGGGGCAAATCCCGTGCACACAAGTTTGGCATGTTTTTCAAGCTGCCAGGGCCAGGATTCCACTGTACAGTCAGCAGTGTGGGGTCCAGTGCCTTTGCCACTGTGCCACCAGCTGTCCCAAAAGGGATTTTTATTTTTGGACATCTATGAGTTTGAAAATATGCCTAATAATTTTCAAAATAAATCTGAGGCCCAGAACAGTGTGTTAAGGGAGCCAGACCTCAGTGAGTGTGGTTTGAGTCCCGCCTCACTGGCCTGAACAATGTGCTGGGCGTGTGCCCTAAATACTGAGCAGATAAGTGGGGGAAGGGTCGTGGCATGCCATGCCATAGTGGAGGTGCTTCCTCCTGGGCAAGCTGGCACGCTCCAGCAATTTAAAGGAGAGAATGAGGGGAAGAAGTGGGATGGGGTGGAGGATGTGGGAGGAGGGAGAAGGGAAGGGAAGGAAAGGAAGAAATTTCTTCTGTGCAGACCATGAGGGAAAGGCTTGGTTTGCATCCTGGGTCTACCTCAGCGTCTGTGTGGGTGCGCTGGTGGTCCTGGCTGACTGCTCACTGGGAATGAACCTGTCAAGGGTGCGTGCCTCTGCTCCTCTCTTAATAAAAATTTAACATTTTTTAAAGTAAAGTTTTTTTTAAGTTTGTTTCTTCAGGGTCAGTGGGTGGCATGGTGTTTGGGGTGCTGGATTCCCACATGGCTGGGTGCAGTTTGAATCCCAGTCTTTATATCTGTCTCTTGAAGAAAAAAAAAAACGATAAAAAAAGTTCATCTTTTTTAAGTTTCTCTCTTCCATAAACAAGAGAGACAGAAACAGTACCCTCAAAGGGGTCTTGACACCATGGTCCACCCTTAGCTTCAGCCAGGTCTGGATTGTGGGCACACAGATGCCTACTGTACTTCAGGAGATTCCTGGACATGAACTTGAACCTTCCCATTAAGTACTGTCTTGCAGAGCATGACATTGGGGCGTGTACTGGCCATATAGACACAGTGAGAGGGAGGGTGAGAAGTCACCCCCCAGGGGCAATGGCCACACTGCAATCCCTTCTCTATTCTCTTGGAGTTTTGGGCATGCATCCATGTACCTGGAGTGATTCTCAAGCTTCCAGGTACAGGACTTGAACCACAGTTGGCCACAGAGTCTAGTGCCTTCACTGTGGCACCTGCTGGGCCCACAGAGCATTATGTTTTACTGCTGCTTCACGGGCCCCTGAAGTGAAATTTTGATTCATAAGGAATCCTAGAACACTGGGGGTGGGGTGTGTGTGTGTGTGTGGCGCAGTACATTTAAGCTAGAGAGCCATGGACTGCCTGGTAGCTTAGTTAAGGAAACTGGATCCTCCATTGTTTGATGGGAAGAAAATGGAGGAAAAGGGGTTAGACATGACCATACCCCATAGGATTTTCTCTGACAAGGACATGGACTCCCTGACAATTAGGAGGGAGGGGAGGAGACAGAGGCATGGGAAGTGTCACTCTGTTCAGATGGTCAGTCATGAGCAGAAAGACCTGTTAGGCCTGACTGCAGACTTCTGTTGCGCTCTTGGGACTGCCGCTAACCACACTTGGTTCCTCTTAGTCTCTCACCCTCCTTGCCTTTTGGACCCCGTGATTTTTTTAAATTTTTTTAAATTTTTTTTTTTTTTTGTTAAGAGTCTCACTGGCTCTCCTGCGTCAGTCTGCTGAATAGCTGGGACTGCAAACACACACCTTCGGCTGGGCATTTCTGGGGTCTTGCTGCTTTGACAAATCTGTTATGAACATTTAAAAATAAGATGAACAGGGCCAGTAGGTGGCATGGTGTTAAGCTGCTGGATCTCACATGGCTGGCTGTTTGGGTCCCAGACTCTTGAAAATCACGCTGGGCCCGTGAATGTGCATGCCCAAAATCTCAGGAGAATCGATGATAAGACATTACAGTGTGGCCATCCCCCGTGGAGGGCGATTTCTCACTTTCCCTCCCTCTCCTCTTTCTGGTGAGCACATGTGCCCTATGGCATAAACAAAACAAAACAGTTTCTCACATGGCTGACCAAGCAATTCGAGTCTAAACCCAGTGGTTTGAGAAACACACCAGAGAAACACTCCAGATGCACTAGGAAAACTTCAGGAGGAGGGAGAAGTGGAGGAGGTGATTGCAGCGTGACCATGCCCCGTGGAAGATGCTGGCTCACTTTCTACCCCATCCTCTCCGGTGCGTGTGTCCTCTAGCCCGAGAAGAAGAAAAAAGCCTAGCAAGCATGTTGGAATAAGCCAAAATAGTGATGACGCTTGCCTTGGGGCGTGAAGTTTCAGGTGACTGCAGGAAAAGTTGAAGTGTCTGTGGAGAGCAGCCAATGTGAAAACGTGACTAAAACATGTGGCCTGAAAACACATGCAGATATGCGCTTCCTAAGCTACTCTAGCAGGGCAATGAGAAGCATCTTCATATGAAAGCAGTCCCTGCCTGTTGTCAATGGCTGTCTTCCTGCTCTTCTTGAAACTCAATACCTCCATACTGCCCAGTATCAGGCTAAAGGAAGTGACAAGCCTTTTTCAGATTATTCCCCCAAAAGGATCTGAGAAATTATATGGCGCCAGTCATCTTCACATCTTCAGTCGATTGACATCCCAAAACAACTGGCTTTGCATCCCAGTTTCACCTCCCTTATTCTCTCTGCATTCCACTTCCTTCTTCCCCATTCCTTTTACATCCCATTTTCCCCTCCCCCCATTTTCTGCCCTTTAAAAGAATAAACCTGAGGCTGGTTCTGGTCCCAGTTTCTTCATCACAGAAGTTGTGCCCACCTCATCCTCACTTTTCTACACTTGTGTGTCTTTGTCTTGTTATTGTGTCCATTTCTTTTCTTTTCTTTTCTTTCTTTTTTTTGGGAGAGGTTTTTGCTATAGGGTGTGTGCGTGCGCCAGATAGACAGAGAGAGAGACATAGAGACAGAAAGCGAGAAATCACCCCCCAGAGGGGATGGTCACGCCGCAATCCCTTCTCCTCCATTCTCCTCTCGGGATCTTGGGCACGCTCGCACACGCACCCAGTGTGAGTTTTAAGCCACCGGGGCCGGGACACGAACCACGGTGGACTACGTGGGAGTCCAGCGACATAGCCGTTACGCTAACTGCTGGTCCCTATTGCGTCTATTTCTAATCCGCAGCTTTCCCCACTCAGAAACATGTTCATGCTGAGCTGGCCTCGGCAAGTGTCTATTGCCAATTTTTCCACAATGAGCTTGTGTTTCTTTTATGATGAAAAATACTTAAAAACCCAATAAAACTCCAGTGTTTGGGAGGAAACCTAGTTGACAGGTCCTTTCCCCGCACGAGAAGCGGGCCCGGGGCCTCACCTTTCAGAGCCTCCTGCAGGTACTTCTCCAGGTAGTACTTCCGGAGCTGGTCGTCGTGCAGAGCCTGGTCGTCGACGCCGTTGGCGGTGATGTAGACGTCCACGTCCCCGTAGTTGTCGCGGACCCACCGGAGCAGGCTGCGCTGGCCCGCGGGCACCACGGCCAGGCGGCTGGGGGAGCTCAGGCGGGTGATGTCCTGCAGGAAGCGCACGTCCCTGTCGGCGTGGTGGCGGCCGCCCTGCGGCACGTGCATCACCAGCCTGGTGGTGAAGTGGTTCAGGGCGCAGAAGTCGGCGGCGCCCTTGACCAGCCTGCTATCGGCCTCGGAGAAGCGGGGCTGCACGGAGC
>NW_006206760.1:1875430-1879965 GCF_000334495.1 Tupaia belangeri chinensis
ACAAGACACGCAGGGGCAGGTCAGCTGCGCTGGCGCAGAGGCTCTCAGCGCGCACGGTCTGAGCAAATGGGGGGGCCTGATTTTATTTTGCCTCTCACTGCAGAAGAGAAAAGAAATGATGCCTCTATGCTTTGTAACCACCTGTGTGTCCTGGCTCTGTCTTAGACATGTCAGGGAGAGGACCTGCCCTTCCTTCCAGCCCTCGACATCTCCCCCGAAGACCAGAAAACTCAGGACAAACCGCACCCAAAGCCGTGGAATGGAAAACACATTGTTTGAGAAAACACTGAGAAGCAGTTTTCCAGTTCATTTAACCTTAAAGCCCAGATTATATGGGGTCTTATATGATTCCGGTCAAACGCACCAGGAAATTGGCCTGGTACCCTCCGTCAAAGGCAATCACAAGAGATGGATTCTAAACACAACCGTAAATTGAAGCCGGGTTACAATTCAAGTTGTCCGAGATGAGCACTTGGGCTTGGAGGAGCTGGTGGAGCCCAGCACAGCTCCGGAGAGGCTGCTAGGATGGGGTAGGCCATGGGCCTCCGATGGTGGAATGCCGCTAACTGCTCCTGTTTGCAAAGTCCACGTGACAGCACATTTGCACCCTTAGGCCTGCCCACCCACTGCCTGTGAGAACACAGCATTTACTCATCCGGCAGCTTTCTGAACCCTCTCTCTACACAAGGCACGTGCGCTGCGAGTGGAAAGGACAGTAACGTACCCTCGGAAACTCCCAAGGTTAACTCTTGAACCCGATGGTACCTGTTCCCTACGGTCCACCAAGGACTGAGCCTGCACGGCTCTTCTGCTTCTGTCCCCTTTGAAGCTCCTGCTTGGTAACTACACAGTGACGGCCCATCTCAGCCACCTCCCGGGTCCGCTCTGAGGATTGACTGAGAAGGTGCCCTGTCAGCGCCGATCGCGTCACAGACAAGGTAGACATGACTTGGGGTGGATATTTCCTGCTCACAATAATTGCTTGGTAGACCCTGAGCCTAAGTCAAAATAAAGGGCTTAAGAAAAACATGACTATCCAGGTGGTGTGGTGGTTAAGGCAGCTGGGTTCCACATGGCCGACTGCACAGGTCGAGTCCCAGATCTGGCAGCTTGAAAATTACACAGGACATGATATGTGTGCATGTCCAAAATTCTGAGAGAAGACTGGAAGAGAGGGGATTGCATCATGGCCTTCCCTCCTGAGGCATCTCTCTCTCTCTCTCTTTCTCTCTCCAGCAAGTGTATGTGTCCTATAGCAAAAACTAAATTAAAAAAAAAATTCAAGATTAGTAAAGGGAGGGACCAGCTAGTGGCATGGTGGTTAAGGCTCTGGACACTCCCACATGGCCGACCATGGTTCGAGTCCCCGATCTGGTGGCTTGCGTTTTGTCTCTCTGTGTCTCCTTCTGGTCAAATTAAAATAAATGAGTGAATAAATAAAATTAAAGAAAAAATAATTCTTAAAAAAAAAAGATTACTAATGGAAAGTGAAAGTCTCATACTTGTTTTAAAGAACCTGTTCTTTCATGGCTGAATTTAAATGCACCAGGAAAAAAATGATAATGAACCTTTGGTAAATATTTTCCCTCTAATTGTTTTCTCGTGTGTCATCTTTCATAGTCTAATTACAAACCATATCACTGCCTGCTTGCCATCTGCCAACTAGTTATCTAGAACATTAAACTGACAGAATATTGATCTTGTGAGCATGAAGTTAAATCTGAATGTAATTAATTATTTGAATAAAATCTTGGTCTAGATAAGCAACTTCAGTGTCTTGAAAACTCAGAGCACCGTGGTATTAAAGGGTGTTCATAAAAGTCAATCTTGTCATGAGGCAAGGCAACATCAAATGATATCTGTCTTAATTATTTTCAGTTTTGGCCATATGGTACATGCTCTCACTGGGGGGGAGGGAGAGAAAGTGATAATGAGAGAGAAAGTGAGAAATTACCCCCCAGGGATGGCCACACCACAGCCCCTTGTCCTCCTGGGATTTTGGACACGCACATATGTGTGCTCAGCATGATTTTTAAGACTCCATGTATGGGACTTGAACCTCCATGGACCATGTGGGAATCCAGTGTCTTACCTACCATGCCATCATTGCCACACCCAATATTTGTCTTACTTTTTAAAATCTCCAGAGAGCATTAGTCTTAGACATCAAGTGGTGTGATTAATTTGCTAGGAGAGCTACTTAAACATGATGCACCCCAATCCCAACCTGGCTCTCAGTGCTTCTCAATGAGAAAGTGACGTTTTACTGAATAGAAGAGGAAGGTGAGGAATGAGAAATGTGGAACGGCCCCCTACAATATAGAAACCTCATAAGGCCCCTTACCCACATATCTTCAGTAACAGAAATACTGAAACAAAGAACTGCTTAATTTGTTTTCTACCCAACAAAAATCTATTAAAAAATTGGGCCTGCTTGGTGTGCAGCAGAACACTGGTCTAGCTAAGCTGGAGCCATATGGGAGGCAGGAAGACAGGGCATTCAGTTCCCGGGTCAACCTGTACATGCTAAACACATGTGCCAGTTATTCTGGCTCGCTGGGGAGGCTGGGAAGGGATTGGGCCATGAGACCCTATTCAGGGTACTGCTCTCTCTCTGTCTCTCCCTCTCATGAAATAAACTAAAAAATTTATTATTTATTTATTATTTTTTAAAGAGAAATTTCTTGCTATAGGGTATGTACACCTACCAGAGAGACAGAGAGATTTTGGAAAGAGAAAAAGTAAGAAATCACCCCCTGGGCGATTGGCCATGCCACAATCCCTTCTCTTCCATTCTCCTCTCGGGATTTTGGGCACGCATGTATATGCACCCAGCATTGAGTTTTAAGCCACCAGGTTTGGGACTCGAACCAATCTACGGTTAACTACATGGGAGTCCAGTAATGTAACCAATATGCCATCTGCTGGTCCCTAAAAATTTATTACAAATAAAATAAAATAAATAAAATAATTTTTTTTAAGGAAAAAAGGGAGCTGACAGGTGATGTAGTGGTTAAGATACTGGACTCCCACATGGTCGACCAAGGTTCGAGTCCTGGACCTGGTGGCTTGCTTTCTCACTTTCCCTTTCTCTCTCTGTCTCTCTCTGGTATACTTAAAAATAATAACAAATAAAATTAAATAAAATAATTCTTTAAAAATTATTAATTTTTTCGGCAGGTGGGATGGTGGTTAAGGATGCTGGACTCCCATATGGCCGGCCACAGTTTGAGTCCCGGACCTGGCGGGTTTCTTTCTTCTCTCGCTCTCACTCTGTCCCTCTCTGGTCAAATTAAAATAAATAAAGTTAAAGTAATTATTTTTAAAAATTATTAATTTATTTTTCCCCTAAGCTAGCAGAGGACATAGCAGTTAAGGTGCTAGATCTCACATGGCCAGTTTTGTAGTTCAAGTCCCAGACCTGGTGGTTTGAGACTCACACTACGCGTGTGTGCATGCATGCTCAAAATCCCCAGAGGAGTGAAGGATAAAGGACTGTAGCATTGCCATGCCCCCTAGGGTGTGGCTTCTCACTCTCTCCACCCCCATCTCTCACTGGTGAGCACATACATCCTATAGCAAAAAAAATTTTTTTCCACGTAATTTTGATAATACTAACAAATGCTTCACACAAAAATGACTCCATTCCCTCGACTGTAATGCTCTTTGAGGCTCTTTATCTCTTCATCTCCATCACCAAGGACAAGGTCTGGCCCATGAAAGGCCCTCCGTAAGTATTAATCTCCTCCTTTTCTCTCTTCCATTTTCCCCAGCTCTCTTTCATAACCTCTAAATAATCGTGGCATTTGATATTGTCTGACAATGGTCTCTGAGCTATGGCCGAGTCCACGAGATAAAGTACCATGTCCTGTTCACTGCAATTTAGTTCCTTGGTAGTGGCCACTTACCTTAAGGACAGCTTCAGTGATACCCCAGGAGAAGTCACAGGGAAACTGACCCTGCACGTCTGCAGTGGACTCCTTGAACGTAAAGCCGTTTTCTTGTATGATCTGCTTATAGTAATGCGCCGAAGACTTGGGTTTCCTTTCTTTCTGCGTACTATTAAAGTCGACATAAAACAGTCCGCGGCGGATGGCGTAAGCATCCTGCCATTCAAAGCCGTCCAAGAGCGACCAGGCGGTGTAACCAAACACTTGGACGCCGTCAAACCTGATCGCTGCACAGAGAGCAGAGAGCAGAGACGTTCAGAGATCTAAACACTCGTCCATGCTCACAGTTTCCCTGACAGCATGCCAGGGGACAGCAGATTGGGAAACCAACCTTTCCCCTACTTTGCAGGCCCATTTTATCAAGCAGAGAATTCATGTTTACACTTGAAAAGTGGCAGTTATTTTCATCCCGAATGTACCTTCCCACCCCCAACAGCGAGCGAATGACACAGTGAAAGGATCCACTTAAAACCATTCCTGGGGATTGCGGTGTGGCCATCCTCCCTGGGGGGTGATTTCTCGCTTTCTGTCTCTCTGTCTCTCTCTGTCTGTCTGGCGAGCGCATGCGCCCTATAGCAAAAACCT
>NW_006206760.1:1880236-1881687 GCF_000334495.1 Tupaia belangeri chinensis
CTTTCCCTTTCTCTCTCTGTCTCTCTCTGGGATACTTAAAAATAATAACAAATAAAATTAAATAAAATAATTCTTTAAAAATTATTAATTTTTTCGGCAGGTGGGATGGTGGTTAAGGATGCTGGACTCCCATATGGCCGGCCACAGTTTGAGTCCCGGACCTGGCGGCTTTCTTTCTCTCTCTCTCTCTCTCGCTCTCACTCTGTCCCTCTCTGGTCAAATTAAAATAAATAAAGTTAAAGTAATTATTTTTAAAAATTATTAATTTATTTTTCCCCTAAGCTAGCAGAGGACATAGCAGTTAAGGTGCTAGATCTCACATGGCCAGTTTTGTAGTTCAAGTCCCAGACCTGGTGGTTTGAGACTCACACTACGCGTGTGTGCATGCATGCTCAAAATCCCCAGAGGAGTGAAGGATAAAGGACTGTAGCATTGCCATGCCCCCTAGGGTGTGGCTTCTCACTCTCTCCACCCCCATCTCTCACTGGTGAGCACATACATCCTATAGCAAAAAAAATTTTTTTCCACGTAATTTTGATAATACTAACAAATGCTTCACACAAAAATGACTCCATTCCCTCGACTGTAATGCTCTTTGAGGCTCTTTATCTCTTCATCTCCATCACCAAGGACAAGGTCTGGCCCATGAAAGGCCCTCCGTAAGTATTAATCTCCTCCTTTTCTCTCTTCCATTTTCCCCAGCTCTCTTTCATAACCTCTAAATAATCGTGGCATTTGATATTGTCTGACAATGGTCTCTGAGCTATGGCCGAGTCCACGAGATAAAGTACCATGTCCTGTTCACTGCAATTTAGTTCCTTGGTAGTGGCCACTTACCTTAAGGACAGCTTCAGTGATACCCCAGGAGAAGTCACAGGGAAACTGACCCTGCACGTCTGCAGTGGACTCCTTGAACGTAAAGCCGTTTTCTTGTATGATCTGCTTATAGTAATGCGCCGAAGACTTGGGTTTCCTTTCTTTCTGCGTACTATTAAAGTCGACATAAAACAGTCCGCGGCGGATGGCGTAAGCATCCTGCCATTCAAAGCCGTCCAAGAGCGACCAGGCGGTGTAACCAAACACTTGGACGCCGTCAAACCTGATCGCTGCACAGAGAGCAGAGAGCAGAGACGTTCAGAGATCTAAACACTCGTCCATGCTCACAGTTTCCCTGACAGCATGCCAGGGGACAGCAGATTGGGAAACCAACCTTTCCCCTACTTTGCAGGCCCATTTTATCAAGCAGAGAATTCATGTTTACACTTGAAAAGTGGCAGTTATTTTCATCCCGAATGTACCTTCCCACCCCCAACAGCGAGCGAATGACACAGTGAAAGGATCCACTTAAAACCATTCCTGGGGATTGCGGTGTGGCCATCCTCCCTGGGGGGTGATTTCTCGCTTTCTGTCTCTCTGTCTCTCTCTGTCTGTCTGGCGAGCGCATGCGCCCT
>NW_006206760.1:1881718-1886374 GCF_000334495.1 Tupaia belangeri chinensis
TACAAAAAAACCCCCCCAAAAAAAAAAAAAAAAAAAAAAGAACATGGGAGCTGGCCCCATTGTACAGTGGTTAAAACGCTGTGTCTAGAGAGCCAGACCCCACATGGCCAGCCATGGTTCAAGTCCTAGTCCCAGTGCCTTGAAGAACACAATGAGCATGGTGTTTGGTGCCCAAAATCCCAACAGGAAGGAGAAATGGAGGACAAAAAGACGACAGGACTACCCCCTCATTGAGGGTTCTCTCTCCCTCTCTCTCTCTGGTAATGCATGTACCCTTTGGCAATAAAAAGAAAAAATAAAGATAAAGATGATTATTAAAAAAAAAAAGAAGAAGCAAAAAAGAAAAAAGGAGCATGGGAATAACATTAAAAACATCGGACAATACAAAAGCACAAGAACACTACAATAACTACCTACCCGAAGGTCATTTTAAATATCTTATTAGAATTCCAAAATCGTAAAACTTTGAGCGGATGCGGCACCAACCTTGAAGGACCTGGTTGAGGAAGTTCTTCATCATGTACATGGCTGTGGTGTCTTCCGTCTTCACGTGACTGTCTGTGAACCAGCCATTCTCAGCGATCAAGATTCGGGGGTTGCCGTATTCCAGTTTAATCCAGTTCAGCACGCCTCTTAAATTGAGTGACACGTTTTGCCCCTTCTTGGCCATGGTGTTTGGGGGCTTGAAATTATTGGGCCCGAAGGAAAAGGCGAAGAAGTCCGCGGTGCCTCTCACGTCCTTCTTCTCTGCTTCCGAGAAAACCGGGAGAGTGGAGCGCAAGTCCTTTCTCAGGACCTCTGGGTAGTCGCCATCCCCATGAATAGGACCAGCGAACCAGCCCAGCACCGAGGCCATGGATCGCTGGCAGTCCAGGGTGTCCATTGCGTTTTCCCTTCTGTTGGGCTCAATCCAATGGGATCCCAGAGTGATGGAGAGCCAACCCTTCTGACGTGGGCGGAAATGGGCGTTGTAGTTATGCCAAACTTTCGAATGAGCCTAATAAGGAGAAAATATTGGGACCAGCAGTTAGCATAATGGCTATGTTGCTGGACTCCCATGTAGTCGGCTGTGGTTCGAGTCCCGGACCTGGTGGTTTAAACTCACGCCGGGCGCGTGTGCATGCATGCCCAAGATCCCAAGAGGAGAATGGAGGAGAAGGGATTGCAGCGTGGCCATCCTCCCTAGGGGGTGATTTCTCGCTTTCTGTCTTTCTGTCTCTCTCTGACTTTCTGGCAAGTGCATGCACCCTATAGCAAAAACCTCTCCATAGCATAGGCTATCGAGGTATGTAGGGTTATCTTTGCTCTGGGCTGAAGACAGCCAAAAAAAAAAAAAAAATTATTATTGCTCTTGAGTATCTTTACCAGGATGATCACGTGACTGGTAGAACATCCTCTCATGGATATAATTAATCAAACAATGATGTAGGGGAAGCTGCCAGGGAGCCCTGATGACCTTAAACTGCTCTCTGTCCACTTCTCGACCTAATTATTGATTTATTTATTAGGTTTTGTTATAAGGCACATGCACTCACCAGAGAGAGAGAGAGAGAGAGAGAGGGAGGAAAAGTGGAAATTCGCCTCCCAGGAGGATGGCCATGCCACAATTCCTTCTCTATTTTCCTCTCAGGATTTTGGGCATGCACACACCTCCACCCAGTGTGATTTTCAAGCGACCAGGTCCAGGACTCTTAACAGTGAAGTCAGCCATGTGGGACCCAGTGCCTTAACCACCACGCTATCTGCTGGCCCTCAACCTAAAATTTCTACAGGGCTGCTAAGGGGTGCAGAGAGCCCTTGTCCAGGCTCTGCGTCGTGTCTCCTCTGCCTGGCTCCGCTCCTGGGAGTAGAGTGCAGGCGAGAGCCCACTCCTAACTGGGAATTTACCAGTCCCAACAGGTAAAAACTAAGGTGGGAGGAAGTTTCTTTAAAGTGGATGGTCTACTGCATAATTTCAAGCTCACGTAAAAGATGCCCTGTGATAAAAATCTTGGTCACATCAGCATTTGAATGAGAAACAGTGCAGCTTAGAAGAACACAGACATGGGGCACCGGCAGTTGGCCTAATGGCTATGTTGCTGGACTCCCATGTAGTCAACCACAGTTTGAGTCCTGGACCTGGTGGCTTAGACTCACATTGGGCATGTGTGTGCGTGCATGCCCAAGATCCTGAGAGGAGAATGGAGGAGAAGGGATTGTGGTGTGGCCATCCCCCTGCGGGGGGATTTCTCATTTTCTGTCTCTCTGTCTCTGTCATTCTGGTGAGCACACACGCCCTATAGCAAAAACCTCTCCAGAAAAACAAACAAAAACGACAACAAAAGAACACAGACATGAACCTTGCGATACCTTGCCAAGCGAGTCTCCTGGATATACACACGCGTGTGTTGTCACTCCCCAAGGTGACCTTAGTGTTCCCGTGTCTCTTTCACCTTTGCTGCTGTTTGCATAGGCTGTCGAGGTATGTAGGGTTATCTTTGCTGTGGGCTGAAGACAGCCTCCCGGTTCCCTGTGGGGGAGGCTCTCGTGCAGCGCTCACAACGATCCCATGTGTGGAGTGACAAGGTAGAGACTTTGGCCCTGGGATAGGGAGGCTGACCCAAATCTTGACAAAACAGGAATAACTACATCTGCTCTTTGGTCTGACGCTCAGAAGGGAAGTCTGTGGGGAACACTAAGGGGGGGTTGGCAGGGAGTGCACCCCGGGCCCTGCGACCTTGTACAACCACCACTCCACGGTTTTCCAAGGTTGTCCCTATCTTGTACAAGGCCATCTACCTTTGGAATGATTGATTGAAGAGAGCTTCAACCTTTGTTCTTTCGAATCAGTAGCTTACAGGGTAGTCCGTGGCTTTTTCCTTTGGAGCCAGCTATCAGGGCCTGGTGTCATTGAGAGACAGCAGGGGGAGGGGGGTCACTCATATCTCACCCCGTTCTCTTCTCCTGTCTAACGTGGCAGTTCCTTTGAAGCCCTGTTAAGTCCAGAGTCATATCATTGTGCGGATGGTAGGAAGCAGATAAGAGCAGGCACAACTTTAGAAGCAAACATGACGCAGGGGTTAGAGGTCAGGAAGATGTGGTGGAATGTGGATGGGAAGGATGGGTTGAAGACAGACAAACAGATCTAACACGCCATGGATGGATGTGCAAGGAACCCAAGCGTTTGGCCAGAGCTAGAGTTCGAAATCTCAGCGTGGTCTTCATGACGTTGGCTGGACTCTCTTCCTGTGGGCTGTAAATTTGGCTGTTGTTAAATCCACTGAAGATATTTTAAAACCCATTACAGGTCACCCAGTGGCGTGGTGTTCATGGCAGCTGGATCTCATGGGGACTGTGCAGTTCGAGTCCTGGACCTGGTGGCTTGAAAAACACACCAGGAATGTATGCTTATACATGTGCCCAAAATCTTGAGGGAGAAATGGAGGAGAGGGGATTGGGGCATGGCCAACCCCAATGATGTGTGCTTTCTCACTTTCCTTCTCTCTCTCTCTCCCCTTCTTCCTCCCTTCCTGGCAAGTGAATGTGCCTCTGGTAAAACAAAACCAAAAAATAACCAAAATTGCGCTAAAAAAAAAAAAAAAAAAAAAAAAAAAAAAAAAAAAAAGTATTTTATTTTATTTATTTTTTAAAAAGAATTGTTTAATTAAATTAATTAATTATTTTAACTTGACCAGAGGGACACAGAGCATGGTGGTAAGGGTGCTGGATCCCACATGGCCGACTGCAGTTTGAGTCCTGGACCTGGGAGCTTGAGAAACATATTGAGCATGTGTGTGCGTGTGTGTGCATGCCCAAAACCCTGAGAAGAGAAGGGATTGTGGCATGGCCATGTCCTCACCCACCCTGGGGAGGTGATTTCTCCCTTTCTAATTTTTTTTTAATAATTATTTATTTTATTTATTCATTCATTTATTTTTTAATTTGAGCAGAGAGAGTTAGAGGGTGATAATGAGAGAGAGAGAGGAAGTGAGAAAGTAAGCCACCAGATCCAGGATCTCGAACGCTGGTCGGCCATGTGGGAGTGACCAGCGCCTTAACCACCATGCCACCTGTTGGTCCCCTCCCTTTCTATCTCTCTTTCGTTGTCTCTCTCTGGTGAGTGCACTTGCCCTAGGGGGAAAAAAAATCAAAAATAAAAAAAAACAGCAACAAAATAAAAAACTCCACAATCATGACAAAATGTCTTCATATTTTTGAGTCCCCTTCTAGATTTTCCAACTGTATTTCCTAGTTAAATTAACTTCAAGCATTTTCCACATTGTTTTTAGTCTTCATAATTATCTGAACAAAACTACAACAAGTATAAGAATTCACTAAATTGGGGGAACCAGCAGTTAGCATAATGGCTATGTCGCTGGACTCCCACGTAGTCGACCGTGGTTCGCGTCCTGGACCTGGTGGCTTAGAACTCACGCTGGGCACGTGTGCGTGCGTGCCCAAGATCCCGAGAGGAGAATGGAGGAGAAGGGATTGCGGCATGACCATCCCCCCTGGGGGGTGATTTCTCGCTTTCTGTCTCTCTGTCTCTCTCTGTCTGTCTGGCGAACACACGCGCCCTATAGCGAAAACCTCTCCAAAAAAAAAAAAAAAAAAGAAAAATAAAGAATTCACTAAGTTGAGACCAGTGGTTAGCGTAATGGCTATGTCGCTGGACTC
>NW_006206760.1:1886541-1892152 GCF_000334495.1 Tupaia belangeri chinensis
CGGGGGGGGCGATGCGCTTTTGGGCAAAAACCCCTCAAAAAAAAAAAAAAAAAAAAAGAAAAGAAAAAGAATTCACTAAGTTGATGAGATATGGCCCTTAGGTCATCCTCCTGGGATGTGGTATGCATGCACATGCACGCAGTGTGAGTTTCAAGCTGCCAGGCTGGGGACTCAAACTGGTTGGCCATGTGGGAGTCCAGCGCCTTAAGTACTATGTCACCTGCTGACCCCACTACTTTATTTTTCAACATTTTAAAAAAGAATTATTTATTTAATTTTATTTATTTACTCATTTATTTTAATTTGACCAGAGAAGGACAGACACACAGAGAGAGGGAAAGTGAGAAAGCAAGTTACCAGATCCAGGACTCGAACCGTGGTTGGCCATGTGAGAATGTCTAGCACCTTAACCACCACGCCACCTGCTGGCCCCACTTCTTTAAAATACATTATGTGACTGTAATTTCTTTTAATGTTTTTGACAATCTTAAAATTCTTTAGAAACAATATTTTACCTTAATTATCCTTAGGAGATCATTTAAATATTAATAAAAGTTACCACCTTTCATAAAAGAAGTATTTATACCCCCTCCTTTTTTCTTTTTTTGCTTTAGGACATATGTACTCACTGAAGAGACAGAGAGATTAAGGAAAGTGAGAAATCACCCCTTAAGGGAGATGGCCATGGTATTTGGCACATGCACACACACATGCCCAGTGTGTTTTTCTTTTTCTTTCTTCCTTTTTTTTTTATGTTAAGAGAGAGATTTTTGTTATAGGGCATGTGTGTTCACAAAACCAGAGAGAGAGAAAGTGAGAAATCACCCCCCAGGGAAGATGGTCACAGTGCAATCCCTTCTCCACCATTTTCCTCCTGAGATCTTGGGGATGCATGCACACAGGCCTGGAATGAGTTTTAAGTCACTGGGTCCAGGACTTGAACCATGGTTGACTAGGTGGGAGTCCAGCGATGTAAGCACTATGCCATCTGCTGGTCCCAATGCCCCATGTTTGGACTTTTCCCACTATTATCATTGTTATTGTTACCGTTGTTATTATTTTGAATTGCCTAGGTATGTGCACACTTCCCAATGAGAGAAGACAGACAGAGAAGGGAGACAGGACCCCGCAGTGGGACATGGACATGACAGAGTCCCTTCTCCTCCCTTTCTCCACCTGTCAGGATGTGGGGCACACACGCACACGCACCTAAGCATATTTTTCAAGCCACTGGGTCTGGGATTCAAACCACCCAGTTGGCCATGTGGCATCCAGTCACTTTCACCTCCATGCCA
Organism: Tupaia belangeri chinensis; assembly: GCF_000334495.1. Taxonomy (NCBI): domain Eukaryota; kingdom Metazoa; phylum Chordata; class Mammalia; order Scandentia; family Tupaiidae; genus Tupaia; species Tupaia belangeri. The sequence goes on from NW_006206760.1 coordinate 1,887,837, forward strand.
CTGGCTGGGCCCAGCATAGATTATTTTCTTATTTTTTCCTTTGCGTTTTTAGGTTTTTGGCATAATGCACGTGTGCTTACTGGAGAGAGACAGAGAGAAAGAAACTGAAAAATCACTCTCTGGGGGATGGCTACACTGCAATTCCTTCTCCTCCATTCTCCTGGGATTTTGGGGACGCATGCATACCCACACACACTGGCCCGGAATGATTTTCAAGCCTCCAGGTCTGGGACTCGAACCATAGTTGGTCATGTGGGAATCCAGCACCGTAATCACTACAGCACTTTCTGGCTTCTAGATTATTTTCTAATGTTGGGTTTTTTTCCAGTAAGATTTTTTTTTTTTTTTGAGAGATTTTCACTGTAGGGCGCGTGCGCTCGCCAGACAGACAGAGAGAGACATAGAGACAGAAAGCGAGAAATCACCCCCCAGGGGGGATGGTCACACCACAATCCCTTCTCCTCCATTCTCCTCTCGGGATCTTGGGCACGCACGCACACGCGCCCGGCGTGAGTTTTAAGCCACCGGGTCCGGGATGCGAACCGCGGTCGACTACGTGGGAGTCCAGTGACATAGCCATTACGCTAACTGCTGATTCCCTCCAGTAAGATTTTTGGTATGCAGTTAAATGACTTCTCTTATACTGTAATGTAATGGAAGTTTCCTTTAGTTTCCTTCCCATTACTTCCGCTATTTTCCGTTCTCTATCAGGGTCTGTTTTTCTGTATATGAGACTGTTCATATCAAATCAAGCTGTTTAAATAGGATCACAATATTATTCTCTGGACATTTATAATTACATTTATTTAAACTCTCGTTAATCATTCACTGAAGTATAACTTTTTCTACTTAATGGTCAGAAAAAGTAAATATTGCTCTCTCGAAGGTTTTAGAAAAGCGATTGTAGCCTGCAAATTGGCTTTTTACACGAGTCTTAAAATGAACAACGTTATTCTGGCCACAGAAACTCCCTGGCAATTCTCCTCCAGCCGTGCTTTGCATGATATATTCAAATTGGACTAAAAACATCTATAAAATGAGGGCTGGAAGGTGGCTTGGTGGTTAAGGGTGCTGGACTCCCACATGGCCAACCACAGTTCGAGTCCTGGACCTGGTGGCTTGCTTTCTTGTTTTCTCTCTCTGTCTCTCTCTCACACTGCCCCTTTCTGGTAAAATTAAAATAAATAAATGAATAAAGTTAAATAAAATGATTCTTTAAAAAATCTTTAAAATGACTAGTTTTAAATGGTTTGATCAGTATTTTCTTTTATATATTTTATTAGAAATGGGACCAGCAGTTAGCGTAATGGCTGGGTCACTGGACTCCCATGTAGTCAACCATGGCTTGAGTTCTGGACCCGGTGGCTTAAAACTCATGCCAGGTGTGTGTGCGTGCGTGCCCAAGATCCTGAGAGGAGAATGGAGGAGAAGGGATTGTGGCGTGGCCATCCCCCCTGGGGGGTGATTTCTCTCTTTCTGTCTCTCTGTCTCTCTCTGTCTTTCTGGCGAACGTATACACCCTATAGCAAAAACCTCTCCAAAAAAATAAAAAGAAAAGAAAGGAAAAGAAAGGGACCAGCAGTTGCCATGATGGCTGTGTCACTGGACTCCCATGTAGTTGACCGCGGTTCGAGTCCCGGACCCAGTGGCCAAGCCAGAATTCCTTCTTCTTCACTTTCCTTCTGGAATTTTGGGCACGCATGTACGTGTGCCCTGTGTAATTTTCAAGCTGCCAGATCTGCGGGCAGCCACCTGGGAGTCCAGTACCTTAACCACCATGCCACCTGCTGGCCCCAGAAATCAATCTTATGCCTGGCTCAGGAACAAGTTGCTAAGACCTTACCCTATTGTAGGATTTCCCAACCTTTCTGGGCCTGACAGCCTCTTTCACAGTATTAAGCAATGTCTAAAACCCATGAGGAATTTAAAAACTAATTTCGTCATTTGTGTGGTATACAAAAAAACCCTTGCTCTATATTTTATTTTTTCTAAGTCCCTTTTATTAAAGACTGTATTAGGAAGTTTGCTTAAAATAAATGTGAAATATGCATGAACTAAATTATTAATATCTAAATGCTTATAACATAAACATCTTGATAAGAATTAAATGCATCCAATAAATAAAGCACAATATTTAAATTATTTCAATGAGGTAAGAAAAGCTTTTTTTTAAAAAAATTGGGGCCAGTAGATGGCTTAGTGGTTATGTCGCTGGACTTCCATATGGCGACCACAGTTTGAGCACACGTGCCCTCTAGAAAATCACCCTCACCTTCAAAAAAAGAGGTGAAAAATAGGGAAAATAATAAATCTTCTTTATTTTTCCCTAGGTATTTATGTCCTGGACAAGGTGCTTGAAAATTACAGTGGGTGTGTGTACATATGTGCTCAAGACCCTGGGAAGAGGATGGTAGGAAAGGGGTTGAGGTGTGACCATCTCTCCAGGGGGGTGTTTCTTGCTTTCTTTCTCACTGTCTCTACTCTCTCTCTCTCTGGAGAGCGCACCCACCCTAAGGCAAAATCCTCTACCAAAAAAAAAAAAAAAAAAGTTGCCAGAGGTGGGGCCAAGAGATGCTGGGGTGGTTATGGCACTGGATTCCCACGTGGCCAACTGTGGTTTGAGTCCTGGACCTGGGAGCTTGAAAATCATGTCAGATGCATGTGTGTGTGTGCCCGAAATCCTGAGAGGGGAATGAAGGCGAAGGGATTTTGACGTGGCCGTTCCCCCCGGGGGAGGGGGTGATTTCTCACTTTCCTTCTCTCTTGCTCTCGGTCGCTCTCTCTGGCAAGCACATGTGCCCTACAGCAAACTAAGAAAAAAAAAATGATTTTAATGTTTGGAGCAATTCTTTCAAGTATTTCATAAATAATACGAAGCCAGCAGGGACAGTCTTTACTCCCAATATGTGAAAAGCCAAACTAGACGCAATCATGTTGATACATGTTGATATTCCTTTATTATTTCTACTTTTAATATGTATATATTTTTGGAGAGGTTTTTGCTATAGGGCGCGTGCTCTCGCCAGAAAGACAGAGAGAGACAGAGAGATAGAAAGTGAGAAATTCCCCTGCAGGGAGTATGGCCACACCGCAATCCCTGCTCCTCCATTCTCCTCGCGGGATCGGGGGCACACACGCACACGCGCCCAGCGTGAGTTTAAGCCACCAGGTCCAGAACTCAAACCTCGGTCGACTATATGGGAGTCCAGCAACATAGCCATTATGCTAACTGCTGGTTCCTACTTTTAATATGTTTTAAAGTATATTTCCTCTCTTAAAACAGAATTGCAGAGGGCAGTAGATGGCATGGTGCCTAAGGGCACTGGATTACCACTTGGCTAACCATGGTTCGAGTCCTAGACCTGGAGGTTTGCTTTCTTGCTTTCCCTCTCTCTCTCTCTCTCTCTCTCTGTCTCTCTCTGGGCAAATTAAAAATAATAATAACAAATGGAATTAAATAAATAAATAATCCTTAAAACCAAACCAAACCAAAATCAAAACCAAGAAAAATAAAATCCAGAATGGGGGCGAGCTGCTGGTGATGTAGTGGTTAAAGTGACCAGATCCCACACAACCCAGTCCTGAACCTAGTGATTTAAAAAACATGCTAGGCACGTGTGTTCGTGTGCATGCCCTAAATCCCAATGGGGGAATGGAGGAGAAGGGACTGTGGGGTGGCCATCCCCTCTGTGGGGTAGTCTCTCCCTTTTCCTCTCTCTGGGAAGCACATGCACCCTATAGCAAACTACAAAACGAAAATGGAAACAAAAACAAAAAACAAATAGGGGCCAGACCTGGAATACAACAGTTAGGCGCTATGCAAAGGGACCTGGAACCCTTGTGGATCTGGGTTTGAGTCCTGGACCTGTCAGCTTCATGCCTGGTGGTGTGTGCCAAGGATCCTGCTGGGATGCAGAACTGGAGGAAAAAGGACTGGGGAGTGACAAGACCCTGCTGGGGGTTGCTTTCTCTCTCTCTCATGGACATGAATCTTCTGATATAAAACCCAGAAACTAACACACCACAATAGGCTATGAATTCATTTAGAATTTATGTATACAACTTATAGATCTGCTGAAATATTCTTGGAGGACCAGCAGTTGGTGTAATGGCTATGTCACTGGACTCCCATGTAGTCGACCGCGGTTCACGTCCCGGACCCAGTGGCTTAAACTCACGCCGGGCGCGTGTGTGTGGGTGTCTAAGATCCCGAGAGGAGAACGGAGGAGAAGGGATTGTGGCATGGCCATCCCCCCTGGGGGTGATTTTTCGCTTTCTATCTCTCTGTCTCTGTCTTTCTTGCGAGCGCACGTGCC
>NW_006206760.1:1896233-1908421 GCF_000334495.1 Tupaia belangeri chinensis
GAAAACCCTCTACAAAAAAAAAAAAAAAAAAAAGTTGCCAGAGGTGGGGCCAAGAGATGCTGGGGTGGTTATGGCACTGGATTCCCACGTGGCCAACTGTGGTTTGAGTCCTGGACCTGGGAGCTTGAAAATCATGTCAGATGCATGTGTGTGTGTGCCCGAAATCCTGAGAGGGGAATGAAGGCGAAGGGATTTTGACGTGGCCGTTCCCCCCGGGGGAGGGGGTGATTTCTCACTTTCCTTCTCTCTTGCTCTCGGTCGCTCTCTCTGGCAAGCACATGTGCCCTACAGCAAACTAAGAAAAAAAAATGATTTTAATGTTTGGAGCAATTCTTTCAAGTATTTCATAAATAATACGAAGCCAGCAGGGACAGTCTTTACTCCCAATATGTGAAAAGCCAAACTAGACGCAATCATGTTGATACATGTTGATATTCCTTTATTATTTCTACTTTTAATATGTATATATTTTTGGAGAGGTTTTTGCTATAGGGCGCGTGCTCTCGCCAGAAAGACAGAGAGAGACAGAGAGATAGAAAGCGAGAAATTACCCTGCAGGGAGGATGGCCACACCGCAATCCCTTCTCCTCCATTCTCCTCTCGGGATCTTGGGCACACACGCACACGCGCCCAGCGTGAGTTTAAGCCACCAGGTCCAGAACTCAAACCTCGGTCGACTATATGGGAGTCCAGCAACATAGCCATTATGCTAACTGCTGGTTCCTACTTTTAATATGTTTTAAAGTATATTTCCTCTCTTAAAACAGAATTGCAGAGGGCAGTAGATGGCATGGTGCCTAAGGGCACTGGATTACCACTTGGCTAACCATGGTTCGAGTCCTAGACCTGGAGGTTTGCTTTCTTGCTTTCCCTCTCTCTCTCTCTCTCTCTCTCTGTCTCTCTCTGGGCAAATTAAAAATAATAATAACAAATGGAATTAAATAAATAAATAATCCTTAAAACCAAACCAAACCAAAATCAAAACCAAGAAAAATAAAATCCAGAATGGGGGCGAGCTGCTGGTGATGTAGTGGTTAAAGTGACCAGATCCCACACAACCCAGTCCTGAACCTAGTGATTTAAAAAACATGCTAGGCACGTGTGTTCGTGTGCATGCCCTAAATCCCAATGGGGGAATGGAGGAGAAGGGACTGTGGGGTGGCCATCCCCTCTGTGGGGTAGTCTCTCCCTTTTCCTCTCTCTGGGAAGCACATGCACCCTATAGCAAACTACAAAACGAAAATGGAAACAAAAACAAAAAACAAATAGGGGCCAGACCTGGAATACAACAGTTAGGCGCTATGCAAAGGGACCTGGAACCCTTGTGGATCTGGGTTTGAGTCCTGGACCTGTCAGCTTCATGCCTGGTGGTGTGTGCCAAGGATCCTGCTGGGATGCAGAACTGGAGGAAAAAGGACTGGGGAGTGACAAGACCCTGCTGGGGGTTGCTTTCTCTCTCTCTCATGGACATGAATCTTCTGATATAAAACCCAGAAACTAACACACCACAATAGGCTATGAATTCATTTAGAATTTATGTATACAACTTATAGATCTGCTGAAATATTCTTGGAGGACCAGCAGTTGGTGTAATGGCTATGTCACTGGACTCCCATGTAGTCGACCGCGGTTCACGTCCCGGACCCAGTGGCTTAAACTCACGCCGGGCGCGTGTGTGTGGGTGTCTAAGATCCCGAGAGGAGAACGGAGGAGAAGGGATTGTGGCATGGCCATCCCCCCTGGGGGTGATTTTTCGCTTTCTATCTCTCTGTCTCTGTCTTTCTTGCGAGCGCACGTGCCCTATAGCAAAAACCTCTCCACCCCCCCCCAAAAAAAAAATCCCCCAATGCAAAGGATGACTCCCCATGACAGAATGACCCTGTCTTAAGGTCCATGGGCCAAGGTTGAGAAACCCTTGTACTATGCCAATAGGGTATACCTATAGTAACTCAGGTTTTAAAGCTATGGAATGGTTAAGTTTATCATGGAAGCCGGTAGTAGTGAGTGGAGAAATAAACTGAACTGGGGCTGGCAGGTGGCTTGGTAGTTAAGGGCATTGGATTCCCACATGGTAGACTGCGGTTCGAGTCCCAAACCTGGAGGCTTGCTTTCTCACTTCATCTCTCTCTCTCTCTCTCTCTCTCTGTCTCTTCCTGGTCAAATTGAGATAACTAAATTCAATAAATAAAGTGAAAAAAACACATTTCTTTAAAAAAAAAAAAAGAAAAGAAGTCAACTAAGCCAATTACCAAATCAGGAGCAAACTTATTTTCCTCAACTTCTGTTCATATTTACTCAGAGATTTTCTTTTAATTTTTAAATTTAACTTTATTTATTTATTTATTTATTTAAATTTGACCAGAGAGGGACAGAGTGAGAGAGAGAGAGGGAAAGTGAGAGAAAACAAATCACCAGGTCTGGGACTCGAACCATGGTTTACCATATGGGAGAGTCCAGTGCCCTTAACCACCATGCCACCTGCCGGGCCCTATTCAGAGATTTTCAAATCTTCCATTTTAAGAGAGAAGGCTCTAAATTTATTAAAATACATCATGACTTTCCTGATGACCCAGGAAATTACTATGTGTATTTGTTGTTTTAAAAATAGAATGAAAACAGACCCCATTACTGACTTTAACAATGGGAAACCCTGGGGCTTTGCTGATCTGAGGGATAAGAGCACTACCCAAGCCGGCCAAATCTATCTCTGAAGTCTTCTTTTATTCTAAAATTATTACTATTTTGTAGCTTGTCAGAGTTTGCGTGCACTCACCAGAGAGAGAGACGGAGAGACAGAGAGGAATAGAGAGAGAAGGTGAAAGCACTCCCCCTAGTGGGGTGAGGTCACACAGCAATCGCCCTCATCCATTTCTCCCTCCTGTTGGAATTTTGGACACGCACTTACACACGCCTGGCATGCTCTTCGAACGGCTTAGGCTGAAACTCTAACCGCAGGGTTGGCCATGTGGGATTCAGCACCCTTAACTACTAGGCCATGGAACTGGCTCTGTCTCTGGGATTTTAGCTACTGAACCTTGGAGGGGGAAATCTTCCCTCTTCAAAAGAACAAATGACACCAACCTGCAAGAGGTGGCCAAGAGATTGAGATAGAGGCTCTTCTGAGAGTGGCCCGGTTACCGATTCCATTCATCCCTGAGGCTCGATTAGTAAGTCAGGAAATGGCTCTTTCGTGCTTAAGCCAACTTGATCAAAAAAATCCTAACCTAGTATACTCTAGATTAATCTGAGCAGGATTTTAAGAATGAGTAATAACACAATGAAATATAAAGACTGAACTCAAGATTTTTGTTTTTAAACATTTATTTATTTATTTATCTAATTATTTGTTGTGATTTTCAAGCTGCCAGGTCCAGGACTTGAACTGCCCTGCTGACCAGGTGGTAATCCAGAACCTTAACCACCACACCACCTGCCAGCCCCTCGAGATTGGTTTTGATGATAAGATTTAAGATGGACATCCTTGGAGCCGGCAGGTGGCATGGTGGTTAAGAGCTCTGGACTCCCACATGGCCAACTGTGGTTTGAAAATGGTTCCATTGCTGGATTTCCACATAGTCAATTGCATTTCAAACTCTGTTATAGGGCAGGCGCCACCACGCCCCTGCATTTCAAACTCTGGACCCGGTGACTTGAAACTCATGCTGGGCACATATGTGTGTGTGTCCAAAATCTGGAGAGAGAGTTGGAAGGGAAGGGATTGCGGTGTGGCCATCCCCCTGAAGGGTGAGTTCTTGTTTTCTGTCTCTCTGGAGAGCGCATGTGCCGTATAGAAAAACTTTCTCTCTAAAAAAAAGATAGACATCCTAGAACACCCATTCAGCAATGTTTACATTCAGCATGTGCCAAATACTCTGTGCTAGTGCCGGCAACATAAAGGCAAATAAAAACCGTCTCTCCTTTCAGGAAATTGTCTGTCTAGTGGGGGAGACAGAAAAGTACCATGTGGATGGGACCAGCAGCTGGTGTAATGGTTACGTAACTGGACTACCATGCTGTCACCCGTGGTTTGAGTCGTGGACCCGGTGACTTAAACTCATACTGGGCGCATGTGTGCGTGTGTGCCCAAGATCCTGAGAAGAGAATGGAGGAGAAGGGATTGCGGTGTGGCCATCCCCGCTGGGGGGTGATTTCTCACTTTCTGTCTCTTTGTCTCTCCAGCGAGCGCACGTGCCCTATCGCAAAAATCTCTCTCTTAAAAGAAAGAAAGAAAAGTACCATATAATCTAAGTGTGATAAGAGACATATCTTATGAAAGCCCACAGGAGGGGGATGTTATTAACTCTTGAAGATCAAGAACACTTGGAGGTGGTGACTGACTAAACAGAGCCACGAAGGGTATAGATGGACGAAACAAGGAATGTGGAGGACATTTTAGCTGGGTAGAGCCAGCTAGTAGAGGCTGGGTGGCGAGAAATAGCCAGGGAAAATTGAGACACTGCTGGGCAAGCAAGCAGGTGGTGTGGAGGTTAAGGCACTGGATTCCATATGGCTGACCGCACGGTTTGAGTCCTGGACTTGGAAGCCTGAAAATCGCCCCAGGTGTGTACATGTGTACTCAAAATCCCTAAAGGAGAATGGATTGCGGTGTGGCCATTCCTCCTGGGGGGTGATTTCTCACTACCTTCTCACTTCCTGAGGGGTGTCTCTCTCTCTCTCTCTGGCAAGCGCACGTGCCCTATAAATAAATCATTCTTGTCGTGAAAAGTTGGGACGTTATCCAAAAATCTTTGAGGAGCCACTAATGGATATTGTGCAGGGGAGCAACTTCACGCATATTAGAAATATCACTCTGTAGGGGTCAGCAGGTGGTGTGGTGATTAAGGTGCTGGACTCCCACATGGCCGACCACAGTTTGAATCATGGACCGGTGGCTTGCTTTCTCACTTTCCCTCTCTTTCTCTCTGTCTCTCCTTGGTCAAATAATAATAATAATAAATAATAAAAATAAAAATAAATAAAATGAAATAATTCTTTAAAAAATAAAGAAATATCACTCTGTAAGATGGGAATAATAATAATTACCCAGCAAGACGGTTGTCAAGGCTATGGATAGTATGTATAACTGATTACTGGGCTTCTAAATGGCAAAGCCAAAATATGCATCCTCATTCTGTTCTAGAAACTGTTAAAAACCCAGAATACAGGGGTCAGCAGGTGGTATGGTGGTTAAGGGCACTAGAGTTCCACATGGGCAACCGTGGTTCGAGTCCAGACCTGGTGGCTTGCTTTCTCACTTCAACCCCCGCCCCTCCGTCCCTCTCTGGTCAAATTAAAATAAATAAATAAAGTTAAATAAAATAATTCTTTTTATTTCTTTGAGAGGTTTTTGCTATAGGGCGCGTGCACTCTCCAGACAGACAGAGAGAGAGACAGAGAGACAGAAAGGGAGAAATCACTCCCCAGGGGGGATGGCCACACCGCAATCCCCTCTCCTCCATTCTCCTCTTGGGATCTTGGGCACGCACGCACACACGCCGCCAGGCGTGAGTTTTAAGCCACCGGGTCCGGGATGCGAACCACGGTCGACTACATGGGAGTCCAGTGACATAGCCATTACGCTAACCACTGGTCCCAATAAAATAATTCTTAAAAACCAGAACAAAACAGAACAAAAACCAGAGTACAACAGCAATGAGTGGGTGCGATTACGGGAAATTTTTGCCTGAGGATTAGACTTGCTTTACGACAATCCCCAGATCAGCAGTAAAGTGGAATCTAAATGTTAGATCAGTCTGGGGACCTTCTGGATCATTCAGGAGTCCTCCAAACCAGGACATTTCAAAGGAAGATGGAGTTTTCAAGATCATTCTAGAGTAAACAGGTCCTGACTAGCCATGACAAAACCTTTTCAGTATCTGAGAACTGGCGAACAAATTGATCTGTTTCCAGCCATGAATTCAGATTTATATTAGACTGGCTCAATACATGTTTTGGGACTGAAAATGAATCCTAGGGAATGCTGCTTCTGGGTCCCAACCAGGAAGAAATGCTTCGTTGCAACATATCAATCTTTTCTGTGTCAAGGAGGAACGCAGAGGGGACAAATGGTGGGAACAAGGTCACTTCGGGCTACCGACCCATGGCAAGGTTTCTCTCTAGAGTATAAGTCACTGGGTTATGCCGCGTGTCTTGCTTTTCGCCTGATTTCAACGGACCCTGACACCATTTATTTCAGCTAGTGATTTAGAAGTATGGAGGAGATGAAAGCAATTTTTTGGAAAGCACAAGAATTTAAAAATGAATCCCTCAAGTGAAAACAGTACATTGATCTATGAGAAAGGCAGAGCTTAAGTCAAATTAGAAGAAAATGAAAAATATTGGAAAAAGTAGCATTTTATTAGCTAAGTTTGGAAGCAACGTCTACTTATTAGTTTGAGCCTTTTTTTGGTCCACTTTTTCTCAGATAGTTTGTAAGACTTTAAACTAGTCACCGAAACATTTTTTGGGGGGTGAAAATTCTAAATAGTTCATATTTCAATGGAAACTTTTCAACATTTTAGAATATTTTCCTTCCTATACAGGTTTTAAAAAGGCATATGCATGTATTTGCCTAGAGAACTTTAGAAAATATATAAGAAATAATTAACAGTAGTTTCGGGGTTGAGATTGTCAGGGAGAGAGGGAGAGAGAGATTTCACTTTTTCACTTTATAGCCTTCGGGAGAATCTGATGTTTTCAAAGTTCCCTGAGCAAAAAGAATAAAATTAAGTAAAAATAAAAGCTAGAAAAATAAAGAAATTTGCATGAGCATAGTTTGCCTTAATATTTAATAGAACTAGATAAAAGGAACATTTTAAACTTAAAGGTGCATAATCTTGATAGCTATTAAATACCTATAAATTCTCTCCCCTTTCTGGTCTTATTTTGCCAGATCACAGTATATCTACCTGTTAATAATGTATTCTATTTGGGAACCAGCAGTTAGCGTACTGGCTATGTCACTGGACTCCCACGTAGTCGACTGTGGTTTGCGTCCCGGACCCGGTGGCTTAAAACTCACGCTGGGCATGTGTGTGTGCATGCGTGCCCAAGATCCCGAGAGGAGAATGGAGGAGAAGGGATTGTGGCATGGCCATCCCCCCTGGGGGGTTGAGTGCACAGGCCCTATAGCGAAAATCTCTCCAAAAAAAAAAAAAGTATTCTATTTACAAATTTTTTTGAAGATGTTCAAATATCCTGAGATGAGAATACAATCCATTTACTGCAAAGGCAGATGTAACTGAACCCATAGTACAATACTCTTGTTTAAGAGTCCAGAAAGATCAAAGAGAAGAATGAGTAGGTATTTTTCTATGTACCATTTCGGTTTTATGTTTCTGGACATTTAAAAATGTTGATGTATTTAACATTTGCTGATTACAAATTAAATTACTTCCACTAGTGCATTGGGAAATCCTATGAACAAAGCTTTACTTTTCTCCATTTTCAAAATGTAACAGGTGTTCAGAATAATTTATTTTTCCCAAGTAAACTATTTAACTCAAAAAATTAAATCTGATTTCAGATAGTAGCTTCAACTGAGGCTCAGTGTCTTGAAAAATTCCTGAAAGATTGCTCTTTTCGAGCGTTCTTAATGAAGACAGTATTTAATTTTGTTGTCATTACTGTATGACGACTATGTTCACAACGTGAGATCATGACTTGCTTTTTTTTCTATAATCTTGGGCAAGTTCATCTATTAAACTTAGCTTCCTCCATCTTTAAAATGGAAATAATTATAGAGTCTAGTTCATAAGCTGTTAGGATCCAATATGACAATGGATGTAAAATACACAACACAGTTCTGGCATGTCATAAACACAGACTAAATATCAGTTGTTATTTTGCTTGCATTCTCACTAACGTTTTCATCATTTTAACATTTCCCAGTAAAAAGTGCAGCTTCTGAAATCAACTGCTTCAACTCCCGGAACCACTCCTATCAGCTTTTCTTCCAGGTAACAGAAATAAAATCAAGTGTGAAGTATGTTTATTTCAATTTCTCTATTTAGCATGTATTCGTTAGCTAACATTTATTTAGCTTCCTCTATCTAATTATCTCTAAGAAGAGCAAAACTAACCACAAACGGATATTTAAAAGCTCATGCCATGACACACTTCTCAAATGACTTCACGTCATCAAAAAATTAAATCATCAATTAAATGTATACAGTACTGCGTTGCCACGGATTGAAAATAAGCTCATGCTTGGGCCGGCAGGTGGCATGGCAGTTAAGGGCACTGGACTCTCACATGGGTGACCATGGTTTGAATCCTGGACCTGGCAACTTGCTTTTTCACTTTCCTTCTCTCTCTATCCCTCTCTAGCCAAGTTAAAATGCATGAATAAATAATGTTAATATATATATATGTATATATTTTAAAAAGCAGAGTACCGTTTTTTTAAAAAAAGTAAGCTCATCCTCGTGTTCTGCTGTATAAGTGGAGATTTAAAAATAGTCTCAGAGTGTAGCTTTTGCAGGAACTAATTGGATGAATTCATTAATAAGAGCTTAGATGAGTAAGGCAGACACTCTTTAGATATAAAATTTGAGGATAAAATTTGCAAAGTAGCCTACAGTTAGCTGGCTGCTTTCAATACGGCAATGATTTAAGCAGAGGTCAATTTCCCTGGGTTTCCTTTCGACTCCTGCTCTTTCTATTCGGAAGTGGGAGGCAGAAGCGAGCTGTACAGTACCTTGATCAGGTTGTGTCCCACGGTGTAGACAGCTGCTGTATCTCCCTTTTCTCCAGGAGCGTGTAAACCTGTCATATATCCATGCCATGCAACCAGGTAAGGGTTGTGGATTGTAATCCAGTATTTCACACGGTCCCCGAACATCTGGAAACAGTATGTGGCGTAGTCATTGAAGAGGTCTATCATGGTCTCATTTTTCCATCCCCCGTATTTTTCCTGGAGGGCCAAAGGCAAATCCCAATGGTACAAGGTAACTACGGGTTCTATGTCTCGGAGCACCAGCGCGTCCAGAAGCGCATTATAGTAACGGAGCCCCTGCGCGTTGGCGACTGCCCCTGTTCCATCCGGGAAGAGCCGTGGCCAGGAAATTGAAAACTGGTAAAAAGAAACTCCTAGAAAATCCAGGGCTGATAGGTCTTTTTCCAGAAAAACATAACTGTCACTGGAGCCGTTGGTGCTGTCGACACTCTTCAGGTGCGTCTGGATGAAATGATCCCAGATGGAGGGTCCTTTTCCATCCTTCTTCCAGCCGCCTTCCACTTGCAGCGCTCCTGTCCCAACGCCCCAGAAAAAGTTTGGAGGGAAAGTGTCATAGAGAAACAACTGGCTTTCGTTTACTGGACTCACAGTGGGGTTTCGAGACCATATAGCCCTGCCATCTCCGGAGAAAGCGGTGACAGCGCGCAGCAGCAGGAGAGCTGACAGCATGACAGATCTGCGCGGGGGCCTGCTGGACATAGTTCAGCTATAGCGTCTGCCGCTCTCATCGGGGCTGGAGAAAATCCATTCATTCCCTGGAGATCCGGCCGCACAGCCTGGCTTCGCTGGCTGCTCACTGCTGCACGGCCTTATCAACGCGTCAGTAAAAGCTTGTGATTGTAAAGCTCTGTCAATGATTAGCCTGAACTGTGAGACTTAGGATGAGCCGTGCAGAGCCACGTAATTGGAGGGAGGTGGCCGTCCTGCAGCCCTGGACGCATTTGGTTCTCTCCCACGGGGACAAATTCGATGAAAAGGCATCAGTGGCCCTAGCTTGAATGCGTAACAAAAACATAGGTAAAGAATGAATCAGAAACACCTCTTTTCTGTGTGGGTGTTTCCTGTTAGCCCAAATCTCTCCGGAATGTTTTGAACATTGTTGAAGAAGGTCTATATATCCTTTCTCCATGGAAATCTTTAGTAAAAGGTGAAAGATTTATATGATCTGAAGAGAAACTAGAGTATTATACTAACTCTATTTTTTTTTCTTTTAAGGTTTTTTGTTTTTTTCCCCCATAGGGTGCAAGGACTCACTGGAGAGACAGAGAGAGACAGTGAGAGAGGACACTGCGAAATCTTCCCTCAGCAGGGATGGCCACACCAGGTCCTTCTCCCCCATTCTCCCCTTGGGATTTGGGCACACAATTGGCGTGAGTTTCAAGCTACCAGATCCGGGACTTGAACTATGGTTGACTATGTAGGAGTCCAGGGCTTCAACCAGTATGCTACCTGCTGGCTCCAACATACTTTTTCTATCTTTAGAGTTTCATTTTAAATTTTTTTAAATTGCCAGTGGGTATGTGCACTAGCGAGAGAGAGAGAGAGAGAGAGAGAGAGAGAGAGAGAGTGGGGAGGGAAAGGAAGAAACACCTGCACCCAATGGCAATGGAGCATGGTCACACTGCAATCCCTTCTCTATTTCTCCATCCTCTTGGGTTGTTGGGCATGCCCTCATGTGCCTAGTATGTTTGTCAATTCGTTTGTTGAAAGAATTATTTATTTAATCTATCATTGCTATTATTATTATTATTATTTAATTTGCTACAGAGCACATGTGCTCATGAGAGAAAGAAGAGAGAAAGTGAGAAAGCAAGCTGCCGGGTCCGGGACTGGAACTGCAGTTGGCCACGTGCAAGTCCAACACCTTAATCACCATGCCACTCGCTGGCCCTGCCTAGCACGTTTTTGAAGCTGCTGGGGCTGAGATATGAGCAGCGGTTGACCATGTGGGATCCAGCTCCATTAACCACTAGGTTATGAAATCAGCCTGTATCTTTAGAGTTTTTGAGTGATTTTTTTTTTATCTCACTTACAGGAAAAACAATCTTGTGTACAAAAAATAGCATTCCTATATATCAATGATAAAGAATTAGAGAGCCAGCAGGTGATGTCGTGGTTAAGGTGCTGGACTTCTACATGGTCAACCACAGTCTGAGTCCTGGGCTCGGTGAATAGAAACTGACACCAGGCATGTGTGCGTGCGTGCCCAAAATCCCGAGAGAGAATGGAGAAGGGATTGCAGTGTGGCCATCCACCCTGAGGGGCGATTTCTCACTTTCTGTCTCTCCGGTGAGCACATGCATCCTATAGCAAAAACAAACAAACAAACAAGCAACAACCAACTCCGCCCCCCCCAAAATTAAAACACATTATAAGACATTACACTTCCAAAAGTATAATAACACATCGAAGAATAAACTCTTTTTTAGATAGACTTATTTTTTTTTAGAGAGAGAGATTTTTGCTATATGGTACGTGCATTTGCCAGAGACAGAGACAGGAAGACAGAAAACGAGAAATTACCCCCCAAGAGGGGATGGCCATGCAGCAATCCCTTCTCCTCCATTCTCCTCTCGGCGTCTTGCGCACACACGCACACATGCCAGATGTGAGTTTTAAGCCGCCAGGTCCAGACTTGAACCATGGTCAACTAGGTGGGAGTCCACCGACATAACCATTTCGCCATCTGCTGGTCCCAAATGTTACCTATCTTAAGAAAATAATAAAAATATGGGGTCGGCAGATGGTGCAGTGGTTAAGGTGCTGGATTCCCACATGACTGATCATGGTTTGAGTATCAGACCCAGCAGCTTGCCTTCTCGCTTTCCCTTTCTCTCTTTCTCTGGTCAAATTAAAAATAAATAATAAAAAATAAAAACAAAAAATAAGTTTTTAAAAGATTTCTTTTATTTGTTATTATTAGTAGTATTTTTTTTAAGAATTATTTTATTTAACATTTATTTATTTATTTACTTATTTTATTTTGACCAGAGAGGAACAGAGTGAGAAAGAGAGAGAAAGTGAGAAAGCAAGCTGTCAGGTCTGGGATTCGAACCACTGTCAGCCATGTGGGAGTCCAGCGCCCTTAACCACCATGCCACTTGCCGGCCCCAATAGTTATTTTTTTAAAAAGAAAATTATAAAAATGTATTGGTAGATTTGAAAGAAGACATGAATGAGGAAATAAGTACCTTGTTAATGGAAACACTAAATACTTCCCAATGTGATTTATAAATTTAATGCACTTAAAAATTTATTTTCATGGGACCAGCGGTTAGTGTAATGGCTATGTCGCTGGACTCCCGTGTAGTAGACCATGGTTCAAGTCCCGGACCCAGTGTCTTAAACTCACACCGGGCGCGTGTGTGTGAATGCCCAAGATCCCGAGAGGAGAATGGAAGAGAAGGGATTGTGGTGTGGCCATCCCCCTGGGGGTGTGTGTGTGATTTTT
>NW_006206760.1:1908466-1910175 GCF_000334495.1 Tupaia belangeri chinensis
AAATCCCCCCCCCCCAAAAAAAAAAAAAACAAAGAGGATAATGATAATATGTACTTCCTGAGTCATTGTGAAAATGAAATGAGTTACAACATGTTAGGCACTTAGAAGAGACTGACACATAATAAATACTCAATAACTATCACTTACTTTTTTTTTAAAGAAAGATTTCTTTTATTTTTTGCTCTATGCCAGAGAGACAGACAGAGACAGAGAGAGAAAGCAAGAAACCACCTCCCATGGGGATGGCCACACTGCAATCCCTTCTCCTCCAACCTCCTCTCAGGACTTTGGGCACGCACGCACACGTGCCCGATGTGAATTTTAAGCCACTAGGTCTGAGACTCACATCGTAGTGGACTACGTGGGAGTCCAGCGACGTAGCCACTCCGCCATCTGCCGGTCCCCGACATCACCGACTTCTAAGGGGGAAGGAAAAGCTCTCAGGAAGTGAAGCTTACAACTTAGCATAAAGCACAACCACGCGGGCTCCTGCTTACACTGTTGGCTTCATTTCTCATCCCACCGCACCCTTCTCTTCAGCTATTTTGTTTTTCATCGGCAGAGGGCGCCAGTGCTCACCAGAGAGAGAGAGAAAACACCCCCCAATGGGGCGTGCTTATGCTGCAGTCCTTTCTCCACGTCTCCGTTGGGTCAGGATTTAGTTTCCACACGCACATGCCCAGAACGTTTCTTCAAGTCGCTGGGGATGTGTGCACTCGCCAGAGAGACAGAGAGACAGAGAGACAGAAAGGGGGAAATCACCACCACCACCCGGGTATGCAAGCACACGCACCCAGTTTGTTTTAAGCCTCTGGGTCCGGGACTCAAACCGAGGTCGACTACATGGGAGCCCAGCGATGTAACCATTCTGCCATCTGCTGGTTCCCAGATTAATTTTTTTAAAACCAAAATAGCGCCTCTGGAACACCTTTCTGCCTCCAGAGTGTGACTGGATTTAGAGGGGTCTCCTGTTTCCCCATGGCTGCTGGTGTTTTGCCTATTCTGAGGCTTATTACACCCTCGGTCAGTGACCCCCAGTAATCCATCTGGCGCCTCTGCGGGACTGGGAGCTCTCTCTTCCTCGTAATGGAACAGGGACCACTTTGGTGGCCTGAGCAGATGCTTGAGTCCCCAGATCCCCTAGAATGGAGAAATGGAGGACAAGGGATTGCAGTAGGACCATGCCCCGTTGAGGATTCTCTCCTCCACTCTGGGAATGCATGCACATCCACTCTGGCAAAAATAATAAAAACAATGACCTGTGAAATTTCCGAGGAAGTTCATTTTTTTTCTTTTTAATTTCAAACATTACTGAAATATGAATAGAATTTCCCATTCTCAGGGGTCCTTAGAGTCTAGAAGATTATGTGGTCCTTCTTACTGGAGCAGCATTTCTCAGATAACTAATTTCAGGCCGTTTCCTCATTCATTCTGTCACTCATGATTTCAACAAAACAACAATCCCGGGGACTAGCAGTTAGCGTAATGGCTATGTTGCTGGACTCCCACGTAGCTGACCGCGGTTCGAGTCCCAGACCCGGTGGCTTAAAACTCACGCCGGGCACGTGTGCATGTGTGCCCAAGATCCAGAGAGGAGAATGGAGGAGAAGGGATTGCGGCATGGACATCCCCCCTGGGGGGTGATTTCTCACTTTCTGTCTCTCTGTCTCTCTCTGTCTGTCTGGCGAGCACACGTGCCCTATAGCAAA
>NW_006206760.1:1910927-1919741 GCF_000334495.1 Tupaia belangeri chinensis
CCAAGATCCCGAGAGGAGAATGGAGGAGAAGGGATTGCGGCATGGACATCCCCCCTGGGGGGTGATTTCTCACTTTCTGTCTCTCTGTCTCTCTCTGTCTGTCTGGCGAGCACATGTGCCCTATAGCAAAAACCTCTCCAAAAAAACAAAACAAACAAACAAAAAAAACAACAATCCCAGAATTATTTTGACTCGTCGGCCTTGGAGAAAAAGATGATCCTTATCGTAGACTCTAGCACTACAAGAGTGTTGGAATTCCTGTCCTACAGTTACCTGCTTTTCTGCTAAATTTACAACTTTGAGAGTAATCATTTCCTCTCACATGGCCGAAGATTACTTGGCAGGAACTGTTATTTGTAGGTTATGAACATCATTGGGCAGGGTGGCTGGCAGGTGGCGTGGTGGTTAAGGGCGCTGGATTCCCATATGGCCAACCGCAGTTCAAGTCCTAAACCTGGTGTCTTGCTTTCTCTCTTTCTCTATGTCCCCCTCTGGTTGAATTGAAATAAACAAATGAACAACAAAAGAAAGTTCGATAAAAATAGTTCTTTTAAAAAAGTCACCGGGCAGGTTATATACACCTAGATTACTCAAGCAGAATCATATTAAGAAGGGCCACTGGATTTCACCCAAGAATGAAGATGAATGACATAGCTAATGCCTAGCTTCCTCTTTTAGAATATGTGCATTTCATGGTGACAGATCGTGACTTCATGATTATGTGCCTAAACAGATTACGAGGTCAACATCACCGGATTGGATCTGCAGTCCCCACACACTCAGAGAAGGACACCCTGCCTAATGGACTGTTTTCTATAAGGAGAGTGTTCCCATAAGCCCTGACAAAGCAGGGCGTGCTAATATTTACTCAGAGGGCAGAAAGTTACATTTGCTGCACAGTGAAATGCAATTGATTTCTGTTGACTTTATTTATTTTTGGGGGGAGAGGTTTTTGCTATAGGGCACGTGTGCTCTCCAGAGAGACAGAGAGACAGAAAGCAAGAAATTCCCCCCCTGGCGGGGGGATGGCCACACCACAATCCCTTCTCCTCCATTCTCCTCTCAAGATCCTGGGCACGCACACACACGCGTCCAAGGTGAGTTTAAGCCACCGGGTCCGAGACTTGAACTGTGACCAACTACGTGGGAGTCCAGCGACATAGCCATTATGCCAGCTGCTGTTAACTTTAAAAGTCGAGGGAAAGACAATGTATTATGCTTCCAGAAAAGGTTTCAAAGTAACTTCAAGTCGAGAGTGAGCCTATCCCACAGATACATGAACTAAGGGCAGGAGTATTAGCATTGAGGACTCATTTAGACCATTTTAGTTATTTTCTACTTACACACAGTGTAGACTGTCAAGATCATGCACTTTCTTTTTTTTTTTTTTCGGAGAGGTTTTTGCTATAGGGCGCGTGCGCTCACCAGACCGACAGAGAGAGACAGAGAGACAGAAAGCGAGAAATCACCCCCCAGGGGGGATGGTCACGCCACAATCCCTTCTCCTCCATTCTCCTCTCGGGATCTTGGGCACGTACGCATGAGTTTTAAGCCACCAGGTTTGGGATGCGAACTGCAGTCGATTACATGGGAGTCCAGCGACATAGCCATTACGCTAACTGCTGGTCCCAAGATCATGCACTTTCTAACTAATAAACAGCTTTTAGTCATGTCAGGAGGGAAATGCATTCTCTCTGTGTGTGATGGAAAGAGAGCCAAGGATAACCAACCATCCACATTTAGAAACATTCTAATGAAGATGCTGCTTTAACCACCATATCGCCTGCTGGCCCAATTAATTGTACTTATTTATCATCTGGCTTGAGAAGTATTTATACCAAGAAGACCTACAGTAATAACTAAGGAGAATGAGGAAAAACGTTTGATCAAAATACTTTTAAGAAAACATGTGGGGCCAGCAGGTGATATAGTGGTTAAGGCACTGGACTCCACATGGTTGACCAGGGTTCAAATCTCGAACCCGGAAGCTCGAAACTCACACTGGGGGTGTGTACATGCATGCCCAAAATCCAAGGGGAGAATGGAGGAGAGGGGACTGTGGCATGGCCATACTCCCTGGGGGGAGTGATTTCTCACTCTTTCTTTCTCTGTCTTTCTCTGTGTCTCCAGGAAACACACGTGCCCTATAGCAAAACAAACAAACAAACAAACAAACAAAGTCTCAAAAAAAAAAAAAAGAAAACATGCAAAGACCCTTTCGACATTAATGTTTTACCTCCTCAGTAAGTAACCTTTCTGTACCTCTCTGAAAAAACTATTTAAGAAAAAACGACCCTCATTTGTTATATTTTAGGTGTATATTCAGTTTCCTGGAGGTCCATTACTGTAGCATTTCAAAAAATACTAAAAAATGGAGGGGGACCAGCAGTTAGCATAATGGCTATGTCGCTGGACTCCCACATTATCAACAGTGGTTCGAGTCCCAGATCCGGTGGCTTAAACTCACGCCAGGCGTGTGTGCATGCATGCCCAAGATTCCAAGAAGAGAATGGAGGAGAAGGGATTGCAGTGTGGCCATCCCCCCTGGAGGCGATCTCTAGCTTTCTATCTCTCTGTCTGTCTCTGTCTTTCTGATGAGCGCATGGGCCCTATAGCAAAAACCTCTTTAAAAAAAATAAGGAAAGGAAAGGAAAGGATAGAGAAAGAAATGCAATGTGTTGAAAGACCATTTTCCAAGCTTTTGCTCTCGGGCCAAAGGAAGGCCACATAGGAATGGAGGACAGCCATAGTGTGCGGAAATGCAATGTTCCCCGGCGCTGAGGCCGGCTGGGGGGCCCTGGGTTTGGGTCTGAAGTCTCTGTGTGTGGGGGCAGCCTGCATGTGTCTGCCTGGGATCCCGGCTGGCTGAGTCTGGGGACAGGATCATGGCATGAGGATTCTGTTTGGGGATGCCTCCATCTTTTTCTTTTTTCTCTCTCTCTCTCTCTTGTAGAAAAAAAAATAATTAAGACTTAAAAAGAAAAAGAAAAAGAAATGGAATATGCACAGAGGTTGCTCTTTGGTTGATTTTTCATCTGCCACAAATTCAAACTAGGACATTAACAGGACAGGGCCCAGTGGAGGTTAAAATCCAGATGCACCATTTATGTAGACAAACTTAATAAGAGACAAACTTAATAAGAGACATTGCTGCTCCTCTATACACACATTTTTTAGAAATTTATATTTAGAAATCTTTTTTTTTAGCAGTCTTAAAAATTTATCTGCTATGGAAAACAAATGAGTATCATATTTTGCCATAAAGCACACGATAATTATTTTTATCTTTTAGGTCATAAAATATAAAGTACCAGAATGATGGGCTCATAGCAATCTCTTGGTTGAAAATCTTGTAAAGGCTTCTTATCACACTTACAACCAAATTAAAGCTCCTTGCTGGGGCCTCAGGGCCTCATTCTCCTTCTGCCCTCACCTGCCTTAACCTCCTGTCACTCCGGAGTACCAGTCATAACACTGGCTTTCTTACTTTTTCTTTAAACATATTTAATTCGTTCCCATATCAGGGGCTTTATATTTGCTGTGTCCTCGACATTTCTGTTTTTTTCTTTTTCTTTTCTTTTCTTTTTAATTTGCTATAGGGCATGTGTGCTGGTTCGACAGAGACAGAGAAAGAAAGTGAGAAAGTACCCTCCATATCCTCTCTTGTATTCTCTAGGGATTTTGGGTATGCACACACTCACACTCACACTCACACACACACACTCACACACACACACACACACCCCTGGTGATTTTGTTTGCTTGTCTTTTTTTGGAGAAGTTTTTGCTATAGGGCGCGTGTGCTCTCCAGACAGAGAGAAACAGAGAGACAGGAAGCGAGAAATCATGCCCCGGGGGGATGGCCATGCCGCAATCCCTTCTCCTCCATTCTCCTCTCGGGATCTTGGGCACGCACGCACACGCCCCCGGCATGAATTTCAAGCCAACCAGGGTCGACTACATGGGAGTCCAGTGACATAGCCATTACGCTAACTGCTGGTCCCACCCCTGGTGTGTTTTTTAAACCACCGAGTCCAGACTGTGAACCAAGTCGTCAGCCAACCATCTAGCACCTTAACCTCCACACTACCTGCTGGCCCGTTACAGTCATTTTTCATCTGCACGTTTATTTATTTGTTTATTTAAATTTTGCTGCAGAGCGCATGTGCTTGCCAGAAAGAGAGGGAGAGAAGAAAAGTGAGAAAGCACCCCTTAGAGGGAATGGCGATGCAGCAATCCCTTCTCCATTTTCTTCTCAAGATGGTGGGCATGCACACACATGGGCCCAGTGTGTTTTTTAAGCCTCTGGGTCCAGGATGCTGACTGCCTGATCTGCCATGTGGAATCCACCTGCTTTAACCACTATGCCACTGGCTGGCTGTAACCTGAGGTACAGTATTTCCAAGTAAACAAATATGTCTGAAGAGAACATGCTGCCAAGTTAGTTCAATAATTTCTTTTTTTAAGAGATTTTTGCTATGGGGCACGAGCACTTGCCAAAGACAGAGAGAGAGAGAGACAGAAAGTGATAAATCATCCCCCCGGGGGGGAGGGGGGGGATAAATTGGATAAATAATTCTTTTTAAAAAAGTTCATTTCTCGGGACCAGCAGGTGGCGTGGTGGTTAAGGTGTTGGACATTCCCACATGGCTGACCACGGTTCAAGTCCTGGACCTGGTAGCTTGCTTTCTCACATTCCCTCTCTCTCTCTCTCTTGGTCTCTCTCTCTTTCTCTGGGCAAGTTAAAGTAAATGAATAAATAAATAAAATAAAAAATTAAAATAAATAAAGTTAAATAAAATAATTCTTAAAAAAAGTTCATTTCTGGAACTATTATTTTTGATATTTGATATTTGACACCTAATAGATATAACTTGAGAAGATCCTCTCCAAGGCACATCATAGTCAAACTGGTAAAAATCAAAGACAAAATTCTAAAAATGGCAAGAGAGAAATGCCAAGTTATATACAAAGGTTATGCTATTAGACTAACATAGGATCTCTAGTTAAAACAACGTGGATAAGAAAAGAATGGAAGGCTATGAAGGAGAGGCATTGTATGTCCCCACTTAATATATACTGAGTGTCTGCACTATATATATATATTTGAAACCATACTGCTTCTGTTGTTATAGAGTTATAAAATTATACAAAATTATAAGACATATTTTGAACATTATCTATAAAATTCAGTATTTTGCAATTTTGAAAGTTGTTTGTAAACTGTCAAGAATTATGGAGTATGAGTTAAAATTTTTTGCTATGTAAAGTAAATGTTTGTGGAAAAATGTAAAAATAAATAAATGAAAGAAAAAAATAAATAAAAAAAAAGAAAAGAAAAGAATGGAAGGGCCTATTTAAAACTCTGAAAGAAAAACAATTTCAGTCAAGAGTACTATACCCAGCAAGAGTATCCTTCAAATAGGAAAGGGAAACAAAATCATTCCCAGGTAAACAAATGATGAAAGAATTCACGAAAACGAAACCAGTTCTTCAGGAAATACTTAAAGGACTGCTATACCAGGAAAGCTAAAGAGAGACAAATAAAAGTAGGAGAATGCAAAACAACTAGAAAAAAAGGGATAAGTCCACACATAATGAATTACATCGAATGTTAGGAATAAATGTAGATTAAACAATTTTATAAACAAGCAGGTTTAAATACAAATCCACTAAGTATTTGATAAACAGTTGTCTCCCCAAGTTTCAACTTATATATTTATTATAATCATTACTCATTGTACAAAACTAGATAATAGAGGAAAAAGTCCAAAATGTTATAGCTGAGTCTTTCTTTGGATTGAGTTTCAAAAGAAAAAAAAAAAGCTGGGGCCAGTGGGTGGCATGGTGGTTAAGGAGCTGGACTCCCACATGGCCGATGATAGTTCAAGTCCTCGACCTGGAGGCTTACTTTCTCACTTTCTCTCTCTCCAGCTCTGTCTGGTCAAATTAAAAAATAATAATAATATTAATAAATAAAATTCAATAAAATAATAAATTAAAAAAGCTAGAATCAAGAACTTCATAAAGCCCATAAATCACTGAGGCTTTACCATGTCTTCACTTTTTTTAAAAGTAATTTTAACTAAGAATTATCTGGGACCAGCAGTTAGCATAATGGCTATGTCGCTGGACTCCCATGTCGTCGACCACAGTTCGCGTCCCGGACCCGGTGGCTTAAAACTCACACCGGGTATGTGTGCATGCGTGCCCAAGATCCCGAGAGGGGAATGGAGGAGAAGGGATTACAGTGTGGCCATCCCCCCTGGGGGGTGATTTCTCGCTTTCTGTCTCTCTGTCTCTCTCTGTCTGGTGAGCGCATGCACCCTATAGCAAAAACCTCTCCAAAAAAAAAAAAAAAAAGAATTATTTATGAGAGAGTATTTATTATCATCATTATTTTTAAAAATATATGCTACAGGGCACATATGCTCACCAGAGAGAGAGAGAGATAGAGCGAAAGAGGGAGAAAGAGAGAGAGCAAGCCACCAGTTTTGGGTTTCAAACCATGGTGGGTCATGTGGGAATCTGGCACCTTAACCACCATACCACTTGCTGACCCCACCATGTCCACTTTAAAAAAGATAATTTATTTATTTAACTTTATTTATTTACTTATTTTAATTTGATCAGAGAGGGACAGAACGAGAGAGAGAGAGAGAGAAAGAGAGTGAAAGGGAGAGAAAGAAAGCAAGTCACCAGGTTCAGGACTTGAACCACAGTCAGTCATGTGGGGAGTCCAGTGCCATCAACCACCACCACCTGCCAACTCCCATGTCTTCACTTTTAAACATCTCTTTCCAATTTTGTTTTCTTTACTTTTTTGAGGATGTCTTTTCTTTTCCTTTCCTTTTTTTTTTTTTTAAGAGATTTTTGCCTTAGGGAGCTTGTGCTTGCCAGAGAGACAGAAACAGTGACAGGGAAAGTGAGAAATCACTCCCCCTCCAGGGGAGTGGCCATGCTGCAATCCCTTCTCCTCTACTCTCTTTTGTTAATTTATGAGATCGTTTGTTGCCTGATTTTCAACGATAAACACATATTTTTAGAACTGTACCTCACAGTAAGTAATGTCATAAAGGATGCATACATACTTGCAGAATAACCATTGGCCTCCAGTTTCAAATGGTTCCCGCATATTGTTAAATGTTGAAGGTGGTGAATATGTTTCCATCCTCAATTGTTTATTACACATTGTATACATACTTTAAAAGACCATTCTGTAACCTACAAAGAAGTGTAACCATTATATGTAAACCATAATTTGCAAGAAATACTTGAAGAAAAAAATTGGATGCAAATGTTATCTTGAATTCCCCAGTTCAGTTGCTTATCTATGAATATGAACCTGTTTATTTCAAGCTTCCAGGATCATTGCTTTTCTGAGCACATGTTCTGTCTGTTAATTAAGCCTTATCTTTATCCACATTGCTGCTCTTTGAGGAATTTAGCAGTCCACGTTAGGGACTTGAAAGGCACAGATTTCTAACCTGGTGGTTTTGGAACAGAGCTGGACGTCCTTAACTTGCTTGGGTTTCACAATATATATATATTTTTAAGAGATATTTTTGCTATAGCGCCCTTGAGCTTAGTGGGAAAGAGAGAATCAGACAGAAAGTGAGAAATCACCCCCCAGAGGGATGACCATACCACAATCCCTTCTCCTCCATTTTCCTCCCTGGATCTTGGGCACACACGCACACACACCCACAACCGAACCCGGTGTGAGTTTTAAGCCACCGGGTCCGGGATTCCAACAGGTGTCCACTACACCGGAGTCCAGTGATGTAGCCATTATGTCATCTGCTGGTCCCGCAAGGGTTTTACATTTTTTTATTTATAAAATAGGGTGCGTGGGTCCAGTCCCAGTGGTACAGGAAATACTGGAAAGCCCTGGGTCCCCATCCCAGCTGACTTGAACAGCGCAGCCCTGGGGGTGCCCGTGATTTTGGCCCAACAGGAGTCCACTACACCGGAGTCCAGTGATGTAGCCATTATGTCATCTGCTGGTCCCGCAAGGGTTTTACATTTTTTTATTTATAAAATAGGGTGCGTGGGTCCAGTCCCAGTGGTACAGGAAATACTGGAAAGCCCTGGGTCCCCATCCCAGCTGACTTGAACAGCGCAGCCCTGGGGGTGCCCGTGATTTTGGCCAGCTAGAGCGCTGTGCAGAGGACCGCAGGCCGCAAGACTGTTGAGGGTGTCTGCCTCTCTCATGCAAGAAATGAACAGAAACTTAAAAGAACAAAATGATGTGCGTGATGAGAACAAGACGATTTCACCGAAGTCCTCTTTGCTTTTAAGTGTACAATACAAAGCTCACCCTCTAGCCTGGTGGTGTCCAGACTGAGGCTCTCCTCTATTAGTAGGCCAAAAAAAAAAAAAAAAAAAAATCAAATCAGTGGGTCAAAAAATACAAACAAAAAGACCAGGGCGAGGAGACCAGCACGTGGACACTCCCACGTAGTGGATCATAGTTTGAGTCCTGGACCTGGCGACTTGCTTTCTCACTTTCCATGTGTGTGTGCCTGGGCGAATTAAAATGAATGAGTAGATAAATAAAATTAAATATATATATAAAAAAAGAGACCAGGACGAATATTGTCGGGCGACACGTATTCCAGGACACGGGTGTGCACATGATGACCACGTGCACTTTCCCGCCGCCGAGGAGGAAACCCTGCGGAAGCTGGCGAGCGTCAGGGCGCGCGTCCTGCACACAGGTCCCGGGAGGAAACCCAGAGATCCCGGCCCGCGAAGGAAACCAGCCTCGGGCCCCCGGCTCCAGCGCCGGGCCAAAGGCCGAGAACGCCCACC
>NW_006206760.1:1920004-1920880 GCF_000334495.1 Tupaia belangeri chinensis
GCTGCCCGCTCCACCCTCGCGCGGGGGAGCCCTGCGCTGCGCGGCAGTCTCACTTTCCCACTCCGGGGGGAAGGGAGGCAGCGAGAGAGGAATGCAGCTCTTTTCCGGTTCAGCCGTTCCCGGAGCCTCGGTGGAGTCTCGCCCCAAAGCCGGATTCCAGGGGGCGGCGGGCGTCCTCGCGCCGCAGGCGTCCTGGGCCTGCAGCGTCCATCACCCACCGCTGTCCTGCTCCGCGCGTCGTTGGCGCTCAGCTCACACGGTTTGGGACCGAGGGCATGGGGGGTGTTTTATTGTATGTAGGTGAGTTTATGGGAGTCCGGGGATGGTGCCGACTACGGGGCTGGGGCGCAGGGGGAGACAAGGACTGGAAACAGATGTAGTCTGTGTGACAGCTGTCATCTCTTATCACTGCCTGTTGGAACTAATCGTCAAACCCCAAACCTCAGAGGGTTATTTTGTATGCGGAACGAAAGACAAATTGAGAGTGACATAATCATGTAGCCAGCAAGACACGTTCACAGTGGCATGGCGGTGGATACAGTTAGGTGGTTGCAAAAAAAACTTTTTGGTAGAGGTTTTTTGCCTTAGGGCATGGGCGCTCCCTAGAGAGAGACAGAGACAGAGACAGAGGGAAAGTGAGAAATCACCCCCCAGGGGGATGGCCAGCCCCCAATCCTTTCTCCATTCTTCTCCCAGGATACACACACACACACACACACACACACACACACACTATATGTGTGTATACATATATATATATGTATGTGTGTATACATATATATACACATATATATGTGTGTATATATATGTATGTGTGTATACATATATATATGTATATATGTGTGTGTATATATATATATATATATATATGTATGT
>NW_006206760.1:1920901-1931625 GCF_000334495.1 Tupaia belangeri chinensis
CCCCCCCGCGTGAATTTCAAGCCACTGCAATGGGACTTGACCCACATACCGCCTTGTGGGAGTTCAGTGCCTTAACCACTGAACCACCTGTTGACCCCATAGCTTGAAGTATTTGTTTGTTTGTTTTTGTTTTTGAAAAGTTTTTGCTATGGGCCGCATGCACTTGCCAGAACGAGACAGAGATACCGAAAGTGAGAAATCACCCCCTAGGGGGGACGGCCACACCACGGTCCCTTCTCCATTCTCCTCCTGGGATCTTGGGCACGCACACACAGACACCTGGCATGAGTTCAAGGCACTGGGTCTGGGACACGAACCATGATCGGCTACATGGGAGTTCAGCGGCATAGCCATTACACTAACTGCTGGTCCCACTTGAAAGTATTTTTAAAGGGCAACTTAAAGTATTCCATAGGACCAGCGGTTGGTGGAATGGCTATGTCACTGGACTCCCATGTAGTCAACTGCGGTTCAAATCCCAAACCCGGTGGCTTAAACTCCCGCCAGATGCGTGTGCGAGCGTGCCTTTGTTTGGGAGAGGAGAATGGAGAAGGGATTGCTGTGTGCCATCCCTCCGGGGGATGATTTCTCATTTTCTCTCTTTCTGGTGAGCGCATATGCCCTATAGCAAAAAAACTTTTCAAAAACAAAATAATAAACAATTTGTTCCATTAAGTCAGAAGATACCTAAATTGTTAGATATAATGTCTTCAGTTGTTCTTCACCGTGTGAGAATCCCACCATTGGGGGGGGGGTTGTTTATGCCTAACTGGGAAACATTGCAGCCTTCCTGTTTAATAATGCTAATAGCCTCCCTGTACCAAACATCTTCAGGCCAATATGTGAGTTAAGTGTCTTACATACCTTTTTTCATCTCAGCCATAGCAACTAAGTTTTACATATGGCGAAGATGCCTTTCAGAGTTCAGACAATCGTACAATTAGTAGACAGTTGAACCAGAATTATCATACAACTTAGGTGTTTCTTTTCTTTTTTCTGGTTTCTTTTTTTTTTTGAGAGGTTTTCGCTATAGGACGCGTGCGCTTGCCAGAGAGACAGAAAGCAAGAAATCACCCCCCCAGGGGGGATGGCCATGCTGCAATCCCTTCTCCTCCATTCTCCTCTTGGGATCTTGGGCACGTACGCACAGGCGCTTGGCGTGAATTTTAAGCCACTGGGTCTGGGACGCGAACCGCGGTCGACTACGTGGGAGTCCAGTGACATAGCCATTACACTAACTGCTGGTCTCAGAACCTAGGTGTTTCTGACTGTTAAATTATACTGCCTCCCAGACACCATAATGTGGAAACTGTTGAGGTTTGGAGTCTTGAAAGTGAAGAACGGGGCAATATTTTAGTTTAATTTTTATATGAATAGTTTATAGTTATTAGTATAGTTTAATGTAATATATAGTTATGTGATTTTGAGCAAGTAAGTAGCTTATCTTTAATCTCATTAAGCCACTGTTTCCTTACCCTTGCAAGGGGAGAAGTTAATAGCTGCATTAAATGACTGAGGATTAATCAGGATAATACATGTAAAGCTTCCATTTTGGTGCCTGGGACGTCGCAGACATTTTACAACTGCACGATACCAGTAGTCTGTTTGCTGAGAAAGGACTCTGAGAAGTTCCATAGATTTCAGGTGGGCTTTGTAGATGCCTCCAGTGTTGTGTTGTCAGTTACGGTGAACACAGCTTGTATGGTCCACTTTGGGTCATTCACATACCCTTTTTTCTTTTTTAAAGGTTTACGCTATAGGGTGTGTGTGCTCACAGCAGAGAGACAGAGAGGGAAAGTGAGAAATCCCCACGTCCCCTGGAGCATGGCAATGTGGCAGTCCTCTCCTCCAGCATCCTCTCTTCCAGTCTCCTCTTGGGATTTGGGTCACTCACACACATGCGCCTGGAGTATTTTTAATGCCTCCAGATCCAGGATTTGAACTGTGGTCAGCTTTGTGGGAATCCAGTGCCTTAAACACATGCCACCTGCAGGCCCCCCTTCAAATACTTTTAATGCCGGTTCTTTTATTTCTTTAAGATTCCAGTTCATGTTACAGATGAAAAATAGGTTTATTTTCTCAAAAAAAGAAACAGGTCAAATTGATCAGTTTTTCTGTTTGTGATTGGGCAAACATTCTGTAAAGTACTTAAGAATTTTGGGTTATGTTGGTGTGTAACACTTAAGTTTATAGTACAAAATTTAGCGAAACTCTAGCTAAATTCTATTCAACAAATTGAATACCTGTCATATGGTAATTTTGTTCTTACCTTTGTTTGGGTTACAGTTTTGATAAATGTGATTAGTACTATGCAGATTTTCTGTCCTGAGATGCATATAGGCACATACAACCATTTTAGGGGATTTACCTATCTGCCAAATACCAGCCATAGATGAAAGGTTAACAACTCTTGCTCTTTTTTCTTTTTCTTTTTTTTGGGAGAGGTTTCGCTATAGGGTGTGTGCGCTCGCCAGAGAGACAGAGAGACAGAAAACGAGAAATCACCCCCCAGGGGGGATGGCCACGCTGCAATCCCTTCTCCTCCGTTCTCCTCTTGTGATCTTAGGCACGCACGCACACTCGCCTGGCTTGAGTTTAAGCCCCTGGTGCCAGGACGCGAACCGCTGTCGACTTTTTGGGAGTCCAGCGACATAGCCATTAAGCTAACTGCTGGTCCCAACAACTCTTGCTCTTAAGCTACATTTAAAAATATATATTTTTTCTTTCATTTCATTAAAGATATTTTGTCTGTTACTATTATTACTTTTAACTTGACCAGTGAGAAAAAGAGAGAGAGAAAAAAAAAAAGTGAGAAAGCAAGCCGTGAGGTCTTGGACTCAAACCGCGGTCAGCTGTGTGGAAGTCCAGTGCCTTACTCACCATGCCACCTGCCTCCCTCCCCGCCTTTCAAAAGAATTATTTAAACTTTATTTGTTTAGTTTAATTTGACCAGAGAGGGACAGACGGGGAGAGAGACAGGGAGAAAGTGAGAGAACAAGCCGCCAGGTCTGGGACTCGAACTGCGGTTGACCCTGTGGAAGTCCAGCACCCTTAACCATTATGCCATCAGCTGGCCTCTCGGCCCCTATTTTTTATTTTTCACTTACATTTATTTGTTGTACACCTTTCCAGCCTACAGTATGACTTTTCAAAGCAAGCATTCATTTTGTGATAATAAAATCAAGGATATTATCATATACATAATTTTCAATAAAGTACCTTAACTTTTTTTTTTTTTTAAAGAAAGGTTCTTGCTGGGAACCAGCAGTTAGCATAATGGCTATGTCGCTGGACTCCCACGTAGTCGACCGCGGTTCGCGTCCCGGACCCGCTGGCTTAGAACTCATGCCGGGGGCGTGGGCGGGCGTGGCCCAGGGTCCCACAGGAGAATGGAGGAGAAGGGATTGCGGCGTGACCATCCCCCCTGGGGGGTGATTGTGGGTGATTTCTCGCTTTCTATCTCTCTTTCTCTCTCTGTCTGGCGAGTGCACGCGCCCAATGGAAAATCTCTCTCAAAAAAAAAAAAAAAAGGTTCTTGCTGTAGGGTGCGTGCACTTGCCAAAAAGACAGGGAGATAGAAAGCGAGAAATCACCCCCCAGGGAGGATGGCCATACTAATTCTTTTTCCTCCGTTTTTCTCTTGGGATTTTGGGCATGCATGCACACACACGTGGCACGAAGTGTATGTCTCTGGGTCCAGGACTTGAACCATGGTTGACTACGTGCGAGTCCAGTGACATAACCATAATGTCATTTGCTGGTCCTGAAGAAGCTTGCATTCTTGTGTCTATTAAATGCTTTTTCCCTGAGCCACTCCCACCTTTTCCCCCAGTATCTTTCCCCTCCCATACAGTCATGATAACCTACACTTGCCCTCCCTACTATTATATCTTCATATTTTTCAATTTATGTCATAAAGTGCAAACATTCAGTATATTTTAAGTGGAGTTATGCCATATTTGTCTTTCAGAGTTTGGCTTATTTAGCATTAAAAATCTTGTATATTCATCCACAAATAACATAGTGGATCACTGTGTAGTGTATCACATAACGTAGTCTCGCTGTTCTTTAGGTTGAGTCGTATCCTGCAGCCTGTGTGGCCATAGTTTTTCAGTCCAGTCATCCACTTCTGGGGACTTAGATGAATTCCTTGTCCTAGCAATAGTGAATAATGCAAAGAATATGGATGTGCAAGTGTCTTCCCCACTGTTTTCCTACCCTTTGGGGAAATACCAAAGAGTGAGATTACTGAGTCACATGGTGCTTCTATTTTAGGTTTTCCATCAACCTCCATATTGTTTGTAACAGAGGCTGTCCTAACTTACATTCCCATCAACCACGTAGGAGGGGTCACTTTTCATCACAGCCTTGCCAGCACTTGCCTTTTTTTTTTTTTTTTTTTTTTCTCAGGCATTCTGTGTTGGGTTAAGTGATATCTCATTGTGGTTTTCATTTGGATTTTACTTTTGATAAGAGACATTGAACAATTTTTCATGTCCTTTTTTTCTTTGGCTATATTTAGTTCTTCCTTTAGAGTTGTCCAGCTCCTCCTACCACCACCCACACCCCCCCCTTTTTTTTTTTTTTGAGGTTTTTGTTATAGGGCACATGTGCTCACCAGAGAGAGCACGAGCGAGCGGGAAAGTGAGAAATACCTCCCCACCTCCTGCTCCAGGGGATGACCATGCTTCAGTCCCTTCTCCATTTTCCTCTTGGGATTTTGGGCACGCATGCATACATGCCTGGTGTGATTTTTCCAGCTGCCAGTTCTGGGACTTGAACCATGATTAGCCATGTTGGAGTTCCGTATTTTAACCACTATGTCTC
The DNA here is from genome assembly GCF_000334495.1 of Tupaia belangeri chinensis. Classification (NCBI taxonomy): domain Eukaryota; kingdom Metazoa; phylum Chordata; class Mammalia; order Scandentia; family Tupaiidae; genus Tupaia; species Tupaia belangeri. The sequence goes on from NW_006206760.1 coordinate 1,925,729, forward strand.
CCGCTGCCCATTTTTAATTGGACTGTTTATTTTTTTTTACATGTGAGCTGCTTAAGTCTGCGTTGTCTATATATTCTGGTTAGCAGTCACTTACCTGAAGGAAAGTTTGCAAATATTTTTCTCCCATTCTGAGGGTTGGCCCTTTATTTGTTTTTTCCTTTGCTGTGCAGAACCATTTTACCTTGATGTAATCCTGTTTGTCTATTTTTGGAATTGTTGCCTGAGCTCTAGGGGTCTTATTTAAGAAATCTGCCTACTCTTAAGTCTTCAAGTGTTTATCCTGTGTTTCCCACCAGTAGTTTTATAGTTTGCTGCTTTGCATTTAGATCTATAATCCATTCTGAGTTGGTTTTTTGTTAGTGGTGAAAGATAGGGGTCGAGCATTTTTGAAGAGCTGTCAGGCTAACCCAAATATATTGTAATCTGGGGCTGGTCCGTGGCCTGATGGTTAAGGGAGCCGAATTGCACTTACCGTATAGTTAATAGTTACAATTTGAGCCCTTGGTGCTTGGAAAACACACTGGGTACATGTGTGTGCATGCCCAGAATCCCAACAGGAAGGAGACATGGAGACTCTTCTCCATTTCTTCTCCACTACAGTATGACCATGCCCCATTTGGGGGTGCTTTCTCCCTCTCCTCTTTTTTAGTTTTTTTTTTTTTTTTAAAACTATAGGATGCGTGCACTTGCCTGAGAGACAGAAAGAAAGTGAGAAATCACCTCCCCCCAGGGAGAATGGCCTTGCTGGAGTCTCATCTCCTCTATTCTCCACTTGGGATTTTGGGCATGCACACACATGCACTAGGCATGAGTTTTAAGCTGCCACGTCTGGGACTTGCACCATGGTCGACCACGTGGGAGTCCAGCGATGTGACCCTTACACCATCAGCTGGTCCCTCTTTCCCATTCTCTTGTTTCTCTGTCCCTGGCATGTCCTTTTGGCAATTTTTTTTTTTTTTTTTAAGGTTTTTGCCATAGGGAGTGTGTGCTTGCCAGAGAGACAGTGAAAAATCATCCCCTGGAGGGGATAGCCATGCTGCAGTTCCTTCTCCATTTTCATTCTGGGATTTTGGACACACACGCATGCATGCTTGGTGTGAGTTACAAGCTGCTATGTCCAAACTGCCATTGGCCACGTGATATTGCAGTGCCTTAACCATCATGCCACCTGCTGGCTCCTGTTAGTAGTTTTTGAAATCAGAAAGTGTGAGTCTTTCAGCTTTGTTCTTTTTCAGGATTCCCCCCCCCCCATATGAAAATTTTAAGCTTATTAATTTTCTCATGAAATAACTGCACAATCACTTCAGATAGTCGTTGCAGAATCTTTCCCTCTGACTTTGTGCCAGCACCAACATTGGCCTTTGTGGGCCCCCTGACTTTCTGCATTCTGTTCTTGCATTCCTTTTGCTGTTTTTTTGATGTCTTTTTCTCATACAGGCCATGTCTTGCAGGTCTTAGGTTCATTTTTTTCTTTGCATAATCCAGAGAATCATAAATCATGCCAAAGCCAGTTGTCTTGCTACCACCAAAATGTGTTCTGAACCCAAACTCAAAAATGGCATCCGGTGTGGTCTTGTACATCTTTGCTAGTTTTTCCCGGATTTCTGTCTTAGGTACTATTGCCTTCCCGGGCTGAAGGACATCAGTGACCACTTGTTTCCTCTGAAGTAGTCGGTTGGTCATGAACTTCCTGGTGTGGATAGCTACTGTGTCCCTCACGATGGTAGCCATGGAACAAAGAAGACTTCAGGATTGTTTTGACTCTTCCAAAATCAGCAAAACAAACAAACAAACAAACAAAAAACCAGGCTGAGTTTCCACAGAGAATGTGTTGAATCTGTAGATCATTTTGGGAAGAATTGTGATCTTAACAATATCCTGGCTTCTGATCCATGAGCATGGGGTATCTTTTAATTTATTATATTGAGGTTTTACATTTTTTATTTTTTATTCTGTGTGTGAGAGAGAAAGTTGAGAGTGAGGGGAGAAGGAAGGGAGGGACCAACTTCCATTAGGGTCTTCATGCTGTGAAATAACCCCAGGCTTACCCAGCAAAAATCCTGGGCACAGGGAGACCAGAGAAATCAAACCCAGGACCTTCTCATGTTGGGCCAGTGACGCAGAGTGTAACGTTACTCCTGTACCACCAGCTGGTCTTTCTTTAATTGCTTTAAACAATATTTTGTGTTCTCATAATACGGGTTTTACACTTCTTTTGTTAAATGTATCCCTAAATATTTTATTCGTTTTTGTGATATTTTAAATAAAATTAAAAATACATATATATATATATATTTAGTTTGTTTTGCTATAGAATGAGTTTATGCAACAGAGAAGGAGGGAAAGTGAGAAATCACCGCCCTCCCCGGGGGTGGATGTTGTCAGTTCTAATACTTTTTTAGTGGATTCATTACTTTGGGTCATCGGGGAAGTCATGATGCATTTTTTGCTCAGAAAAACAAAGTAATGTATCATGACCTTTCTGACTACCTAATATTTTCTCTGTATGATATGGTTTCATCTGTAATTAGAAATAGTCTTACTTTGTCCAATTTAGGTGTCTTTTATTTAATTTTCTTGCCTGATTTTTTTCCCTAGAGCCTCTACAACACCAAATACAAATGGTAGGAGCAGGCATCCTGTCTTTTTTTTGCTCTTAAGGGGCAAGCCTTTCCACAGATTGCTTTTTGCTTTCAAAGTATAAGACCTTAATGTAATTGTTAAATGCTTTAATTTGCATGTGTGTGTGAGTGATTTTCTTCACCTGCTGTGCATCCACAGGTTATATATTTTAGACAACTATGGAGTTTTGCATTTTAGTTGTTTTTAAGATAAAATATTTTTTGTAGGGCCAGCCAGTGGCAGCTGGATTCTATATGGCCAACTGTGTGCTTTGAGTCCTGGACTTTGAAAAACATGCCAGGAGGAGAGGGGATTACAGTCTGACCATCCTCTCTGGGGGCGGGGGATGCTTTCTCACCCCCTACTGACCCTTTCTCTCTCTGTCTATAGAAAATTTAAGAAGAATTTTTGAATTTGGACTGATTTTGTGAAGTGTGATGATGATAGTCAATTTCTGCCATGGATTTGGTGGGCTATTTAAAAATATTAACCAGAAATACTTATATTTCTTTGTTACTCTCAAAATAGAGAACTAGAGACAAAATATAATATTTTGGCAATCTTTTACTTATTTTGCACAAAATTCACATATCTTGGGACCAGCAGTTAGTGTAATGGCCATGTTGCTGGACTCCCATGTAGTCGACCGTGGTTCGAATGTCCCGGACCAAGCGGCTTAAACTCACGCCGGGCACGTCTGCATGCTTACCTAAGATCCCAAGAGGAGAACGGAGGAGAGGGGATTGCGGTGTGGCCATCCCACCTGGGGGGTGATTTCTTGCTTTCTGTCTCTCTGTCTCTCTCTGTCTTTCTGGCGAGTGCACGCGCCCTATAGCAAAAACCTCTCAAAAAAAAATTCACATATCTTTAAAGATAAATGAACGTGGAGACATAATTTGTTTGTTAAAGAAATAAATGGAGTCTTGGATCAGGGAGATGGCAGTGGGACTAGGGGGAAGGAACACAGTTTGGGAGATAGAGAGGTAGGATGAATAGGCAGGGTGAGGAGGAAGGGTATTGCTTGCATTTGTCTTGGCTGAATGGCAGGGAGTTGGAATAAAAGGAAAGGAACAGTTCCCAGCAGGAGTCAAACTTGGTTAGGGATTTAGTTGGCCACATGGATATGGAGCTCAGAGAACGTTGGGAGTGGAGAGTCAAGATTTAAACGGTTATCAATGGGTAATATTAGTGGTACTGAGGTTAAGTGGGTGTGAGTGAGTTCTCACAGGGTGTTTGGATCCAGTTTTATTTGTTTGTTTAGACAGGATCTTGCTGTTGCCCATGCTGGCTGCCAGCTTGAGACCCTCCTGCCTCAGCCACCTAAGTAGCTGGGACTCTAGGCGTGTGCCACTGTTTCCTGCTTTTCAAGTGTGTGCATGGGTGCCCAAGATCCTAGGAGGAGAATGGAGGAGGGATTGCAGAGTGGCCACCCCTACTTGGGGGTGATTTCTCACTTTGCCTCTCATGGTCTCTGTCTCTCTCTGGTGAGCACACACACGTACCCTAAGGCAAAAATCTCTTAAAAAAAAAAAATCTTCTGGGGCCCAGCAGGTGGCATGGTGGTTAAGGTACTGGACTCTCACATGGTCAGCCTCAGATCGAGTCTCGTACCTGGTGGCTTGCTTTCTCACCTTCCTATATCTTTCTCTCTTTCTGGCGACTGCGTGTGCCCTATAGCAAGTAGAAAATAATGATAAAATAAGTAAATAATTATTTAAGAAAACAAATATCTTCTTCAGTTCTTCCTGCATGACTTTATGTCTAATCTATTAAAATATTTAATGGCAATAAATAATTGTAGCCTGGAGAAATACAGTATTTACTGTATTATATAGTAGGTTTATTTTTGGTTTGAACTTAATTTCTTTTTTTTTTTTTGGAGTTTTTTTTTTTTTGTTTGTTTTCTGTGTGCTTGCTAGAGAGACAGAGACAGGAAGAGAGAAATCACCCTTAGGAAAGAAGGCCATGCCACAATCCCTTCTCCATCCTTTCAGGATTTTGGGCACACAACCGCATCCGGGGTGAATTTCAAGCTGCTGGTCCAGGACTCGAACCACGGTTGACCACGTGGGAGTCCAGTGCCTTAACCAGTATGCCACCTACTGGCTCCTCAACTTAATTTCTGTATCTATTCAAGTAGCATAAATCTGGCTTTTTTTTCCCTTTGGATAGATTTTTGCTATAGGACGTGTGTGCTCGCCAGAAAGAGAGAGACTGAGAGACAGCGAGAAATCACACCACAGGGGGATGGCCATGCTGCAATCCCTTCTCCTCCATTCTCTTGGGATCTTGGGTACGCACGCACATGGGCCTGGTGTGAGTTTAAGCCACCAGATCCGGGACTCGAACCATGGTCAGCTATGTGGGAGTTCAGTGACATAGCCATTACGCTAACTGCTGGTCCCTACATATATTTGTTAATGTGTGTGTGTGCCCAGTGTATTTTTTTAAGCTGTGGAGCTTGTACTTGAGCCCTGTCTGGCGATGTAGTTGCTGGCTTTCTCTGCACAGCCCTTAACCACTGTGCTATGGGGCCAGCACCCAGTGTAGCTTCCTGTGTGAACAGACCCCTGTGGTTCTCCGTGTCAGGTGCTCTTGATGCTGTCGTGGTCTTGTCACTGGCCCTGTCTCAGCGCTTTATTGTCCTGAGTTCCTTATTTGTTACTTGTCTCCCACGTAGCTTCATGAGGACATTTTCTCATGAAAGAAAACCTACTTTGCATCTTAAGTCCCTGGTTCAGTGCTGGCCTGTGAGTAATGAGAAGGGAAAGGCCACGCTGGTATCAGTGGGGGTAATGGCTGCTTTTGTGCGTAGACCCTTAGAATTAAGGAAAAGTTTGAGGAGGAGTCTTGGTCAAGTGGAAACTATGATAGAGATTTGGAGTTAGAGGACCAGGTTCCACTCACGAGGTTTTTAGTGTGTCACCTCTAGTTCTCTCAGGGTTCCTGTGAGGCAGGTGGCATCATGAGGAGACTAAAGGGCCAAGGAATGAAGTAAGTCTTCCCGTGTCCCTTAGTAAGTGGCATAGCTGACAGGAAGCCTGTGCTCGTCTTCCTTTACCACTCCTCACACGGATCTCTGCCTACCTAGATCTGCCTACCTCCCTGCCCTTGCCTTCCTACCTCCCTACCCTCTACCTACCTACCCTCTACCTACCTCCCTACCCACCCCACCCCCCTCCTTACTTACCTACCCTCTACCTCCCTACCCTCTACCTACCTACCTACCCACCCTCTACTCTACTACCCTCTACCTATCTCACTCACCCTCTACC
>NW_006206760.1:1932977-1950113 GCF_000334495.1 Tupaia belangeri chinensis
CCTCTACCTACCTACCTACCTACCCTCTACCTACCTACCTACCCTCTACCTACCTACCTGCTCTCTACCTACCTACCCTCTACCTACCTACCCTCTACCTACCTACCCTCTACCTACCTACCTGCCCTCCACCTGCCTACCTGCCCTCTACCTACCTGCCTACCTGCCCTCTACCTACCTACCTACCTACCTACCTAGCTAGCCACCTGTCTGTCTATCCATCTATCTAGTGGGTGCATTATTCTAGGTCTGTTTACCGTGTTTACCTGTGTGCCTCATAGGGTCATCGGGACACAGACTTAGATAAAGTTTGGAAAACTCTGCTGACATTCGTTTTAACTTTCATGTGCTTTCTTGCCTAAATCTTTTGTCTTGCTTGAACTGACCTGTTGGTTTAAGCAGTAATAGTTGAAGAAGAAAGTAGGAAGAGTTAATTACTATTGTCTTTTGACTTCTTCCTTCCTTCCTTCCTTTCAAATATCTTTACTTCTTTTACTGTTTCTTTTGGAAATGGAATTACTGGGACAAAGGGTATGTACATTTAAAATTTGAATATATATTGCTGGGTTATCCTCCAAAAGATTCTACCAGTTATTCCTTTAGCAGCAATGTAGGGCCTGAGCTTCTATCTTCCCACACCCTTGACAAAAGAGGACTTTGTCAGTCTTAAAACAGGAGGGGCCAGCCGGTGGCATGCTGTCAAGGTGCTGGACTCCCACACGGCCAACCACAGTTCAAGTCCTGGGCCCGGTGGCTTGCTTTCTCCTCCTTTCTGTCCGTCTCTCTGGTCAAAATTGAAAAATAATGATAATAAATAAAATAAAAAATAAGTCTTTAAGAAGAAAAAACTGAGAGGAAAACAACCAAATTTTAATTTATCTGTCCCTTATTTGTTAAGTTGTCCTCCTTTTTATTATGTGTGTTGGTTATTTGCTGTCTTTTATACTTTGCCTATTAGTAGCTTTTATTCATTTTTCTGTTGGCTTTTTAAAATCGATTTATAGAAACCGTTTCATATATCACATATATTGTAGAAAATTTAAATTAGTTGCTTGTATTGGATGGTTGGAAAAGTCATGACGCATTTTTCATGACTTTTCTGATGATCCAATATTTTAGGTTTTGTTTGGCCTCTTGCATTTTATTTTTATGTAGTCGAATTGTCTTTCTTTATGCATGATCTTATCTTTGATATTCTGCTTAGAAAACCTTCCTGTTGTCAAGATTATAAAAGTAAAATTTTTTTTCTTTTTTCCACTTATATACTGAACCAGAATTATTCTGTTCAGGTTAGGGAGGTATTTAGATCCATTATTGGGGAGCGTGATAAGCTGTTAGACTTGTTCTGCATTTGAAGACCTAGAATACTAAGCAGGGAGTGCTCATTGCAAGAGTAAGGTGATGTCACGCTTTATAAATTCAGGCCACATTGCTGGCCTGTGCCCCTTAGATGTTCACATCCAAGATGGCCGCTCACACTGGAGACAGTCCTAAAAAGGTGTGGCTTCCATTCTGATGAAAACTCTTTAACGTTTAGATTTTTACAACTTGGTGTGTACTCACTGCAGAAAGACAGGGAAGGGAGAGTGCACTCCTCAGTGGGGTGTGGTCATGCCACATCCTCTTCTCTCCTTCCTCATCCTGTCCGGATGTTTTGGGCACACATGTTTATGTATCAGGCATGTTCTTCATTCTGCTGGGGCCGCGATTTGCAGCATGGCGGGCCATGTGGGGTCTGACTCCCTTAGCTACTAGGCTATGAGGCCGGCCCTGAAGTTTAGGTTTTCAGTGTATATTGAATTATATCAGGATGCTATGATTTCTTTAACTCTTCGGCCCCCAGAGTAGAGCTGTGGGAGGAGTGGGGTAGAACAGTGGAGTGAAAACAAAGGGGATAGAGTGCAGGGTGACTTAGACCTACCTACCTACCTACCCTCTACCTACCTACCTACCTACCCTCTACCTACCTACCTACCTACCCTCTACCTACCTACCTACCTACCCTCTACCTACCTACCTACCTACCCTCTACCTACCTACCTACCTACCCTCTACCTCTCTACCTACCTACCCTCTACCTACCTACCCTCTACCTACCTATCCTCTACCTACCTACCCTCTACCTACCTACCCTCTACCTACCTATCCTCTACCTACCTACCCTCTACCTACCTACCCTCTACCTACCTATCCTCTACCTACCTACCCTCTACCTACCTACCCTCTACCTACCTACCTGCCCTCCACCTGCCTACCTGCCCTCTACCTACCTGCCTACCTGCCCTCTACCTACCTACCTACCTATCTAGCTAGCCACCTGTCTGTCTATCCATCCATCTAGTGGGTGCATTATTCTAGGTCTGTTTACCGTGTTTACCTGTGTGCCTCATAGGGTCATCGGGACACAGACTTAGATAAAGTTTGGAAAACTCTGCTGACATTCGTTTTAACTTTCATGTGCTTTCTTGCCTAAATCTTTTGTCTTGCTTGAACTGACCTGTTGGTTTAAGCAGTAATAGTTGAAGAAGAAAGTAGGAAGAGTTAATTACTATTGTCTTTTGACTTCTTCCTTCCTTCCTTCCTTTCAAATATCTTTACTTCTTTTACTGTTTCTTTTGGAAATGGAATTACTGGGACAAAGGGTATGTACATTTAAAATTTGAATATATATTGCTGGGTTATCCTCCAAAAGATTCTACCAGTTATTCCTTTAGCAGCAATGTAGGGCCTGAGCTTCTATCTTCCCACACCCTTGACAAAAGAGGACTTTGTCAGTCTTAAAACAGGAGGGGCCAGCCGGTGGCATGCTGTCAAGGTGCTGGACTCCCACACGGCCAACCACAGTTCAAGTCCTGGGCCCGGTGGCTTGCTTTCTCCTCCTTTCTGTCCGTCTCTCTGGTCAAAATTGAAAAATAATGATAATAAATAAAATAAAAAATAAGTCTTTAAGAAGAAAAAACTGAGAGGAAAACAACCAAATTTTAATTTATCTGTCCCTTATTTGTTAAGTTGTCCTCCTTTTTATTATGTGTGTTGGTTATTTGCTGTCTTTTATACTTTGCCTATTAGTAGCTTTTATTCATTTTTCTGTTGGCTTTTTAAAATCGATTTATAGAAACCGTTTCATATATCACATATATTGTAGAAAATTTAAATTAGTTGCTTGTATTGGATGGTTGGAAAAGTCATGACGCATTTTTCATGACTTTTCTGATGATCCAATATTTTAGGTTTTGTTTGGCCTCTTGCATTTTATTTTTATGTAGTCGAATTGTCTGTCTTTATGTTTGATCTTATCTTTGATATTCTGCTTAGAAAACCTTCCTGTTGTCAAGATTATAAAAGTAAAATTTTTTTTCTTTTTTCCACTTATATACTGAACCAGAATTATTCTGTTCAGGTTAGGGAGGTATTTAGATCCATTATTGGGGAGCGTGATAAGCTGTTAGACTTGTTCTGCATTTGAAGACCTAGAATACTAAGCAGGGAGTGCTCATTGCAAGAGTAAGGTGATGTCACGCTTTATAAATTCAGGCCACATTGCTGGCCTGTGCCCCTTAGATGTTCACATCCAAGATGGCCGCTCACACTGGAGACAGTCCTAAAAAGGTGTGGCTTCCATTCTGATGAAAACTCTTTAACGTTTAGATTTTTACAACTTGGTGTGTACTCACTGCAGAAAGACAGGGAAGGGAGAGTGCACTCCTCAGTGGGGTGTGGTCATGCCACATCCTCTTCTCTCCTTCCTCATCCTGTCCGGATGTTTTGGGCACACATGTTTATGTATCAGGCATGTTCTTCATTCTGCTGGGGCCGCGATTTGCAGCATGGCGGGCCATGTGGGGTCTGACTCCCTTAGCTACTAGGCTATGAGGCCGGCCCTGAAGTTTAGGTTTTCAGTGTATATTGAATTATATCAGGATGCTATGATTTCTTTAACTCTTCGGCCCCCAGAGTAGAGCTGTGGGAGGAGTGGGGTAGAACAGTGGAGTGAAAACAAAGGGGATAGAGTGCAGGGTGACTTAGGAAGGAAGGGGTGTGTAGAGGAGCTTGTGCAGATGGAAGTCAGCTTGGTGTTTCCAGCTGTCCTGCTCTGAATTATATTTGGTTTTGTTTCTCTGCGGTTTTAAGCATTTGTGGTCCAAACAGAGGTTGAAAACCACAGTGGCTGTAACCGAATTGTTTACCCACAGTTCTGGTAGTTCCATCGCGTGTGCACACCGAGTGAAGAGCCACTGTGTCATTTCAGAAGTGAAACTCTAATGTGAAACTCTCATTTCCTCCAGAAGCAATAAAGTCAGTAGTTGTCAGCCTCAAACTTAATTTTTTGCAAGTTATAAGGAAGACCGAGGCTTTTTTTATTGTCCTTTTCTTCTTTGGCCCTGACATAAATGTCTCAATTTCGTAGCTGAGGTATCTGTTCTGTAAGATTTTTTAGACTTAATTGATGGATTTGTAACTTTTCTATATTAGGAGATTTATAAAAGAAGGTATGAAACCAAGAAGTCTCTAAGTCATTTTTTTTTTTAAGAGAAAATTCAACATGCCAGCCTGTCTCATTTATCTGTTTTGTTTGTTAGCTTAGCTCCAAAACTATTTGTGTGGTAACACATTTGCTTGGAAATTTTGACATTGTAAGATTTAGTATGACAATTACTGTCAGGATCAAGGAACTAATTCCTAACTTTTCTTACACTTACAAAGTATTTTGATAGGCATTCCTTTTGTAAGGAGAGAAAGGTTGGGAGGGTAAAAAGTATTGAAAACTCAGGATTATAGCCATCGTGGATAGGAAGAAGGAAATTGGTACATTTGGTTCTTTTCTCTACTTTTTTTTTTTTTTTTTTTTTTTTTTTTTTTTTTTACTTTTTTTTTTTTTTTTTTTATTTTACTTATTTAACTTTATTTGTTGTTATTTTAATCTGACCAGAGGAACAGAGAGAGAAAGGGAAAGTGAGAAAGCAAGCTGTCCGGTCCGGGACTTGAACTGTGGTTGGCCATGTGGGAATCCAGTGCTTTAAGAATCATGCTACCTGCCTCCCCAATCCTACATCTGGTTCTTGAACCCAATCCGATGGGGATTCAGATCCTAAATTCTTCTCATTATTTTGTGTGTTTTACACCTTTCTCTGTAAGTTGAGATAAGAAGGGATAATAGTTTAGAAATGATGGGAGGCTTTTTACTGAGCCCAAACTTAGATACATAATTAATCCTTTTAAAGGGTGTGCTTAGTAGTCCCACTTTACTGAAGAGAAAACAGAATCAGATAAATTAAAGTGACTTGCCCAAGGTCACGAGGTCCAAGGCTCTAGAGCACGAATTCAAAGCAAGGCTTTGTCCTTCTCAGATCTCTCCCCATTCCTCTACACCAAGTCTTCTTCATCACTGAATTTTAGAAGGGAGGGGAAGAATATATATATGCAAAGGATAAGAAAAGTGAGTGACTTGATTATATATACATTACTTTGTGAATGTTGCAGTATGATAAATTGGAATTTTTAGTTTAACATGGAGATAGGGTAATTAAAGAACATATGTAATAAGCCTCAAAAGCTTTTTCTTCAGAATTTGGAAAAATCCCATGAAGAACAATGTCAAGGTTGTTACTATAGTTACTAAGAATGATCGAGTTGGGAGAGTTCATCTTCTCTCACACTTGAAGTAGATCCCATAGAGAAGGATCGTATTTTCCAACTTTGCCTTCTTCCCACGTGTGTCTGGGATGATGGGAGACAGATGTGTACGTGTGTGCGTTTGTGTAGCAGAACCTCCTGCTTGCTTGCCTCTTTACTAATCGCACAGTCACTAACAAAAATTTCACTTGCTTATTTTTACCTTGTTTTTGTCCCAAATCTAAGAACTAGTATTATATTTTGGTAGTCAAATTTAGACTCAGGTAATTTTACCAATTCCTTTACATACAAAACGAACGCTGCTGCACACACAGAACTGTCTCGGCATGGAGAAGGTACTTGGAGTAACCCAGCGTGTGCACAGAGCTGTCCCATTTTACAGTTAAAGTTAGAATTTTCTGCAGTGAATGTTTGTTTACAGATCTTTCTTGCTTTTAGGACATTCGGAAGTTCTTTGGAGTTATACCAAGTGGAAAGAAACTTGTAAGTGAAACCATAAAGAAGAATGAGAAAACAAAATCCACAGAAGAAAGTTTAAAAGTAAAGAAAGGAATAAAGGAAATTAAGGTTAGTTTTTCAAGTATTTTGTATTGTATAAACCTTATGAACTAATAAATAAGCTTAGTGTGTTTTTTTTTTTTTTTTAAGAGAGTTTTTTGCTATAGGGCATGTATGCTTGCAGAACAGAGAGTGAGAGAGACAGAGATAGAAGGTGAGAAATCACCCCCTAGGGGTGCTGTCTCTTCTCCTCCATTCTCCTTTTGGGATTTTGGGTACACACACACATGTGCCCAGTATGAGTTTTAAGCTGCTGGATAGAGGTTGGGAGGCTTGAGTAAATACAGATTTCAATTCATTTAGTAGAGGAAGAAGAAAAATGATAGGCTAGGCTGTTATTTATTTCTTATTAAGATAGCTTATTACTACATTTGTAGCTTAGTGTTTTCTTGGCGTAGGGATGGAACCTTTTTAGTTGTTAAAATGCTACAATTAAAAACCAGTGTTTGCTCATAGAATCATGAGCCTCAGAAGAGTGGTGTTGGTCTTCTCATGGGGGCAGGCTTTTGAACGAAAGCTGTTTTTTTTCCCCTTATTATCCTCAGGCCAGGCGTAGAAAGCAGGCAGTGGCTAGACCAGTGTATTCAAGTTACTGTTCTACTTTATCTAAAATATAAGAACTTTATGATTCCAATTCCCTTTACCACCGCTTCATCCTTTATGCCCTAACTGTCATAGATATCACATTTGCATATGTTAATACGCCACAGTTCAGTGAAATTTTACTTTAGACAAGTGTGCATTTTAAAGAAATTAAGAGGAAGAAGTTGCACTTTCGAATTTACTCACATAGCTGCTATTTCCGAAGCTCGCTATTTCTCACTGAGGATCCGAATTTTCATCTAATAGCATTTTCTTTTAACCTGAAGAAGTCCCTTTGTTATTTTTTGTCACGTAGGTCATTTGTGATGGGTACTGTAAGTTTTCCTTTATCTGAAAATGTCTTTAGTTTGCTTTCATTCTTGAAAGATAGTTTTGCTGGATATGGAATTTGGGCTTGACAACTTTTCGTTTCAGCACTTTAAAGATGTCCTGCCATCTTTTGGTGCTTTGACGAGATGTTACCAGTCACTTACATTGTTTTCTCTTACATTAATGTGTTGTTTTCCCCATGGTTCACTGAAGACTGTTTATCAGCAACTTGACTGTGGTTGCATGGGTGTGGTTTTCTTGTGCTTATCATGTTTTGGGTTTCTGGGCTTCTTGAACTAAATTTGTAACTTTCATCAAATTTGTAACTGCTTGCAGTTATTTCTTCAAATGTTTTTTTCTGCCATTTTCTCTCTTCATCTTGAATTACTGTGACATACATGTTAGGATTTTGATATGTTTTACAGATCATTGATGCTTATTTCTTTTTGTCAGTATTCAGGTTGGATATTTTCCCTTTTTCTGTTTTCAAGTTCATTACAGTTCTTTTTTTCATCTCCAATTTGCCAGTAAGGCTCTCTAGTGACTTTTCATTTTAAATATAGTGTTTTTCTAGACCAGACTTTCTGTCAGTTCTTTTACATAATTGTTTTGTCTTTTATATTACCTTTTTAATGCCAGAGGACCTGTGCATGTGGGAGACAGAGAACGAGAGTGTCAAGAGCAGGCCCTCCCCACCACTCCCTGCAGTGCCTGGTTCTGCTGCGGTCCTTCTTGTTCCCCTCCAGTTCTGTATCCTTTTTGCCTGTCTGCTTTTCATGCCAGTAGGTTTGGGACTCAAACCCCTGTTGGCCATGTGGAATCCAGCTGTGCAGTATTTATCGGCTGCTCTGGAGGGCTAGCCCTCTGTTATGTTCTTGAATGTACATACAGTAGCTTCTTTAACATTCTTGTATGCCAGTTGTAAAATCTGCATTTTTATCAGGACTGGTTTCCTGGTCTCCGGCAAGTGCTTTTTCTTTAGGGTCTGTGGGCCATGCATTGGTCAGTTTGGACTGCTATAATGAAATACTGTAGACTGGATAGCTTAAACAAAAATGAATCTTCTTACAGTTCTTGAGGTCGGAAGTCTTGGTCAGAACCGTAACCAGGGTTCTGACAAATTTGGTTTCTGGTAAGGAGCTTTTTTCTTGGATTGCTCACATGACTTTTCTTCAGTGCGTGTTTTTGGAGAGAGACTTAGCGCTCCGGCCGGTATCTCTTCTGAAGAGGATGCTAATCCTGTCAGATAAGGTCCCTGTCCTTAGGATCTTACTTAACCTTAGTTACTTCCTTAGAGGTTCATCTCTAAATTTGGCCACGTTGGGGTTTAATGCTTTAATCTGAATTGGGGGGGGGGGGGAAATATTCAGTCTGTAACATTCCACCTGTAGCCACTCCAGATTCGTGTCCTTTTTGTGTGCAAACTGCATTCATTCCATCCACCTGCCCCCAAAAGCCTTAACTCATTACAGCATCATGACTGAAGTCCAGAATCAGACCTTAATATCCAAATCAGATACGAGTGAGTCTGAGGTATGATTCATCTGGAGGCAACCTGTGAAAGCAAATAGATTTTTCTTCTAAAATGTGATGGTGGAACAAGCCTCAGATAGACATTCTAACTGCAAAAGGGAGAAATCAGAAGGAAGAAGGGGGTTATAGGTCCCAACCAAGTAAGTCCAGAGCCCAACGAGGCAAATTCCATTTAGTCTTTTTTTTTTTGGTATTATTTTAAAATTTACTATAGGTCATATGCATTCGCTGGAGAGAGACAGAGAGAAAGTGAGAAAGCACTTCCCAGGAGGGGTGTCCATACCGTACTGCAGTACCTTCTCCATTCTCCTCTTGAGATTTTGCATATGCTTGCATCCACACCTGGCATGTTCTTTAAGCCACTGGGTCCAGGACTCAAACCATGCACTCAGTCATGTGAGATCTAGCCTCCATAATCACACTATTTTTTTTTCAATTGCCCGAGGGTGTATGTGCTCCCCAGATAGAGGGCTGGAGAAAGCACCCCCAAAATGGGATGTGGCCCTTCCTCAGTTCTTTCACCTCCATATCTTCACCCCCTCAGGATTGGGGGCATGCACACACAGGGCCTGGCATGATTTTCAAGCTGCTGAGGCCAAGATTAAAACCGTGGTTGGCCATGTAGGATCTGGATCCTTTCACCACTAGGCTTTGGAGCCAGCCCTTTTAAAAATGTCTTTTAAAGTTTGTTTATCTCTTCCACAAGTGGGAGAGATAGGGAGAAAGAAGGAAGCAGAGAGATAGCACCCCCACCCCCCAACAGGATTTTCATGTCATGATCCATCCCCCAGCCCTCAGCCCATCCCACATCATGGAGCTCGGCAGTCTTAGGCACATGCTTGGATGTTAACCTGAGCCTTGCCATGTGGCTCATCACTGACTGGCCTGTCCATTAGGTCTTAAGGCTAGAGAATGGTTATCTTTGGCTTGATGTCTTTCAGACCCACTGGGGTGGGGTCCTACCTCTGCTGCTCTGCAGGGCCATCCTCTTCCCAAGGTTTTCAGTGGAAGCTCTGGTTCATTGAAACCAAGGTGACTCTTACCCCTCGAAACCCCAGAGGCGTCCTGTCGATCTCTGAGTTGCCTTTGGAGTCAACTTTCCTTTTCATGGAGACTAGCTCTTATTTTCCTGGCCTGTGGAATCCAAGAAGCCTTCCTTTCGATCCCCTTCAGTTCACACTGGCAGTGTTTCTGTTTGTATAACCTTGGAGTCTCTAATGGGAGCTAGTCCTGCTTTGATACTCTCTTTAGAACATGCGCTCTCACTTTCTGCAATATGGGCAGGCGAGGAATTCTCTAAATCTTTAAGTTCCGTTTTTTTTTTTTTTTTTTTTTTTGATGAACAGTCCCTTTTTTAATTTATCTCTCTCTGCTCACATTTTACGGTGAGCTGTTGGGAGGATTCAGTCTGCGCAATTAGCATTTTGTTTAAAGATCTTCTCAGCCAAATACCTAATTTATAAGTTCTAACTTTCACAGAGAACAGGCTCCTTTTCTGTGGCTGTCTCCCTTCCAGGACACCTTCTCTTACTTTGAGTTGTAGTTGTTTCTAACTCCGTCCTCTGATTCACTGGTGTATGTAAATTATAATGGTTGCTTTATTTTCTTGCATGCTAGTTAATCGCTCTTACATTTTTGAAGTTTTATTATAGTGGACAGAAATAGCTTATATTTCTACCTTATAGTCAATGACAGCTTTTTATCGTGCTTTGTTGATGCATTTGGGAAAATCTGAATATGTTAGAAATATGGTATTTAACTTCAAAATATTAAAAAAAAAAACCCTTTTGCCTTGATTTTATTTAGTTTCCCAACAGGCATTAGGCGGGC
Source organism: Tupaia belangeri chinensis (assembly GCF_000334495.1). Classification (NCBI taxonomy): domain Eukaryota; kingdom Metazoa; phylum Chordata; class Mammalia; order Scandentia; family Tupaiidae; genus Tupaia; species Tupaia belangeri. The sequence goes on from NW_006206760.1 coordinate 1,943,445, forward strand.
CACTAACTAAGCTTATTTTAAGTCTGTTTTTTCTTTCATCAGCAAGACAGACAGATGGATACACACACACAGGCATCTCCATCGAGTCTTAGCTTCAGCCAGCCCCACGTAATGGGAGTGTTCATGCCTGGGATGCTTGCAGAGCTCTCCGGCTGTGAACGTGGAACCTTCCCATGAGTCAGCCTCATGAGTGTTGCAATGTGCCTCATTTAACCCCTCGTTTGTATTTTTGTTTTTGACTTTTTAGGAAACATCCTTTTACTCTTTACTCTTATTTTTTTTTTTTGTTTGTTATAGGGCATGTTCACTCATTGGAGAGAAGTGGGGTGGTGGTGGGAGGGAATGTGCTACCTCCCCAGGGGGATGACCATGCCACAGTCCCTTCTCTTCCCTTCTCCTCTTGGGACTTTGTGCACGTATACCCGCACCTGGTTTGTCAAAGCCATTGTGTCTGGAACTGAAGCCACAGAGTCAGCTGTGTGGGATCCAGCCTCCTTAACCACCACACCACCTGGCTGGCCCCGTTTTCCTTTTTACTATACATAGGTTAGTGTTGAAAGTAGACCTGAATACAGGTTGAGTATCTTTTACCCCCAAATACTCAGGGCCAGAAGTATTTTGGACTAGGATGTTTTTTTTAAATTTTGGAATATTTGCACATACATAACGGTACCCTGGGGAGGGATCCAAGTCTGAATATGAGGTACATTTATGTTTTATATCTACCTGTGCACATAACCTGGAGGCGATTTTATAGAACATTTTTCTATTAATAGTTTTTTGATTGTGACCCATCCTATAAGGTCAGGTGTGGAATTTCTACTGTGGTATCATGTCAGCTCACAAAAATTTTTGGATTTGGGAGCAGATCATATTTCAGATTTTCATATTAGGGAAGCTCAGTCTGTATAGCTTTTTAAGTATTTTTCCGTAGTATTGTCTGGACTAGTCTTTAGCCCAGTAAAGACATCAGTGCCATTGTAGCCCGCATAAGTCTTTGTTGTGGAGGACTCATAGGGTGTTGGGCTTGTGGGATGTAGCCACATTGCAGCATGCTTCGTAGCACCCCTGATGTGCTCACTAGATGCCAGTGACCCTCTGCCTCCCAAGTTAGACTGGGCACATGTCTGCAGACGCTCACAGATGTCTCCTGTGGGGCAAAACTGCCCTGATGCCCTGTAACCGCAGCGCTTAGCAGAACCTTGGTATTTTCATGTGTTTGAGACTTCTTCAGAGGATGATAGAGTGGAGCAGTCTCAGACTTACTCAACTGTGGTATATGTCTGTATGTATTTTAAATATTCATTCTAACTTCTTTTCTGAGTGAGGTTCTAGGAAACTGAATTTGAAAAATTGCCTTGGAACACTGCTTTTAACAGCACCTGGTGGAGAACCACTGAGTCCAAATATAATGAGAACAAAAACAGGAAAGTTATACAGGCTTCTGTGTGTTCTAATTATATTGTGATATTTATAGGTAAATAGTTCTTATAAAGATGATGACTCCAAACAGAAGCAACCAAACAAGAGAAAAAGGATCATCTATGACTCAGGTAAGATTTCTTCTAAGTTTTAAAATAATCTTAGATTCCATACAGCAGTGTCATCTGTACTCGTGTTCTGAGCAGGGCCGTAGCTCTCAGATGAGAATAGTTGCTGTGAGAAGGAGGTTCTGGGCTCAGTAAGGTTTCAGGCAATTTCATTTAATGCAGAGCTTCGTAGAACCTTAATGTCTCAATATATTTAAGATTTTTTCAAAGGATGATGAAGTGTGTCACAGCCTCAGACTTTAAATATCTTATATGTCTGTACGTATTTTTTTTATATCTATATCTATATCTAATCTATATATTTAGAGAGAGCTTTTTTTTTTTTTTTTTTTTTTTTTGTGTGCGTGCACCCGCCAGAAAGACGTAACAATAGGTACACCCCAGAAAGACAGTGAGAGACAGAAAACGATAAGTCGCTTCCGCCCCCCCCACCCCCCCAACTGAGTGTGGACACTCTGCAATCCCTTCTCCTCTGTTCTTCTCTTGGGATTTTGGACATGCATGCACATGCACCCGGTGCGAGTCTTAAGCCGTTAGGTCCGGGACTTGAACCACGGTTGACTACTTGGGAGTCCAGCAACATAACCATTATACCATCTGCTGGTCCCAATATATGTATTTTAAACATTTATGTTAGTTTCTTTTCTAACTGATGTTCTTGGAAATTGAATTTGAAAATTGCCTTAGAACACTGTTTTTAAAGCAAAAGTGTAAAATTTAATTTTCATGCTTCATTGAAATACCTTTTTTTGTTGAATTTTAAATGGGATAAACACAACGTAAAGGCTTTTCTTTGAATATAGTTTCAAGATAGGAAATATGATTTTTTTGTGCATATCTTTTATCATATACAAGATGATAGTAAAATGATGGTAGAATTAAAGAAGTTTTAGTTCTTGCTTTTGTGGAGAAGATTCATTTGGTATGAATTCCTTTTCTCTCTGTCTCTCTTACTCTCTCTGTCAGACATATCTGGTGTGAATTCTTAAAATTAAAAATGTGGCCTGGTACATACGCCGTGACGCAGGGAGGCTAGGAGGAAGATCGTGTGAGACCCTGTTAGGAGTCTGTTCTGTTTCTCTCTCTCTCAGTCTCTGTCTTCTTCTCATGAAAGAAACTTAAAAAAAAAATATGTAGTCTTAGAAAGCATTTATGGATTGTCTGCATTTTGAAGGTAACTGTAAAGATTCTGATTGGATTTTAAAAGTACTTGACTGTGTGCTCTGTGCTGCAGGGAATTGGAAAGAATTGTGTTGTCCCTGTCCTCCAGTAGTTTCCTTTTTTGGGAGAATTGAACATTTAATTGTTTGATACAGTTTAGAACAGTGTAAGATAGGATTTATAAACGTGTCATGCAGAGGAGGAGGAAGGACACTAAAGTTGATGAAACACCTGTTTTGTAGCAGGCCCTGTGTGGTTACTCACACTTTCCTTAATTTACATTTAAGTGCTCTGAGCAGTAAGCCCAGAGACAGATTAATGGACCTCCAAGACCTCCATCCACTTCTTCCTAGAACCTGTGAATGTGTTCAGTTACTTGACAAAGGGAAAGAAAGTTGCAGAAGACATTAAAGTGACTAATCAGATGACGTTAAAATAGGGAGATGGGGCCCAGCAGGTGGTGATTAAGAGAGTTGGACTCCCACATGGCCGACTCAGTTCAAGTCCCAGACTTGGTGGCTTGCTTATTCACTTTCTCCCTCTCTCTTTCTGTCTTTCTCTGTTCCTCTCTGGTAAAATTAAAAAAAAAAGTTAAATAAAATAATTCTTTAAAAAAATAGGGAGGTGATTCTGGTTATTCAGTGGGCTCAGTGGAGTCACAGGGCTAGGAAGGCAGATGAGAGCTGTAGAGAGTTACTAGAGAGGAAGGTCAGAGAATCTGAGAGATCTCTGCATGATCGGGACTCTGCTGGACGCTGCTGGCTTTGAAGGTGGAGGGAGGGCCCATGAACCAAGAAATGCTGGCAGCCACTAGACATGGAAAAAGCAAAGAAATGAACTCTTCCCTAGAGTGTGCAGAGAGCAGTACAGCTCCATTAACACCTCGATTTTAGCATGAGATCCATGTTGGACTTAATGACCTCCAGAGCAGTAAAATAATAAATTCGTGTTGTTTTCTGCCATTATATTTATGGTGATGTCTAACAGCAGCAATAGAAAATATACAGGCTTCACACTGGGTAAAGATAATCTATGAGAATTCACAAAGGAGATATGCCTTGGACAGGACCTTGAGGAATTAATTGGTTTACAATAATGACTTTAAACATACTGTATTTCTTTTCAAAGTATTGCTTTCTTTTCCTCTCCCATGCAGATTCAGAATCAGAGGAGGCAGGGCCTGTAAAAAATACTAAGAAACAACCAGAAAAATCGACATTACCTTCTAGACCTGGTAAAATTTTACGGCAGGATCCTGTTACATACATTTCAGAAACAGGTAAGGTTACTGAGTGCGTTCAGTTTTTCAGAGAGAGGCAGAGCGTGCAATGTGATTGAGCTTTTTGCTGCGATCTAAATGTACCTCCTTTGTTTTGAAATGAGTTTCTATTGTCCCTTTTTGCTTTGTTGAATGATCTTTATCAGAGGAAGGCCCTAATCATCTGTGGCATTCTCTGTGGGTTAAGGACCAATTACAGAGGAATATTTTATAAGTGTTCTGTATTGAATCATATGAGTCGGAGCTTTCTCTTGAGTCACATATTAAAATATTATTGTGCTGGTTTAGAACTAGTATATGTGTTTTTTGTCTTGCTAACATCATACTAATCTAAATGTACAGTGATTATTCATACTAGGGATCTGTAATTTAATACAGATGTGACCTGAATTTCCTGTATTCTCTGATGATATTGAACATTGCATTGGCTTTTTTTAAAAAAAGATTGTTTCGTACTTAAATTTATTTCTATTTGATCTATTTTAGGAAGGAGTAACATACTTATATGTCATTGTGCATTAATTTTAAGTATTTCAAAGATAGTGGGACTAACAGTTGGCGTGATGGCTATGTCCCTGGACTTCCATGTAGTCAACTGTGGTTCGGGTCCTGGATCTGGTGACTTAAACTCATGCCGGGCATGTGCGCGTGCATGCCCAAGATCCCGAGCGGAGAATGGAGGAGAAGGGATAGTGATGTGGCCATGACCCACCCTATGGGGGGATGATTTCTTACTTTTTGTCTCTCTGTCTCTCTCTGTCTTTCTGGCGAGCGCGTGCACCCTATAGCAAAATCCTCTCAAAAAAAATTCAAAGATAGTATTCTTTTTAAAATTTTTTTATTTTTTTAATTTGCCAGAGGGCACTGATTCTTACCAGAGAGAAATAAAAAGAAAGAAAGAATGAATGAGAACGCATCTCTCCCCTTTATAAGGGATGGTCACATTGCAATCCCTTCTCTGCCATCTCTCCCTCCCTTTGGGATTTTGGGCATGCATGCATACATGTTGGCACGTGTTTTATGCTGCTAGGTTCAGGACTTAAACCGCACAAGTCGCCTTTTGGGATCTAGCCACTTTAACCACGACGCCACTAGCTGGCCTGATAGTATTCTTTTATGTAAGGATCCCTGAGTTACATTGTCATCCTAGAAAGAAAACTCAACCAGTTAGTGGTATAGGCATTTTGATTCTAGCTTTGTTAACTCCTAGAGGAGACCATAACAAATAATATAGGATGATGTATTTGAAAGGGCCAGATCCAGTGAAGGCAGTTTAAAAGGAAAAGTAAAAATAAATCTTAAATAAATCCACAGGTGAATCTGGTAGAGTATATGAGACATTTATTGATGAAGTTGTTCAAAAAAATCAAACACAAAATGTAAGTCATTTGAACACAGTTTTTGGAAAATTTTTAGTGAGCTGAGATGTTTCTTTGTTAATGCAAGTGACAGAGGGACTCTTAACCTTTTTGCTCTGTTGCTAAATATCTGCTCAGGCACACTGCAAATGACCCCACTGTTAAGAGGCCCCCTCCTAGATCTGGCCACCTTTGGGAAGTTTTGAATATGTGGGAGGGAGAGTAAAATCAGTATGGTGATAGGTTTATTAGGTAGCTAAAGGTGGTGTGATCAGGTTTTCCGGTGACACCCTGAGAACGTCAAAGTTAGTGTGCAGGCAGCCCTGGCCTTCAACTGAGAATCAAGGCCATCGTTATCTGGTGATGGTTAAGTACACAGAAGGGTCAGACAGTCGTACGCTCTGGTCACAGATTGTCTTTAACATGGGGCAGTTTATTTCAGATGACGGATTTTTGAATGTTATTTTTAAAGAGATGTCCTGCATTTTATCTATGAACATTTATTTATGAACATTAGTGCTTGTCTCTTTCTGCTGATGGCATGTACATGTGAAAGTAAACATTGTTTCCTGTTTTAGCTAAAAATCTTGGGTATGCTGTACCCATCTAAAGTGGTGGCTCAGTATGGTACCACATTCTGTTTTTTCTTAGAAAAAAATGCTAGCTTTTATTTTATTTCTTGCCTATTTTATCTTCTCATGCTCTTTTGTTCTTTAAAATGTCAGATGAATGGGAGGAAGACGAGTCCTTCTTCCCTCCTTAAAAAGAGAATGAGACTGTTAAAAACAAAAGTCTATAATAAAATTAGCATAATCAAATCAGGAATATAATAAGAGTTTCAAAAAAGTAAGGTGCCGCTTGAAATTAATATACTAGAAAATCCTCAACTTTAAAATAGTTCTTTTGTTAGTCTTTACTTTTTCTTTAAGCTAAACTCTGACTTGCAATATTGGGTCATAAATATTTATTATTTTATATTACCATTGTGGAGTTAAATAAGCTATTTGTGGTAATAATAGTTTAAAAATAAATTTTCTAACTAAAAATTGTATTATTTATTTAGAGATTGCAACTTCTTGTGGAAAAGTGCTTTATGATGTGATTTAGTTTTAAACACCTGTTTTTTCCAAAAGAAAATAATTTTTCTTTTATTATTCCATACTTTCTTTTCTTTAATGCCTGCCTTTTTAATTCTGATTTAAAAAATACAATCTTCGGTTTCCTTTGGCATTTTTCTTTCAGTATAGCTTGCATGCTATTTTTATGTGTTCATCTTACTCATGATAGGAAGTGCACCTGCATTTTTGAGGGAGAGGGAAAG
>NW_006206760.1:1951026-1954555 GCF_000334495.1 Tupaia belangeri chinensis
TAGGTTGTCATCTTTCTTCCTTTTTTTTTTTTAAAGAATTATTTATTTACTTTTATTTATTCACTCATTTATTTCAATTTGATCAGAGAGAACACAGAGAGAGAAGAGAAAGTGAGAGAGCAAGCCACCAGGTCCAGGACGCGAACCATGGTCGGCCATGTGGGAGTTTTCCAGCGCCTTAACCACCACACCACCTGCTGGCCCCAGGTTGTGATCTTTCTCCAGTATTCCTGCTTACCAGAATTTTGGGCACATGTGTACATGCCTGGAGTGTTTTCAGGCCAACCCTGGGATCAGAACTGTAGTCAACCATATGGCTTCCAGCATTGCAGTTTAATTTGCTACTGACTGTGCCACCAGGCTGGCATAGTAATAAAAATATTTTTTTATGGGACCAGCAGTTGGTGTAATGGCTTTGTCGCTGGACTCCCATTTAGTCAACCGTGGTCTGAGTCCCGGACTCGGTGGCTTAAACTCATGCCAGGCACATGTGCGTGCATGCCCAAGATCCCGAGAAGAGAATGGAGGAGAAGGGATTGCGCAGCATGGCCACCCCCGCAGGGAGTGATTTCTTGCTTTCTGTCTCTCTCTGTCTTCCTGGTGCCCTATAGCAAAAACCTCTCCCCACAAAAACAAAAAGTATTTCTTTCATGAGAGAGAGAAAGAAACACACTACCCAACATTATCATCCTCATACCATAATCTACCCCGGCTCTTAGCTGGTCTGCTCACGGGCACATCTGGCCTGGCATGCTGAGGGAGGTCCCAGATGAGAACCCAGAGCCTTTCCTGTGTATAGCCTTACCACTATACCGCCAACCCGACTCAGCATTTGTAGTATTTAAGAACATCATCTGGGTTAAGTCTTTATTGTGTTTGCCTATTGTGTAGTGATTAAACACAGTACATTGGAATCCAGATTCCCCATGACCAACTGCTGTTCGAGTCCTGGCCCTGGCAGCTTGAAAAACATGACAGGCCATGTGTGCATATGTACCTCATCATCTTGAGAGGAGAAATGATAGAGAAATGATTGTGGTGTGAGTGTGCTTCATTGAGGAATGTGCCTTCTCTCTTTTTCTGGCTAGAAAACACACTCCTGGCAAAAGTTATTTATGTATTTTTTTTTTCAGGTTTTTTTTTTTTTTTTTTTCTTTTCTTTTCTTTTTTTTTAAGAGAGATTTTTTTCTATAGGGCACATGTGCTTGCCAGAGAGACAGAACCTTCAAAATTACCCTCTGGGGGGGATGGCCATACCACAGTCCCTTCTCCTTCATTATTCTCTTGGGATTTGGGGCACACACACGTACCTGGCGTGAGATTTAAGCCGCTGGGTCAACTATGTGGGAATCCAGCGATGTAACCATTACACCATCTGCTGGTCTCTATTTTTTCTGTGGTCAGAGAGAAAGAGAAACAGAGGTAGTACCCCAATAGAGTCTTGATTCTGTGATCTACTCCCAGTTCCAGCCAACACTGGGTCATGGGCAAATTGTACCTGCCATTATGTAGGGAAGTCTCCAGACCTGAACCTAGACCTGAACCCAGAACCTTCCTATATGGATCAGCCTTGCAGAGTGTTGCATTTTACTGCCGTGTCACTGTCTGCCCCCCAATACCTACCTTTGTGTGTGTGTGTGTGTTTAGATAGAGTATCTCTACGTCATAATCCTGCCTCAGCTTCCCCAAATGGCTGGAACTACAGGCACTGTGCCCAGCTTTACATTTGCCTTTGCTTTTTCTTGGATTCTTAGGGCTTTTTGTTGATTATGAAAATGTGCTTTAGAAATTTAGAAATTATATCCGACCCATTCGTTGTGTTATAGATAGGTACTGTTCAATATGAGAACATGTGGCTATTAAGCACCTGAAATGATTATTAGCCTGAACTGAGAGTGTTGTAGGTAGAAAATACATAGATTTTACATGGCAAAAGAAACAATGATCAATGAAATGGCAACCTATGTACTGGGAAAAATATTTGCAGACTACATGTCTGATAAGTTAATATCTAAAACTTATAAAGGATTCAAACTTTTAAATTCAGTAGAACATTTAACCTTATTTAAAATACGAGTGACAGGTCTGAATAGACATTTCTCCAAAGAATACATAAAATTGTCCAATAAGTATGAAAAGCTTTTCAGTATCATTTGTCATTGGAGACATGGAAATCAAAACCACTGTGAGATATCATCTCCTGTCTTCCCTTGTACACTTGAAGGTGGGGTTGTAGATTGGAGGCAGCCATTATGGAAAATAATATGGAAGTTCCTAAAGAAACTAAAAATAAAACTACCATATGACCCAGTAGTCCCTCTTCTGGGCATATACCCAAGGGAAACAAAATTGCCACTTTGTAAAGAATCTACATTTCATGTTTCTTGCAGCATTATGCAGGATAGCCAAGATATGGAAACAACTTAAGCATCTGACAACAGACAAATGGATAAAGAAATTGTGGTGTAGGGACCAGCAGTTAGCATAATGGCTATGTCACTGGACTCCCATGTAGTCGACAGCGGTTCGCGTCCCGGACCCGGTGGCTTAAAACTCACACCGGGCATGTGTGCGTGCGTGCCCAAGATCCCAAGAGGAGAATGGAGGAGAAGGGATTGCGGCGTGACCATCCCCCCTGGGGAGTGATTTCTCGCTTTCTGTCTCTCTGTCTGTCTCTGTCTGTCTGGCGAGCGCATGCACCCTATAGCAAAAACCTCTCAAAAAAAAAAAAAAAAAGAAATTGTGGTGTATGTATACAATGGAATATTTTTTAGCCTTAAGAAAGGAGATCCAGGCCAGTGGTGGTTAAGGCAACTGGATCCCACAGGGCTGAATAAGGTGTTTGAGTCCTAGACCCAGCAGCTTGGAAACACACTGGGCACATGTATATGTGTACTCAAAATCTTGAAAGGAGAAAGAAATGGAGGAGAAGGGATTGTGGTTTGGTCATTCCCCAAGGAGAGTACTTTCTCACTTTCCCACTTTCATCTGTGGCCAGCAGACATGCCCTTTGGCAATTTAAGAGCAAAGGAAAAAAAGAGATGCTGACATTTGCCTCCAGGCTCATCTATGTTGTGGCAAAGTGAAGAAAGCCAGGCACTGAAAGAAAACTATTGCATGATTTCACTAACGTGGAATCTTAAAGAAAATATACAGAGATAAAGAACGAGATAGTGGTTACCATGGACAACCAGGGAATGTTGGGGGAAGAAATTGAGAAATGTAGGTCAGAGGGTACAAACTAGAAGGTAAGTAGAATGAACAAGTCAGGAGATCTGATATATAACGTGAAGACTATAATTAATAACATTGTACTGTATTTGGAATTTCTGCCCAGTAGAGTTGCTTTTGCCACAAAAACAAAAAAATGGGTAACTGAGGTGATGGATATGTTAATTGACTTCACACAGGTTTCAGATATATATATATATATTTTTTTTTTTTGAGAGGTTTTTGCTATAGGACGAGTGCGCTTGCTGGAAAGACAGAGGGAGAGGGAGAGAAAGCGAGAACTAACCCCTCCCCAGTG
>NW_006206760.1:1954742-1964862 GCF_000334495.1 Tupaia belangeri chinensis
TATATATATTTTTTTTTGGAGAGGTTTTTGCTATAGGGCGCGTGCGCTCGCCAGAAAGACAGAGAGAGAGACATAGAGACAGAAAGCGAGGAATCACCCCCCAGGGAGGGATGGTCACGCCGCAATCCCTTCTCCATTCTCCTCTCGGGATCTTGGGCACGCACGCACACGCGCCCGGCGTGAGTTTTAAGCCACCGGGTCCGGGACGCGAACCGTGGTCGACTACGTGGGAGACCAGCGACATAGCCATTACGCTAACTGCTGGTTCCCAAGGCTTACCGCTTACCCTGTTTTTAATTGTCAGGGTGTATGGATTTTCCAGAGAGGGAGAAAGCGTTTCTCCAGCAATGGGATGCCGTGCCACCACATTCCTTTTCCTTCATTTCTGTATTCTTGCACACGTGCCTGGTGTGTATTTCAAACTCCTGGGGACAGGGTTTGAACCATGCTTGGCTGTGTGGGATCTGGCTCCCAATGCACAGCGTTTAACTGCTACACTACTAGGGCTAGTCCTCATCTGTTTTTTTTTTGGGTGGGGTGGGGTTGGTGTATGTGTTTGTGTTGTGTTTTAGACAGTTTCTTGTGCTGTGATCCTGATGTTTCAGCCTCCTCAGTAGCTGGGATTACAGCTGTGTGGGGAAAGAACCTGGGCCTCACCTGTTTTTTAATTTCCTTTCTTTTAAATTTTGCCATAGGACGTGTGTGCTTGTGGGAGAGAGTGAGCTAGCGAGCACGTGTGAGAGAGGAGAGTGAGAAAGCACCCTGCAGAGTGGATGCCCACACTGCAGTCTGTTCTCCATTTCCCTCTCAGAGTTTTGAGCACATTATGCACACATACCTGGATTGTTTTTCCAGGCCCCGGGTCTGGGATTTGAACCGTGTAGTTGGCCATATGAAATCTGGCCACCTTAAACAGTCATGCCATCTGGCAGGCCCTAATTGACTTTTTTTAAATGTGGGTATGAGAAGATTTAAACTTACATAAGTGGCTCAAATTTTATTTCTGTTGCTTAGTGCTTTATTAACAGTGAGAAGATCTAGGAAATAATGTAAGATTCAAGTATGTTTGTTTATATTCTTATGCAGCTTTTAAGGCTATGAAATTATGGAGATCTCTAGGCTTACATTTAGCTTCATGGCAGATATTTCTCATTATTACTTTGTTTTAATTTGTCTTTTAAGATGTATTTTTTTAAAAAGTAATTTAACTACATTAGTTTCCCAAGTTACAGGAAAAGGGAAAAAAAATGCTTATAAATATCTTCATAGCCACCCGTTGACCATAGTAAAATGTTCTTCTAGGTTGGTAAAGCCCCAAATACTTGTCGTACTGGGTAAATATATTTACTCTAGCTGTTTAATGAAGTGAGAGACCTTGAGTTTTGTTTGGCAAAGGTGACCTTTTATTATGCAGTCTCATCAGGGCAGCTGTTTGATCGATAATGGTGGGGGTGTTTTTCCTGTCTTGAGAATTGTTTATGCCTGGTCATTTTAATTGAGTACATAATTCCAGAAGCAGTTAGTGCTCTTGCAGTTCTAATTATTTGGAGGTGTTAAGTGGGGGAAAAGTGGGGATGTTGTGTTCTCCAGGTGACCGTGTGATACCACTGGCCTGTGACTTGGTAAGCTAGCAGCAGAAATTTTACCGAGGTGTGTGTGTAACGCTCTCTGTTGGTTTTTGGAGACACAGTTTTGTGTATCAGACAACTAGGTGTTGTAGATGTTTTCAGAGAAGCTGAGCGTGATTAAGGCCGAACATTTTCTCAAAGTGAGAGGAAACTTAAGAACTATATGTTGTATTTCTTTGATTATACTTGTTCAAAAATTATCATAAATTTGTATACTAAATTAATATAAATTTCTATACTATTTTTGGGGCCAGTGGGTGGCATGGTGGTTAGAGTGGCTGGATCACACATGGGTACATGGCCATCCCCACTGGGAGGTGATTTCTCATCTTCTCTCTCTCTCTCTCTACGTCTCTCCTTCCCCTGCAGGTGCTGGCAGCAGCACCCTATAGAAACTAAAACCAGCAACAATAAAACTTTATAAAATAAACCAAATTCAGAGTTTTTGGAATATATGAAGTACTTAGATTACCATTTAAAATTATTATTTTTTCAAGTTTTTTGTCACAGGGCTCATGTGCTTGCCAGAGAGAGACAGTGAGATATCTACAATTGTCACTCTGCAATCCCTTTTCCTCCAGTTTTCTCTTGGGAATTTGGGTATACACCCATACCCATGTGGCATAATTTTCAAGCTGCCAGGTCTGGACTCGAACTGCAGTCGACCATGTAGGATTCCAGGACCTTGGCCACCACACCACCTACTGGCTCTCAAAGAAGCAATTAAAAAAAAAAAGATTTATTTATTATTATTATTATTTAATCTGACCAGAGAGAGACAGAGACAGAGAGAAAGAGAGAAAGTGAGAAAGCAAGACACCAGGTCTGGGACTTGAATTGAGGTCAGCCATGTGGGAGTCCATTGCTTTACCCACCACACCACCTGCCGACTCCAAAGAAGCAATTTTTAATCTAAGGATGCACAACTTTTACAGTGGAAGAACCCAGTAGATTTTTGGGTGTCCTTTCTCCACTCGTTTTTCATATTTTCTATATATACTCGATGGACTTTGTACGTCTTTCTGAGTCATTAGTAAAATTGTTTAGCGTTGAGAGACAAAGAAAAATATATTTCCCACATACACACTGAGCCATTATTAGCACCCTGGGTATAACTATTACAGTTTTTTTTTTTTTTTTTCTTTTGTAATTGAGACTTATTAGTTGTGTTGGGATCATCAGTACAGAATTTACAGTTTGAATCCAGTTCTTAACATACTTACCAAAAATGTAAAAAGCCAAGTATTGTGATTCTTTTTAAGTTATTCCAGTGACATTCCAGCTTCAAATTTGTAGGCAAGTTTTCCTCAAGAGGTTATCAAGAACCACTGTCTTCCGGTGTTGAAAGCTGTTACGTAAGTCCCAACAAATCACAACTTAGTGTTATACACACCACATACTTCGAATTTCCAATCTTTCACAGCACGTTAACACAATGATTAGGAAAACTGGACTACCAAAGCCATAATAGAAGTAATTTACAATATTCCAGACACATTAAATGCACGACTGTGACTCCAAACTGCCATGTCGTATGCTTTGTGTTTAGGCTATAAAAACTACCCACCCGCCCCCACCTATGGAATGTTAAGCTGACACGCAAGAGAGTGAAGGCCTCCTATGAGTCAATATCCTACTATTTTCTGGTCGTACTGAAAAATAGACAACCAGTAAATGATTTCACCTCTTAAAAAAAAGGCATTTATACTTAAAAAAAATGAGATGAGGTGGGATTCTCACCTTAAAAATGTTTCTAGAGCTACTGAAGAACTTGCATTTACAAAATAGTTGATAAAAATATTCCTCTGGATTGTACAAGGGAGAAGGGACCATTGATAAGACATGGGATATGACATTACTCAGACTGGGCTTCTTTCTCGCCTGCTTCATCAGAGGGTGGACTCTCCTCATTTTCAGTTTTTCCATTTTCTGCAGGTAAATCTTCTTTAGTGTCTGGGTTGGCCACTTCGGCCTGTTTCCCCTTTGCTCCCCTTTCCCCTTTTGTTTGCACTCTTGTCTGAAGATTCATCCTTCCCTGCCGCCTTTTCTGGCCTTGTCTCCACTTTTGCAGAAGCAGGTTTACCCGACAGTCTCAGCCTCGCCGATCTCCTCTTGGGCTCTTCCTTGGCCGCCCCCTCGGCTGAGCTGACCTTCCTCTTGGGCATCTTGTCTGCGGACAGGGTGGGTGCTGGGTGCCTGGAGGGCTGCGGTGTGCCTAGAGCCTTAGCGGAGCTGATCATAGCCGCTGCCACTTCCCCCCGCTGCCCGAGCTGCTGGGACTTCCGGCGGTGGTGAGCGGACTGGATAGAACCCATTACTCTACTTATTTATTTATTTATTTGTAAGGTTTTTGCCATAAGGTATGTGCACTCACCAGCGAGAGACAGGGAGAGGGAAAGTGAAAAATCACCCCAGGAGGATGGCCACCACCACAGTTCCTTTTCCATTCTCTTGGAATTTGGGGCATGCATGCACACCCTCTCCCTCCATGTGATTTTCTTTTTTGAAAAGTTTTTTTTTTTTTTTGCTATAGGGCGTGTGCACTTGCTGGAAAGACAGAGAGAGAGAGTGAAATCACCTCTCAGGGGGATGGCCATGGTGCAATTCCTTCTCCATTCTCCTCGGGATTTCGGGCCTCCACACGCATGTGCCCAGTGTGAATTTCAAGTCTCTGGGTCCATGACTCGAATTGCGGTTGGCCATGTGCAAGTCTAGTGCCTTAACACCATGCCACCTACTGGCCCCCAACATGATTTTCAAACTGTCAGGTCTGGGACTTGAACCGTGGTCAGCCATGTGGGAATCCAGCACCTTAATGACTACACCACCTGCTGACCCTTGCTATTCAGCTTCTCATGAGTAAATGTTCAATTATAAATTTTAGTAGCCACTGTTTTCTTGTATCTTTTCATCTTGCCACGAATCATTACTTCTCAACCAAGGGTGACTCTGCCTCCCAGGGGGCCCTTTGGCCATTTCTGGAGACATTTTTGGTTGTCACAACTGGGGAGGGGTTGCTATAACACCCAATTATAGAGGCCAGGGATGCCATTAAACATCTCCAAATGCACAAGAGGACTCCCATAGTAGTTAGTTGGCTTAAAAATGCAACAGTGCAGAGGTTCGAAACCCTGCTGAAGCAGAAGAAAATCTCGTGCTATTTTGCTTAAGTCCAGATGTACCTTGTTAGTGTTCACCTCATCTGCTTCGAGTCTAGTGATTCAAGAGTAAACGAAGGCTCAGGCCCCCATTTGTTCTGAGCGTCACTGTGTACTTCTGCCGGACCCCAGACGCTTCTTTGATCGCCTGTGATGTTACTGCACGGCGTCGTCTCTCAATCTTCCCTCTTCTGTAGTTCCAAGGTTCTATTTTCCTTTCTTCTCTTTAATGTTTAGGGACTTCTAAAGATGATTGAATGGTGATTCCAAGGTTACTGATAACGCGTTAGCCATTTTATCTGCAAATTCACCTGTCTATGTGAGCTAGGGCTTGCTTGTATTTCCTCTTGCCCATCTGTTCTCCCGTCTTCTTTCATCAGTGCATATGGTCAGACCTGAAAAAAATTAAGTGGCACGTGGAGAGGGAAGAGAATTGACAGCGGAGACAGTGACGAGTGAAGTCCTGGAGGATCTGGAATGGTCAGAGAGGTTCTGAAGCGTCTTTGAACATGAATAGGCTTGTTTGTTCTTGTGCCGTGTACTTTGATCTCAGCTCCTTGTGAAACTACCTGAGTGACTGGGGCCTGTACTCTGGAATGCCAAGGAAGCTGATGTGTTAGGAAAATGCCATTAAGCACTACCGAAATAATGTACAGGGGCTAGTACTGGCCTTTAATACGGAGGCCAGCGCTGCCCCTGCTTGCACGTTCGGGGAAGAGGTGTGTGAATGGAGGTGGGGAATTGCATTGCAGGCTACTCCCATAACGCTAGCCAGCCTGGTTTACGCCTTAGAAGTATAAGCAGCTCTGGGTAATGTCCCTGTGCCAGTGGTCCAAGCCTAGCCCCAACCTCTTCTTTCCTTTGGGTCCTGTGTGGTGAGTAACATCATATTTCAATCTAGTGCTTTGTTCTCTTATTAATCATTATCCAACTACCTTATGCGACCCACAGATTTAATAGCTTTATTTTACAAATGCAACTGACTCCATTGGATTCTTTTTTTTTTTTTTAAAGATTTAACTTTATTATTATTATTATTATTATTACCATTATTTTTAAATTTGCTATAGGGCACATGTGCTTACCAGAGAGAGAGAGAGGAAAGAGAGAGAGGGAGAGAGAGAGAGAAAGTGAGAAAGCAAGCCCCCAGGTCCAGGATTCAAACGGCAGTCAGCCACGTGGGAGTCCAGCTCCTTAGTCACCATGCCACCTGTTGGCTCCGACTCCATTTGGTTCCAAGAGGATTTCTTGGTAACGAATCATAGGATCTCTGGTTGCTTGATTAAGGATGAGCACTAGATTTATTTTATTATACCAGTAGGTGTAGAAGATCTGATTTACCATGTAAAGAAGGTATATTTAGTTTCTCTTCCTCCCCCTCCTCCTTTTTTAAACATTTACTTATCTATTTATTTGTTGTGTTTTTTAAGCTGCTGGGTCTTAGACTCAAACTGCAGTTGGTCGTGTGGGAACCCAGCGCACCAATCACCATGCTACCTGCTTGCCCTTCCTCCATCTTTTTCTTTTTAAGAGAGATTTTTGCTATAGGCTGCATGTGCTCACTGGAGAGACAGACAGAGAGACAAATCAAGGAGTCACCCCCCCACCCCCCGGGGGATGGCCACGCCTCAACCCCTTCTCCACTCGTCTCTTGGGATTTTGAACACTCACGCACATGTGCCTGGTATGAGTTTTAAGCCACCGTGTCCGGGACTCAAACCACTGTCAACTCTCTGGGAGCCCAGCAATGTAACTATTATGCCATCTGCTGGTCCTGCTTCCATCTTCTTAAAATATTTATTGAGGGCTGGCCCCTTAGTGCTGTGGGTAAGCACTGTGCGTTTGGAACCCGATCCTGTGTGGCTGCCCATGGTTTGAATTCTAGCCCCTGTGGCTTTGAAAAAACACTTTGGGCATGTGTGCATGCATGCCCAGATCATGACAGGACGGAAGTGAAAAAAAAGGTACAGCCTAGTGAGGGGTACTTTCTCTCTCTCTCTCGGAATTTAAAAAAAGAAATTATCGCAGACTTTCCACATACTTGAAATTTTTCTGTTCCTCCAAATTGAGTTTGGTTTTTGACTCAAGGAAGTATTGTAAAGGAACTTTATAGAACAAGGCTTTAAACACTCTGATTCACTTTTTAGTTTTTGATTTGTTGATGTATAAATTACTGTTAATCTGCGTAACTAGATCTCTCCATTAATTTATTTTATGTGTGTTCAAGTCATTGGGAGTGAAAATGACAAATTAGGATATTAAGAGATCTGTTTGGGAAGGCCCAACTCTCAGCAGGTTGAGCTCTACAATTAGGTTTCTTTTCCTTCTTGGCATGTAAATGGATTTTTATTTGGACCTGCACATTTTCCTTCTCGTTTATTTGTTAGCCTTCTAAATAAATGAACGTACCTAACTCACAGTGGCAAGCAATCTTCTCTTGCGAGCAATTCCTCTGCTGTGTGTGTTGGATAATGCTGGGTTACTTGGTGGCTGTCACCGCATTCGAGGTTAGGTTGTTTATAAATAAAAATAAATGGGGTTTTATAAGGGGACAGATATCCCGGGGGAAGTGCTCAGTGTTCCATCGCCCATGACTTTTAACTGGTTCTCAGAAATTCGACCTGGATCTTTTTATCATTATTTTGTTATAAGTTTTTGGAGAGAAGAGAACGCAGTTTGCCTTTGGCTTCTGACAAGGCAGAAACAAATGGAGGCTTATGAGAAAACAACAAATGTTAAAGAGAAACCACTACAGTTTTGAAATGTTTCATCTCTTCACATTGTGGTGCATTGCAAGTGCTTGGTTCATGTCCGGGTGGTCACAGCTCTACCTGGGAAGTGACTGTCTTTTGCAAGCAGCTAGCTGCATCCTTGCCTCTTTTGCCATAATATACTGGGGTCACCTTTGAAATATTAAAAACTGAAAAGGGGGGGACCAGCAGGTGGCGTAGTGGTTAAGGCACTTGACACTCCCACATGGCCGACCAGGGTTCGAGTCCTGGACCAGTGGCTTGCTTTCTCACTTCCTCTCTCTCTCACTTTCAACCACTGTCTCTCTCTGGTTAAATTAAAAAATAAATGAATGAATAAATGAAATTAAATAATTATTAAAAAAAATCAAGGCTTTAAAAAAAAAAAGAACTGAAAAGGGCTTCAAGACAACTAGTTTAGGGGGCCAGCAGATGACATAATGGTTACATTGCTGGACTCCCGCGTGTGTAGTCAGCCTTGGTTTGAGACCTGGACCTGGTAGCTTAAAAGTCATGCCAAGTGCGTTTTCGTGTGTGCCCAAAATCTCAAGAAGAGAATGGAGGAGGAGGGATATGCAGTGTGGTTGGCCCCCTCACCCCCAGAGTGAGGGGTGATTTCTCACTTTCTCTCTCTCTTTCTTGTCTCTCTGGTGAGCACATGTGCCCCATGGCAAAAAACTCTTCAAAAAAAAAAAAAAAACCCAAAAAGGTAATTAGTTTCTAAGTCATAGTCTGGAGATGGCATAGCCTGGTTTATCAGGGCAAGATGGCAGAACGTTTTCATTTGGGAATTGCTTGCACACATGCCTGGTATGGTTTTCAATCTCATGTGGGGTCTGTCTCCCTGCACACGGTGTTTAGCCATTGTGCTCCAGAGCCAGCCCCGTCTTTACGTTTTGATGTCTAGTGTTGGTGGTACGTGTAACAGCAGCAGCCTTTTGTACTGTGTGAGCCAGTACAAATATTAACAGGAGATTCATGTTGTCAGCAGATGACACAGCTGAGGGCATGGCCAAATATAGTACAGTACTGTAAGGGCATTTTCTCTTTTCTCTTTTTCCTCCATCTCCTCTCGGGATTCTGGGCACACACGTGCCCAGCTGTGGGGTCTGGGTCTTGAACCATAGTCACCTATGTGGGAGTCCAGTGATATAACCATTATACCATCTGCTGGCCCCGTAGCACATATCATTTGATCATATATATATTTGCCTGTTCATGTATCTGTTTCCTCCTTTAGAGTTCAAATTCCATGAATGTAGGGATTTTGACTTGTTGTTTACAGCTGCGTCCTCAGTGCCTGGAACACACTGGATGCTCAGTAGCTGTCTGTCCTCTGGGGAGTAACTGAGGAGAAATAGTGTGCGAGGACCCTGGCGCTGAACTGTGGGGCGACTGCTGAATCTGGGAGACGAGAAGAAGACAAATTGTTACCGTTCCAAAGTTCTCGTGTCCTTGTTATAACGCTGATCAAAGTGATCGCTTTATTTAATTAGAATTGCTCTGTTATCAAAAATATTTGATGTATTTCATTTAAGATGAAGAAGATGACTTTATACGTAAGAAGGCAGCCTCTAAAGCAAAAGAAAATGGAAGATCTACGAATAGTTATCTTGGAGCATCCAACATGAAGAAGAACGAAGAAAACACTAAGATGAAGAATAAGCCTTTATCACCAATAAAGCTTACACCCACGTCAGTGCTTGATTATTTTGGAACTGGAAGCATCCAGAGATCAAATAAGAAGATGGTGGCAAGCAAAAGGAAAGAGGTGAGTGTTCTCCGTGCCAGCAAGTCTAGTCGGCGTTTGTACCTGTGCACTGACACTACTAGGGTGAGAAATAAGGCCATTTGGGACCAGCAATCAGAGTAATGGCTATGTCGCTCGACTCCCGTGTAGTCGACTGCGGTTCATGTCCTGGACCCAGTGGCTTAAACTCATGCCGGGCACTTGTGCGCACGTGCCCAAGATCCCAAGAGGAGAATGGAGGAGAAGGGATTGCGGCGTGGCCATCCCCCTGGGGAGTGATTTCTCACTTTCTATCTCTCTGTCTCTCTCTTTCTTGCGAGCGCACACGCCCTATAGCAAAAACCTCTTCAAAAAAAAGGAAAAAAATAGAAATTAGTCCATTTTAAATGGGTCAGTATATGTCATTAATGAAAATAACTTTCCTATGACTATGGATAGTATGTACTACTCTCATTTCAGAGGATGAAGAATTTAGAATATTATACACTTTTATACTTGATGGTGGGAAAATTATTTAAGGCATAAGGAAAAATTAAAATTCGTAAAATTTAATTTTGAATTATCAGGGACTGGCAGGTGGTGTGGTGATTAAGGGTGCTGGACTCCCACATGGCTGCCTGTGGTTTGAGTGCTGGACCTGGTGGCTTACTTTCTCACTTTCTCTCTCTCTCCTCCTCTATGGTCAAATTGAAATAAATAAAGAAATAAAGTTAAATAAAATCATTATTTAAAAACATTTTTTTGAATTATCAGAATGCATACTCCTTTTTAAAAAAAATATTTTTTAGAGAGAGTTTTTTTTTTTTTTTTTGTTATAGGGTGTGGGTGCTTGCC
>NW_006206760.1:1965201-1975592 GCF_000334495.1 Tupaia belangeri chinensis
CGAACCGCGGTCGACTACGTGGGAGTCCAGCGACATAGCCATTACGCTAACTGCTGGTTCCTCCTGGCGTGAGGTTTAAGCTACTGGGTCTGGGACTCGAACTGTGATAGACTACGTGCGAGTCCAGCCACATAACCATTATGCCATCTGCTGGTCCTGCAAACTGCATTTACTATTGACCTCAGCCATACAAAGGTAGATAATACATTTGTTCCCAAATGAGATCACAAATACATCCCTTAATAATAGAGCGTACTAAGTTATACTTTTGACCTTCTCTACTTTGGCTGAAATTGGACTTAACTTTTTCTGGCCATTTAGGAGATGGACATATAAATAAATTATAGTGAGAGCAGTCCCCTAAGTTAAATAAAGCCTGCCCTGTGGAGTATATATTTTGATTTCCTTAATGTCTCTACCGGAGAATGTAATCATTCTGACAAACTGGTTTGCCAATGTTCTGGACTACTTCTCAAACCAAGACATTAACCTGCAGAGTTTTTCCTTTGGTACATCTGTGTAACAAAGGGTATTGACTCTGTACTGTGGGATATGTAGTCGTTAGGAAATTGGATGTGGTCAGGGACTAGCTGTAAACTTGACTTTCTGGCTGGTGCGTGTTGTGATGATTACTTATCTCTCATTGGTGTATTTAATCAGCTAAAATCAAGAAAAAAAATCACAGGAACCAGCAGTTAGCGTAATGGCTATGTCGCTGGACTCCCACGTAGTCGACCGCGGGTCGTGCCCCGGACCCGGTGGTTTAAAACTCACGCCGGGCGCGTGTGTGTGCGTGCCCAAGATCCCGAGAGGAGAATGGAGGAGATGGGATTGCGGTGTGACCATCCCCCCTGGGGGGGGATTTTTCGCTTTCTGTCTCTATGTCTCTCTCTGTCTGTCTGGTGAGCGCACGCGCCCTACAGTGAAAATCTCTCCAAAAAAAAAAAAAAAGAAAAAAAATCACCTTATTTTTAACTTAAGGTTTATGTTGATTTTGTTTGATTTTCTTTGAACTGTAGCCTTCACAAAATACGAATGAGTCCAGATTAAACGATGAAGCCATCGCCAAGCAATTACAACTTGATGAAGATGCGGAGGTATTGGCATTTTGCTTAGATCTCATTTGTAGCTTGATGTTATGACTTGCTATTAATATTTCGTCCATCCAGGCAAACAATTGTTCTAGTCTAATTTTGAATTGAGTCTCATTGGATGAAGGGTAAAAATAAGTACAATATATGAGGATCTAAATTTCTATAAACGATAAATGGTGAGACTAGTGGAATAATTGTTTACTTATTTTTAGTTATTTGAATGGGAAATTCCCTTATAATACTTATAATAATATAATCTGATCATATCTCTTTTTTTCACTATGTCCAGTCTTGAACCCATTCTTGTGGCTTTAATAACTCTTAGGAATATGTTGATGACCCCTGTTCGACCTTTGGTTCAGAGGTCTCTCTTGAGATTCACTCAGCACATATTTACTGAGCACTTACCGAGTGCCTGCCTGGCACTGTTCTTGGTTTTAAAGACAAGAAAGAAAGAAAAGATAACGTTAAGTAATTATAAATGCTGTGAAGCTAAGTAAAGGGTGCAAAGTGGGATTTGAGTGTTTAACCTCAGACAGAGGAGTTGGGAAGTTCCCCTGAGGAAGTGTCATTGGTGCACAGTGATGTGTTACAAGGAGCCGTGGTGCTGGCTGCTCAGAGGAAGAGTCCCTTGAAGCAGAGGGAGCAGCAGCTGCAACTGTCCAGGGCAGAAATGTGCTTCAGGTGTCCAGGAGACCAGTCCACTGGAGGAAAGGCTGGGAAGCAGAGTAGGATGAGATGATTTTGGAGAATGGCTAGCAGCCAATCCTGTAGGTCATGATAGGTCTTTGGTACTTACTAAGAGGACTTTGAATAGTAATGACTTTGGATTTTAGTTTCTGAGGTGGGAAGTTGTTGGAAATTTGAACAGAGACGTGACATGACTTGATGGGTCTTATAATTACTCTTGTCTTCTGTGATGGTAGTATGCCGTGGTGGTGCCAGAGCACAAGCAGACCAGTATGGAGACTTTTATGGGAGGGTGGGTGGGAGCAGATGTCGGCTTGCACCGGGTTGGTCATGGAGGAGGTGGTGAGGTGTGGTCACCACCTTCTGGATATTCCTCGAAGACACAGCTTTCCCACTGTCGCTAGATTGGGTGTAAGATGTGGGCACAGAGGAATCGAGGGCAGTCCGAACAGCTGGACGGAAGGTGATGCTATTTATTCTAGACCATGGGAGGCAAAACAGGTTGGTGCAGAGAGATCCAGAGTTCTCTTTTTGGGCAGGTTAAGTTTGAGATGTCTCCTAGACTTCCAGAGGGAGATGGAGAGTAGGTGGGTGGGTAGATCCTGGAGCTCAGGGGAGGAGACGTGAGCTGAAGATGTGTGTTTGAGGAGCACTGGCATTTGAATGGTATTTAAAACCAGTGTAGCAGGATGAGATTGGGGGAGAGAATGTAAATAGAAAAGAAAAAAGGGTTCAGGTTTGATTTCTGGGTCACAGTTCACCTTTAGAGGTCAGAAAAAGTGGATAGGGGTGCTGATCCAGCCAAGGAAACGTAATACAGGGTGACTGGTGCAGTAGGAAAGTCAGAGACCTTGGTATTTCACGGAAGACAAATAAAGTATTTGAAGGCGTTCCTGGTTCTGTCAGAACCTCCAGGTCTACATATCTGCTGTTTGAACCCCCTTAGCACAAGTGTCATTTTCCCAGACTTCTCGGTACATGAGAAAATTGTGCTGTGTGCGAGCACACCCGGTGCAGCTACTATCATTTACTCTGATTTTATATTTCAGGGTCCTCCTATTTAAGGGTCCTCCTATTCATAGGCTCTAAATTCCACCCACCTAGACTGTTTGTGTTGAATTCAGCTGGGTAGCATTGATGCTTATCTCAAGGCCTGGCATAGATCAAGTTCTTGATAGATATTATTGTGAGAGAATAATATTGTGATTGTTTACATTGTATTAATTTGACAATTTATAGTTGGTGATTTCAAAATCTTTTTCTGTTGTATTTTATCACACTGAATTACATCAGTGACAGACGTGTACCCACATAACTCAAGCACAAGTTGCCTACAGCAAACTATGTGGTAGTTGTTAGGGATCTGTCGTCTTAGCTCTGTATCTGTCCCAAAGGGTTACCTGTTCCTTTGCAAACCAAGTGTGGTACTTTTGTCTAATGGTTCTGTTTCCCATTTCTATTACATTCTTCCAGAATCTTGTTTGCTAATTTGATGAAGGACTTTTAGAGTATTAATGATTGATGATGTCTTTTTAAATTATCTCTCTAAAAGTTTTCCTCTTCATTTTTTGTCTCTTTGTTTATTCATTTAGTAAATGAGTGTCTCGTATCTAATATGTAAATCAGTGTTCTAAGCGCCAGTTAGCTTTGCTCAATAAACATTGTATTAAAATATAGGACTCTTAATCACATGATGCTGTAATCACTAATAATGAATTTCTAATGAAAGTATTTCTATTTTTTCTGTTCTACTAAATATCTAGAATATTTAAAAAAATTAAATTTTATTTGTTATTTTATTGAAAATGAATTATTTGTTTATTTAATTCCATTTGTTATTATAATTAGTATTATTATTTTAATTTGACCAGAGAGAGAGAGAGAAAGGGAAAGCGAGAAAGCAAACTGTCAGGTCTGGGACTTGAACTGTGATTGGCCATGTCGGAATCCAGTGCCTTTGATTGGCCATGTGGGAATCTAGTGCCTTTAACCACCATACTACCTGCTGGCCCATTACTATTGTTTTTTAAAATTTGACTAGAGAGGCAGAGAGAAAGGGAAAGCGAGACAGCAAGCTGCCAGTCCAAGACTTGAACCGTTGTTAACCATGTGGGAGTCCAGTATCTTAACCACCATACCACCTGCCAGCCCCTAGAATCTTTTAAAAAAATAATTATTTAATATTATTGTCATTTATTAATTAAAAATTGGCTATATGGCATGTGCACTCACAAGAGAGAGAGAGAAAGAGAGAGAGAGAGAGAGAGAGAGAGAGAGAGAGAGAGTGAGAAAGCAAGCCCCACCGGTCTGGAACTGGAATTATGGTCAGCCACAGGGAAGTCCAGTGCCCCAACCATCATGCCACCTGCTGGTCCGTCCCCATGTAGTATCTTTTTAAAGAAGTATATACCTAGTGTGAACGTTTGGAAAAGTGGTATAAAATTTAATTAGAAAGTGCAGTTAGAAGGTAGAAATCCTTGCAAGACTGCTGATGGTTTAGAGTTTGAAGGACTTCCATGATTAAGGTTTTTGTATAAGTTTTTAACAGTTTCCTGAGTAGCTGAATTATAGTAAAGAAATAGTCAACAGAGTGTGTGTTAATGGGCATCTGTTTGGCTAACTTACAGTTCTATGCTTGGATTAGTTCATTTTATAAAGTGGAAATGATTTGGTTACTGTGTTCTGCTTTTGCCAACCTCCTCTATGCCTTTTCTTTTATTGGGTGGATTTTTTTTTTTTTTTTTGGGAGATTTTGCTCTTGGGCATGTGTACTCATTGGACAGAGATTGGGCGTGGGTGGTGGTGGTGGTGAGAAATCACCCCTTGGATGGCCACGTGCAATTCCTTTTCCATTCTCCTGTCAGGATTTGGGGCATGCATGCAAACGAGGCATGATTTTCAAGCCACTGGATCCAAGACTTGAACCACATACTTGGCCATGTGGGATCCAGTCACCTTAACCTCAGCGCCACCTGCTGGCCCTGGATTGGGTGGATTTTGAGGTTCTTCCCTTTGAATAATGTAGGAAGGTTTTTGTTTGATATTATGGTAAGCCATTTTGCCAGAGGGAATAAAAGCACTAGTTTAGAACAGGAAATATATTCTCTCTGGAAGAGCTCCATGTAGCTGAAAGTGAAAAATAGTTGGAAACAGCACTGAGATAGCTAGACATCTGTATGCTATAATGTATAAGCGTGTTTGGGAGCCTTCTGACATGATGATTTAAGTTTTCAAACTTAAACAGATACATTTGAATTGGTAACTGAAAATGGTTATTTGATTATTAAAAGGCAATGGTTACATTTCTATGTAGTTTACTGTTGTTCGCAAAGAAAATACATGATTTTCTTAATTTCTTAGATGAACTTTTTTGTACCCTCCAGGAGATTGTTTTTCTGTTCAGTTGATCTTTCAAAGGTCTTTCTGGAATTTAAAATAAATGGAAATAAGAGATCTGTGAATGTTACATTAAAACTATTAAGAGAAAACCGCACACTTCAAACTGTATTAAGTAAGAATATATCTTAGGGCCAGCAGGTGGCATATTTTAGGGCCGGCCCCTTGGCTTGGTGGTTAAGGGAGCTGGTCCCTGTATGGCCAGCTGTGAAGTCTGAATGCTGGTCCCAGTGGCTTGAAAACACACGGGCACTGTGCATGTGTATGACTCAGATCCTGCCAGGATGAAGTGGAGTAGAAGGGATCGCAGTGTGACCACCCCCATTGGGAAGTGGTTTCTCCCTCTCCCTCTTGCTGTCTTTCTCTGGCAAGTGCACGCATCCTCTGGCAAAAAAGAAATGTAACTTAAAAAATGTGTTTGATTTGGGGCCACGCGTAGTTGTTAAGATGCATGGCTGCCTGTAGTTTGAGTCCTAGACCCATCCGGACTTGAAACTCTTGTCAGTTGCCGTGTGTGTGTGCATGCTCCAAATCCCAAGAGGAGAATGGAGGAGAAGAGATGGCATGGCTACCCCTCGGGGGGTGATTTGTCACTTTTTTTTTTTTTCCTGTGTCTCTGGCAATGTATGCACCCTATAGCAAAAATCTCTCTTTAAAAAAGAGTGTTCTTGGGGCCAGCAGGTCGTGTGGTGTTTAGGGGCACCGGACTCCCACATGGCCGACCGCAGTTTGAGCTCAGACCTGGCGGCTTGCTTTCTTATTATCTCTCTCTCTTATTCTCGCTCTATCCTTCCCTGGTCAAATTAAAATAAGTTAAAATGAAATAATTGTTTAAAAAAGATGAATTTAAAAAAGTGTGCTCATTTTACCTATCATGCTTGCAAAACTAGAAATGTGTGTTCAGAAATGTAATTTGGCTTAGTGGGACAAACCCGCATTAATGTTAAACGCAAACATGTCATAGTTATTGTCTGGAAAATGTTTAAGTTTTTTTTAAGCATGTGAACCAAAGTTTCATTTACAAAAGACCAAAGGCACTGTGTTGACACATTCCACAGCTGGAGAGGCAGTTGCATGAAGATGAAGAGTTTGCCAGGACGTTAGCCATGCTGGATGAGGAGCCGAAGAGCAAGAAGGTGACATTGTAGCGGCCGGGTAACTGGGCTGCCAGTGCTCCTTTGTGTGCTGTGTGTTCTGAGCTCGGGGATAACACCATGAGCACGTCCTCTGAAGTATTTTAATTTAAAAAATTAAGAAGCGGAAGTATTTTAATTTTAAAAACTTTTTTTGAGGAAGGTTATTGAAAAACTTATTTTTCCTAAGTGAAGGTTGACAGAACCAAAGCAAACCAGAATCATTCTTCAGAGAAACAATAAATCATGACTTTTCCTTTATCACAGGGATTCTTATGTATTCGTTCAGAGAGTCATGTTTATAAAAATCCTATGGAACACCAGTTTAATAATTTCGGTATTAATTACTGTCTTTTCAGGAAGCACGCCTGTGTGATTTCTGAGTAGCTCAGTATAAGATCTATCTAATCCAGGTCGACTATCCCTTATTTGAAATGCTTCGGACCAGAAGTGTTTCAGATTTCAGAATTTGTTTAGGTTTTGGAATGTTTGCATCTGTGTCTATAGATATAACTGAGAGGGTTGGGACTCCAATCTGAATGTGAAATTCATTTGTTTCATATACGCCTTTTCCTGGAGGTAATCCCACACAGTACCCTGTACTGTCGTGACTGGCTGTGACTTAGCATGGAATCAGGTGTGGAGTTTTTACTTGTGACGTTATGTCGGTGCTCAGGAAGTTTTGAATTTTGGAGCCTTTTGGATTTTAGTTTTGAGGTTAGGGATGTTAACCTGCATTAGGACATTCTCAAATAAAAATAAGTATTATTTTTTGGAATCTTTAAAAGCACTGAATTTTTGACCAGAGGAGGACAGAGCAAGACCTAGTACTTGACCTTCAGTAAATCAGTTTTATTTCTCAAGAATCACATTCCGTTAATATAATTGTCACTGTCAATTTATGACTATTTAAGGGATTTTACTTATGTTTAAAACAAGGAGTTGCCAACTTAGATGTTGTTTGGAGACCAGACTAAGCAGGCAGATAATACAGTAGGGAGTAGGGAGGGATTTGTCATTTGAAAAACCTTATTCTACCTAAATACATTCAAATGATAATTAAAAAAAAGCTATTTTACACGCCCCAATGAGTGACTTTTAAAAAATGGAATTTTGAGAGGACAGTGGAGAAAAACGATGTTTTTTTTTTTTTTTAATTTTAAAATTTTTGTTCTTTTTTACATTTTTTTTTGGGGGGTAGGTTTATGGTATAGGGTACATGCGCTCACCAGAAAGACAGAGAGAGACAGAGAGACAGAAAGCGAGAAATCACCTACCAGGAGGGATGGCCACGCTGCAATCCCTTCTCCTCCATTCTCTTCTCGGGATCCTGGGCACACACGCACACACACCCCGTGTGAGTTTAAGCTGCCGAGTCTGGGACTCGAACTGTGGTCGACTACATGGGAGTCCAGTGACATAGCCATTATGCCAACTGCTTTTCCTGAGAAAATACTTTTTTTTTTTTTTTTTTTTTTGTAGAGATTCTTGCCTTAGGGCGTGTGCACTCACCAGAGAGAGAGAGAGATAGAGAGAGAGAGATAGATAGGTAAACTGAAAAGTCACCCCCCAAGGGGGATGACCACACCTCAATTCCTTCTCCGTTTTCCTCCCAGGATCCCACACATGCATGCACACGTGCTTGGTGAATTTCAAGCCACTTAGTCTGAGACTTGAACCACAGTTGGCCATGTGGGAGTCCAGCCATGTAACTGCTAGGCCACCTGCTGCCCCCGAGAAAGTGCTGTTTTATCTTACTTTTAAGCTGTAGTCCTTATTTTAATCTTTTTGGTTTAGAGTGTATTTTTTAACTGTATAATGCTAACAATCTGAGTTGAGATGAACAACACACTAATCAGGCTTCGACCTCAGGTTCATGGGCTGGGCTGAACTGGGATCATTTTGGACAAATTTATGTTTATACCCTTTTATCTGTTTCCTCATCTGTAAAAAAAATGAAGTAATAAACCATACTTCATTTCCCCAGAAAATTTTGTGGATGAAGGAATGACAGTTCACTCTGGTGTCCTGGTTGTTTGGAAGGTGACCCTTAAAAATGAAAACTTGCCTTGATTTTTAAGAGCAGATTTTGTGGTAATAGTTTTCCTATTATTTGTCACATTTGACACTTTTTAAATTCATTTAGACTCAAAAGGACACAGAAGAGGGAGAAACGTTTTCATCTGTCCAAGCCAACTTAAGTAAAGCAGAAAAACATAAATATCCTCACAAAGGTAATACTAGCAGTAAAAGTAAGATGGAGCATTTGTCTTTCTAGAAGAAAATCCGTGCTAACCTTACTTAAACTCTGTTCAGTAACTGTATCGTTAGGTTGCATAGCGCTTTCCTGGAACATGTTCTACGTCAGTACTTTGAAAGCTGTTTGGATCCTAGCTGGGGAGAGCGCCCACCTGCTCTCGGGTTGCTGCGAGCCTACGTTCTAGCTCCTGGCTGCTTGTTCATTTCAGCATATGCAGTTTGTCTTGTGCCCTTCAGTACTGAAGAAAAGAACATGTCTTGAGCATTTCATGTTAGAAATGGTTTCATAGAGTTGACTCATAGTTGTCCAGGTCATCGAAGCACTCCTGGTTGTAGGGTTTTTTCTTTAGTGATCCTGATAGTGAACCACTTCCTAGTATAGATGGACTTAATCTTCCTAGTAGATCTGTTTACCTATCAGTCTTGGGACCTTAGGAATTTGGCTTTCAAAAGGGTTGTACTATAGATGCAGAATTTTTATGTGACATATGCTAGTCAGTAAGCTTTCTCTTTGTAAATTTCACAGCTTATCTTTGGTATCCAAATCCTTAGATCTAGCCTATAAAATTATTTCAGGAAATGAGTAGTTTATATTAAGAGACAAATGTCTCTCTCTCTTTTTTTTTTTTTTTTTTAAGAGAGAGGCTTTTGCTATAGGGTGTGCGCACTCACCAGAGAGGCACCGAGAGACAGAAAGTGAGAAAACTTCTGGGGGGATGACCACGCTGCGATCCCTTCTCCATTCTCCTCCTAAGATCTTGGGCACGCGTACACACACGCCTGGCGTGAGTTTCAGGCCACTGGGTCTGGGACTCGAACGGGCCACATGGAAGTCTTAGCACCTTAATCACCACATCATCTGCTGGAGCCAAGAGAGAAATCTCTTAATTTGAGCTGGTTATACAAGCAAGTAGTATACCATGTTTAGCTTTTGAAAATAAATGCTATATAAACTGAAGAACTAAAATAGTAATTAAATATTTTGAAATTACTGTATGATATCGTGCTTCTAAGATTGTTCAGTTGAAAATGAAAAACTAAGGGCCAGCCAGTGGAATGGCCGTAAGTGGCTGGTTCCACATGGGTGACTGAGGAATATGAATCTGGACCCAGCAGCTTGAAAAACACGCCAGCTATATAGATCCCAGAAAGAGAAATGGAGGAGAAGGAATTGAGGTGTGGCCGCCTCCCTCACCCCCCCGGGATTGGTTTCTCTCTCTTTCTCTCTCTCTCTTTCTTTCTCTCTCTCTCTCCAGTGAGCACAAGCACCCTTTAGCAAGTTAAAAGAAAAAGAAAATGCTTATATTGGGTATCATTTTCCAAGAACAACTGTCATAATTGTCTCCTTCTTCCTAGTAAAAACAGAACAATTTCCTGATGAAAGAAAAAGCTACAGTCCTAGGAAGCAAGCCAGATGTGAAAGTTCAAAAGAATCTCAGCAACATTCTAGGGCATCGGCTCACAAAATAGGAGAATCCTCTTCTCCCAAGCCCAGTTCTAAACTGGCACTTCTGAAAAAAAAAGAAGCAAGCTCTTACAGAACAACAGAGCGTGTGGCTACACCAAGGAAAGAAAATGCCTTTGAATTGAAAGAGACAAAAACTCCTAAGAAAACTAAAAGTTCTCCAGTTAAAAAAGAGGTAGGAACTTTCTGAAAAGTGTATGATTGGGGGCTATGTGTTGACTTTGTTTTCAATTTTTATTCTAACTTTATAAATCATTATAGTTTTTTTTTTTTTTTTTTTTAAAGAGGTTTTTGCTATAAGGTGCGTGCACTCGCCAGACAGACAGAGAGACAGAAAGAAAGAAATCACCCCCA
>NW_006206760.1:1975605-2019165 GCF_000334495.1 Tupaia belangeri chinensis
GCCACGCCACAATCCCTTCTCCTCCATTCTCCTCTCGGGATCCTGGGCACGTGCACATGCATGCCCGGCGTGAGTTTTAAGCCACCGGTTCTAGGACGTGAACCACGGTCGACTACATGGGAGTCCAGTGACATAGCCATTATGCTAACTGATGGTCCCAAGTCATTATAGTATTTTTAAATATCATCTTATTTAGAAGTTGTATAGCATAGATTATTATAGCTTAATTATCCTATATTTACTGTTGTGTATCAGATATGCTAATACTTTACATATGGTATCTCACATAATTTTTACAACAATCCTGTGAAATATTTACTTTTATTATTCTTTAAAAAAAAAAAATAACTTCTTAACTGTCCCTCTCTCTCTCTCTTCTTCTCCCTTCCCCCCCCCCCGTGTGTCTCTCTGGTTAAAATAAATGAATGAATAAATAAAAATTAAATAAAAAATAATTCTTCAAAAAAATTCTTTTAACTAATTTGACCATAGAGTGAGAAAAAGTGAGAAAGCAGGCTGCCAGGTCCAGGCCTCGAACCGCGGTTGGCCATGTGGGAATCCAGCACTCGTAACCACCATGGCACCTGCTAGCCAGCCCTATTATTTAATTCTTAAAGATAAGGAAATAGGGGACCAGCAGATGGTGTGGTGGCTAAGGCACTGGACTCCCACATGGCCAACTGCAGTCTGAGTACCAGTGACTTATAAGTGGGGGTGGGGCCGGTGCGTGTGTGCCCAACATCCCAGGAGGAGAATGGAGGAGAGGGGATTGTGGTGTGGCCTTCCTCCCTGAGGGATGACTTGTGAGTTTCCCTCTCTGTCTCTCTCTGGCAAGCGATACACCCTATGGCAAAAAAAAACTTGAAAAAAAAAAATGAGGGAATAGGCTGAAAGTGTTTAAGCAACTTCTAAAATCACCCAGCGAGTAAGCAGCAGAGCCAGCCTTGAACTCAGGTCCTCGGAAGGCAAAACTAGCAGTAGAACAGTGACTCCAGGCAGACTCTAGAGCCAGTTTCAGATCATAGTCCTGCCACCCAGCAGGTGTGTGACTTTGGCCACTTACTTCCCCTCTACGCTGGGCTTCTTCATTTGTGAAATAATATGGATAATAATAGTACCTAAAGAGTTAATGTGGGGGGCCAGCAGGTGGCGTGGTGGTTAAGGTGCTGGACACTCCCACATGGCCGACCATGGTTTGAGTCCCAGACCGGGGGGCCTTCCTCACTTTCCCTCTCTCTCTGTCTCTCTCTGGTCAAATTAAAATAGATGAATGAATAAAGAAAATTAAAATAAAATAATTAAAAAAAAGTTAATGCGTAAAACTGTTGAGAGAAGTGCCAGGGACATAATGGGTCTGATAGAAGTTGTAGCTATTTTTGTTAAAAAATAATTGTTACTCTGGTTTGTTCTGAATTTACTCCTTTTACACTTGTAAAACAACACTGAGATACCGAAATAATTTTCAAAGCAAAAAATGGTATAACAGTGAACGCTTTAAAAAATTTTTATTTTTATATATATCCGAGAAGCTGTGGTCTCTGAATCTCCAGTTTGGAAAAACTCTAGATTAAAAACGAGAAAGTTCAAGCCTCTCAGTCACTTAGAATTAAAAGCAGAATGTTGTCTGTTTGAGCTGCCTACCACCATTATTTTTAGTGCAGAAAGGTGAAATGGTGAAAATTTCAACATGTTTCTGATGGGCAGTGTTCATAAATATGCCTAAAGGAACAATTCACTTTTTGGTCTCAGATTTTTCTCCACTAAACAGTTATCTGTTGGATGAATGTTTTTCTTCAGGCGCACTAAACATCTTCAGTTTACAGAGTTACTCTTATAAAAGAAGAACTGCCTTTAAGTGATGGCGGTTATTCGTTACTGCATTTTTCAAAATTGGAATAAAAATAGCTCAACTTTTATTGAAGCAGTTTTAAGAATATCAGAATCTATTGAATTCAGCTGATCTCTGTCAAATAATTCTGACTTAGTAAATAGGTACAGTTTCAAAGTTATTTGATAAGTTTATAATTCAGAATGTAAAAAAATAGAATTACTGTTATAAGTGAGTATTTAGTCCATGTTGGTATGCACTGGACTCTTCCAGAGTGTGTTAAAAACATAGTTACCCAGGGCACATGGTCTGAGTAACTTTTTTTTTTTGGCCATAGAGTGCATGTGCTTGGTATAGAGAGACAATGAAAGGGAAAGTGAGAAATCATCCCCTAGAGGTGAGAACTCAGCTCCAGGGTGGACCGCCATGCCTCAGCCCCCTCTCCTCTGTAAACTGAAGATGTTTAGTGCGCCTGAAGAAAAACATTCATCCAACAGATAACTGTTTAGTGGAGAAAAATCTGAGACCAAAAAGTGAATTGTTCCTTTAGGCATATTTATGAACATTGCCCAAATTCCCCGCGGGATTTTGGGCACGTGTGCCTGGCTTGAGTTTCAGGTCACCAGGTCTGGGGCTTGAATCATGGTTGGCCATGTGAGAGTCTAGTGCCTTAACCACTACTCCATCTGTTGGCCCTATGAGCAGCTATATTTTAATAAACTACTTCTTTTTAAAAAAAAAATAATTATGTTATTTAACTTTATGTATTTTAATTTGAGCAGAGAGGGACAGAGTGAGAGAGAGCAAGCATGAGAGAGAAAGTGAGAAAGCAAGCCACCAGGTCTAGGACTTGAACCACGATCGGCCATGTGGGAGTCCAGCATCCCCAACCACACCACCTGCTGGCCCCTAATAAACTTCTTATATGATATGAATGCACACCAAAATTTGAGACCCATTGTTAAAAATAGGGTTTAAGGGCCAACGGGTGCTGGCCTGGTTAAGGTACTGGACTCCCACATGGCTGACTCTGGTTCGAGTCCCGGACCTGGTAGCCTGAAAGTCACACCAGGAACGTATGCATGCATGCCTAAAATCCTGAGATGAGAATGGATGAGAAAGGGTTGTGGCATGGTCATCCCCCTGGGGGGGTGATTTCTTACTTTCCCTCTTTCTGTTTCTCTTTGTCTTTTCCTGGTGAGCATACCTCTAGCAGCCCTATAGCAAAAAAATTAGGGAAAAAAAAAAAGGCTTTGATTCTATAACTGATCTATAATGACTTTTTAAACTCATAACATCACCAAACCAGCCTAACTATATTATTGGTTAAATCATATGAATTCATATTTTGTCTATTCTCAAAAGGAACTGGGGTTACTTAGAAGTTAAAAATAATGGGGAACCAGCAGTTAGTGTAATGGCTATGTCGCTGGACTCCCACATAGTCGACCGTGGTTTGCGTCTCAGACCTGGCAGCTTAAAACACGCCGGGCGCATGTGCGTGTGTGCCCAAGATCCTGAGAGGAGAATGGAGGAGAAGGGACTGCGGCGTGACCAACCCCCCGGGGGGTGATTTCTCACTTTCTGTCTCTCTCTCTGTCTGGCGAGTGCACGCGCCCTATAGCAAAAACCTCTCAAAAAAAAAAAAAAAAGTTAAGAATAATGTAAGCTAAGAAGTGGGAAAAATAAGAGGAACCGTCTGGTAGCGGTTCTCGAGTCAGAATTATCCCGGGACGTTCCCCCCACCGCGGACACACATCCTAGCTATGCCCTGTATCTCTGGTTCAGAAACATGGAGGTGGGCCCTGTCTGAAAAACCTCCCCAGGATTTTCAGAGCAAACTCAGTGGTACGGTCCCCTGAGAGAAGTAGGAAGGGAGAGTATAAACAGACGGGAACATGGTGGCGTGAAGAACGTGCCTGCCCTTCGGGGGCAGCTCGCTCCTGCTCACAGGGCCCTCAGAGCAGCGTGCTCACCCTCTCGGGATGTAGCACGGCCTAGCGTTTCTGGGGTGTGCGAGGCCATGGGGTTGCTTCTGGGATGATCCGTTTTACTTGGAGAAGAACTGATTTTTTCTGTCAAAATAAGCATGGATATGTTAGGGAATAGAATTTAAAATTCATGTGACTTTCTAAAAGAAAACACATTTTTTTCTTTTTTTGCATGGAGCCAGCAAATTGGCTTATGCTTACCTGCCCTGCTATTTTCAGGACTAAACACGAGTGACTAATGTTTGTTTTCAGGTATGTATTTTTAATTTTGCCTGAATTTTGTATGACTTTTCTTCATTTTCCTTTCCCTCTCTCCAAAGTCTGTAAGTCCAGAAGAATCTGAAAAGAAACGCAGTAATTATCAAGCTTATCGAAGCTACTTAAATCGCGAAGGCCCCAAAGCTCTAGGCTCCAAAGAAATACCCAAGGTAAGGTGCTGAGAGGACATGGCGCCCTGAGGGCCTCCGCCTCCGGGTCCATGCAGTGTCGGCTGTGCTTACTGCCCCCGAGAGTTAGTAACGAGAGATTGCCGACAGGAGAGGCTCCGTCACCATCCTTCAGATTTTGGGGTGCTTATTCACATTATGGATCACTGCTTGATAGTAGAAAAGTTTTCCTTTAAATAACAGCCTAGGCTAGGCTTTGAGAATACACCCGTGACCAGACTAATGCTCTGGACTCTTACCATACTTACAGCCCAAGGAAAGAGACATTAAATAAAGTATTCCTGAATTATAACTGGGAAAAAATCCAAGACGCCCTTAGAGGGCATAAGAGGAATTTGACCTTGAGTGCAGCTTGTAGAGGAAGTGACATCAAAATGGGGACTTGCACAAAGAAAGGGAGTCGCTGGGTGTCATGATGTGTGACCTGGGCAGAGGCGACAGATGTGTGATGTCCTAGCTGGGGAAAGGGTCTCGCATGGCGTGTGCGAGGAACTAAACGTGATACAGTTGAAGCAGGTAGCATGCCTGAGGAGGTTAATAGGGGTACATCTTGCAGTGCCCGGGAATAAACGATCGTACCTTTAAGTTACTAGCTGGTGGTTAGATTTATTGTCCTAGAGTAATCAGCAGGGAGAGGGGCAGGAGCTCACGCTTGTGTAGCTTTTCAGAATGAATACTTTCTCTTTTTAAACAATAGTGAGGATTTGTATAGGTGGATTGCATTTGATTACATAAAGTTATGCAAGTTAATGACTATATAAAAAAGAACATCTTGGAAAATAGTATGGCTGAGTAAATTTCATGTGCCGCGAACAGCATTGGATTTACGTTTCTCATTGCTAGCTTTAAAAGTTTCTTAAATGTTAGCTAATAAAAATGTCTCAGGATTTAATTTCAGGTCGTGCTTATTTCTTGGAAATTTCCAGCAGATTTTTCATGCTGAGATTATTTATGATGTCAAATGAAAAATATGAACTTCCTGCAGTTTTGATGCCAAATATTTCTTTGGGAAGTGACTATGTAATTTCCTCTCTGCTTGAACATTTCGGTTTTTAGGGAGCTGAAAATTGCTTGGAAGGCCTTACATTTGTCATCACAGGAGTGCTGGAGTCCATTGAACGGGACGAGGCCAAGTCTCTAATTGAGCGCTATGGGGGCAAAGTCACAGGAAATGTCAGCAAGAAGACGAACTACCTGGTCATGGGTCGTGACAGCGGGCAGTCCAAGAGCGATAAGGTGGGGACTGCTGTGTCCTCGGCTGAGCGAGCGTGCTGCTGGCCTTGGCACGCTCTTAACGTGACCAATTTGTACTAATGCTCTTTACACAGAGCCAAGAGAAAGAAAAATGGCTTTTCCCTGCATTATTCCTTCTCCACAGAAGTGTCGTTGGCTTCGAGCCCAGGATTTTGGCTTCTCAGTTAACACTCAGTTCCTGTTTGCTTGACTTTCTTAGAGTATCCTACTTTAAATCTCTTTTTTTCTTTTCTGAAAGACCGAAACAAATGCAGTTTTATTTTTCTTCTAGTCCTAACTGGGTGTATATGCTATTGGATACTTCATCTTACTTTTTTTTCCCTCTCTTTGGAGAGGTTTTTGCTATAGGGCGCGTGTGCTCGCCAGACAGACAGAGACAGACAGAGAGATAGAAAGTGAGAAATCACCCCCCAGGGGGGATGGTCACGCTGCAATCCCTTCTCCTCCATTCTCCTCTCGGGACCTTGGGCACGCATGCACACGTGCCCAGCGTGAGTTTAAGCCACCGGGTCCGGGACTCGAACCGCAGTCGACTACGTGGGAGTCCAGCGACATAGCCATTACTCTAACTGCTGGCCCCTTCATCTTACTTTTTAAAATTTAATTTAATTTTTTTTGGAGAGTTTTGTTTTTCTTTTGCAATAGGGTGTGTGCACTCACCAGAAAGAGAGAGACAGAGAGACAGAAAACGAGAAATCACCCCGTAGGTGGAATGGCCACGCCGCAATCCCTTCTCCCCCAATCTCCCCTTGGGATCTTGGACACGCACGCACACGCGCACGGCGTGAGTTTTAAGCCACCGGGTCCAGGATACGAACCGCGGTCAACCACGTGGGAGTCCAGCAACATAGCCATTACGCCAACTGCTGGTCCCCTATAAATAATGTGTTTAAACCAGGCCAGCAGGTGACATGGTGATTAAGGGAGGGATCGAGCGAGCTAGAGAGAGACAAGTAGAGAGACAGCTTCTCTAGCAGAATCTTGATCATGGGCAGCCAGATCATGGGCATGTATGTGTCCGGAATCCTCAGGGAGTCTCTGACGTGAACCTGGAACCTTCTCATATGGGCTCACCTTGTAAAATGTCACTTTACCGTTGTGCTGCTGTCTGGCCCTCCATCTTATTTTCTTATTTGAAGCCATTATGGTAAAAACTAGAGTTCTGTTGCGTGGGATTGTGTTGAGCTCCAAGAACAGAATTCCCAACTGATAAACAGCTGCTGCTTACTTACTTCACCTAAGAAGAATTCAGAGGCAGGCAGCTGCTGGGGATCGTTCAGCAGCTCTGGAACGTAACCAGGCTACTTCCATGTCCCACCTCTGTCGCTTGTGTTAGCTCGAGTCCTCAAGCACGTTGCCTTGCACTGGAAGAGCAGCTGCAGCTCTGGGCATTCAGGTTTCCATTCGAGGCTGCCGAGAGGGAGCAGTGGCGAGGTGTCAGAGTGGCTGACTGGCTTGGCAGGAATTCTCCCAGAAACACATCTCCCACTTCAGTCGCATTGGCCAGAACTGTCACATGGGAGATCAGGGCTTTCTGATTGCCTCGGACCAGTCATGTGCATCACTTGAGGTGGATACACTGGGGTCCTGTTAGGGAGAAGGTGCTGAGACATGAGTGAGACATGGGGAGGGTGGAAAGAGCTGGGCCTAGGCCCTAGGGGCTTCGCCTTTTTCTAGGGGAGGAAAGCAGTTCCCCAGGATAGTAACATGATTCTTAAAGCGCCAGCCTACTAGTCCTGTGAAATGTATCTGCCCTTTTTTTTTTCTTCTTCTAAATGTTGCCAGAGGGCATATGGGCTCACTGGAGAGACAGAGATAGAGAGGGAGGGAGGGAGAGAGAGACAGAGACACACACACACATAATAGTATACAAACACACACACACGTAATGCTATTTGTGTACAATTTTTGGACAGGTATTAACTTTTAAAAATTTCCAGGGACCAGCAGGTGGTGTGTTGGTTAAGGTGCTAGACATTCCCACATGGCCATCCACAGTTTGAATCCCAGACCTGGTGGCTTGCTTTCTCACTTTCCCTCTCCTCTCTCTCTCTCTCTCTCTGTGTGTCTCTCTCTGGTCAAATTAAAATAAATGAACAAATAAAAGGACAAAGGGAGGGAGAGAGGGAGGAAGGGAGAGAGACACAGAGATGAATCAATCGATCTCGACTGATCACTTCTCCATGGGAGAACGGTCACACCGTAACCCGCCTCCATTTCTGCCTCCTTTCAGGGTGGAGGAGATCCATGCACATATGCCCAGCATGCTTCTGGAGCCGCTAGGTTCAGGGCTTGACCGTGTAGTTGGCCATGTGGGAGCCAGCCACCTCTACCACTGCTCCATGGGCTGACCCATTTTCTTTGTTTCTTTTTTTAATTTGCTATAGGGTACGTGTAAGTTTTCTTTCTATATAACAGTACTTTTAAATGAATGTGTTATCATCGTTTTTGTTTTGTATTCTAGTGTTATCTAATTTACAGATGTGGGTTTTTACCTACTAATAGGCCCCAGACTCTTTTTATTAAAGAAAGGAATGGTTAGGATGCAGTGTTTTATTTTTTGGAGAGATTTTTGCTATAGGGCGCGTACGCTCGCCAGACAGAGAGAGACATAGAGACAGAAAGCGAGAAATCACCCCCCAGGGGGGACGGCCACGCCACAATCCCTTCTCCTCCATTCTCCTCTCGGGATCTTGGGCACGCACGCACACACGCCCAGCGTGAGTTTTAAGCCACCAGGTCCGGGACGCGAACTGCAGTCGACTACGTGGGAGTCCAGCGACATAGCCATTACACTAACTGCTGGTTCCCTGGATGCAGTTTTGATGATTTGCATTTCTGATCAATAGGCTGCAGCCTTGGGGACAAAAATTATTGATGAAGATGGCCTGTTGGATCTGATCCGGACGATGCCAGGCAAGAAGTCCAAGTATGAGATAGCAGCTGAAGCCGAGGTCTGTATAAAGTGAGCTCGATCTGTTTAAACTGGTGTGCAGCAGCTTTCCTGTCTCCTAGACGCGCTTTGGGTGGGGACAGGCGTGGTGGTTAAAAGATTAACCTCTGCTTCTGCCACGGATAAACTTACTTCCCTTCGGGCTGGCAGTCATCTTTGGTGGGCTTCCTTCACCTCTCAGCACACTTCCGAGGGACAGGACAGTGGATTGCTCATAACATATCTACTGACTACACTCACCCCTCAGGGGCAGTCACCACGCTGCAATCTCTTCTCCTCCATTTTCTTCTCGCGATTTTGGGTGCACACACGTGTCCAGCATGATTTTCAAGCCCCCAGGTCCGGGACTTGAACCGCAGTTGGCCGTGAGGGAGTCCAGTACCTTAACTACCATTTCACCTGCTGGCCTCCATCACACCATATTTGCATGATGTCCAAAGTTATTGGAGACAACAACTTTCATTACTTGGTGAAGATGATGTCTGCTGGGTTTCGCCACTTGTAAAGTGACTGTTGGCCTTTGTAATTCACGCTGTCTGGGGGAGAAACTTTGGTTGTTAGCATGTGTGCTTGCCACGGAGAAACGGAGAGAGAGGGAAAGTGAGAAGGCACTCTGTATGGGGCGTGGTCATGCCACAGTCCCTTTCCCTCCATCTCTCCCTCCTCTTGGGATTTCCAGCATGCATGCACATGTGCCTGGCGAGTTTCTCGTTGCTGGGTCTAGGACTCGAACCGCAGGGCAGCCATGTTGGATCTCGCTGCCTTCCCCACCATGCCACAGAGCCCACCTGGGGAGATGTTTTAAAACTACGCTGGTACCCTGTTTCTCCTGAAACACTCACTCACCAGTTTTAGTATATTCTGGTAAAGAGGCACTGACTTTAAAACCTTGAGATAGTATTCACATATCAAATGCAGTTTTAAAGTATTTAAGTCAGTGGTGTTTAGTATAGTCATAAGAGTGTGCAGCCATCACTACTGTCTCATTCCAGAATGTTTTCACGGCCCCCCCAAACCTCTGTACCCATGAACAGTCACTCATACCCGTCCCGGGATAGTCGCTGTGCTAATTTCTACTAGAAGTGTCATGTAAATAGGATCTCACAACACGTGGCCTTTTATGTCTGTTTTTTTTTTTTGCTTAGCATAATGGTCTCATGTTTTCCTCTTTCGTAGCATGTATCAATCAGTATTTCATCCTTTTTATAGGTGAATAATATTTTATTGCGTGTGTGTATAGAATATCTTTTAAATCCATTCATCATTGAGTGGACATTTGGGTTTCTATCCTTTGGAATATTATACACAAACAAATATATATGTTTGTTTGTGTATAATATATATATATGTGTGTGTGTATATATATATATATAAAATAGTATACACACACACGTAATGCCATTTGTGTACAATTTTTGGACAGGTATTTTTAAAAATTTCTTTCGGGGCGGCATGTGGTGTGGTGGCAAGGGCATTGGATTTCCACTGACTGACCACGGTTCGAGTCCCTGACTTGGCGGCTTGCTTTCTTGTTCTCACTCGCTTGCTCTCTCTGTCCCTCTCTGGTCAAATTAAATAAATAAAATTAAAAATAAAATAATTCTTAAAAAATATTACTGTTAATACATTAAAAAAAAAAATCTTTCATAAGAGAGAGCCAAAGAGAGAAAGAGACAGACGGGTACCCCCACACCGTGACCCACCGTCCAGTCTCAGCCTGCCTGGATCACAGACGCTAGCGAGCCCTGAGTGTCGGAGAGGCCCTGGGGATGGACGCAGTAATAATGCTGTGCTGAGCCGCCACCCAGCGCCCGAGGCGTTGGCCTTTTTTTTGTGGTGTGGGCATGTGTGCTCACTGGAGGCAGAGAGAGGGAGAAGAAAGCATCTCCCTTGGGGAACGGTCATGCTGCAGCCCCTTCTCCTCTGTGTCTCCCTTTTGGGATTGTGGGCATGCACACACGTGCGGTATGTATTTTAAGCTATCAGGTCTGGGACTTGAACTGCACACTCAGTCATGTGGAGTCTGGCTGCCTTATCCACCAGGCCTCAGAGCTGTCCCAGCATTAGTTTTTTTAGTCAGGAAACGGAAACAAAAATCTCTTATCCTTTTGCCCTGCTTTTTCAAACTAAAATTGAAATACTTACCACTTTTTTTAAAAAAGAATTATTTAACTTTATTTACTTATGTACTAATTAAAAAAAATTTGACCAGAGAGAGAGAGAGAGAGAGAGAAAGGGAAAGTGAGAAAGCAAACTGCCATGTCCGAGACTCGAACTGCAGTTGGCCATGTGGGAGTCCAGTGCCCTTAACCACCATGCCACCTGCCAGCCCCTGAATACTTACTACT
This sequence comes from Tupaia belangeri chinensis, assembly GCF_000334495.1. Lineage (NCBI taxonomy): Eukaryota > Metazoa > Chordata > Mammalia > Scandentia > Tupaiidae > Tupaia > Tupaia belangeri. The sequence goes on from NW_006206760.1 coordinate 1,986,426, forward strand.
TTAAAAAAAACCAATATGTTCTCTCTTTGAAAAATTGCCACTGAGTGCATTTTGGTATGTTTGTTGTTGATCTTTGTAATGTTTGAAAGGCAGCAGTTTCTGCACAGCAGGGTTCATCAGCAAGGACCAGCGCTACCCGATTGCCCTCTGGAGCACCTGTAGCAGGATAGAAAGTCCGTATGTCTTATCGTATTTCTTTTTCTCTCTCGTCTACTTTTTAAGATGAAGAAGGAAAAGTCCAAATTGGAGCGGACACCTCAGAAAAAAGACCAAGGAAAGAGAAAAATTAGTCCAACTAAGAATGAATCAGCGTCTAAAAAGATGAAGGTGACTCCCAAAAAGGACAGCCCTGTCAAGTCAAAGAAGGAAACAAGTGTGTTTCGGAGAGGCCTGGACTTCAGGGAGCAGGTGGCCCAGGGGACACCTGTAGACAGCAAGGCTGGGGACCTGGCTGACGACAGCAGCGATAGCCAAGGGGAGAGCTTGCTTTGGGTGGACAAGTACAAGCCCACCTCGCTCAAGACCATAATCGGGCAGCAGGGCGACCAGAGCTGTGCCAACAAACTCCTGCGCTGGCTCCGGAACTGGCACGAGAGTCCGTCTGCAGATAAAAAGCACGGTGATGTCACAGTTCTGCTCATTTCCGTGTGCGTCTGTCAGTGCTGGCTCAGTGGGACACACGCATTTGTTCCTCCGTCAGCAAGCGTTCACTGAGAGCTTGCTCTGCACCCCAGTGCCGTGCTAGGCCCTGGTGGCAGTGCAGACAGAACACCGTCTCCCTCAGGTGCTCACAGTCAGCGGGGAGACATACGAGCCAGCCCTGAAAATGCACGTGCCACATCTTGTCATGGGCTCCCATGCGGGGTGGTGCAGGGGTGGAGGTCAGGGATGGGGACGGACCCTCCGTCTCTGGACGAAGGTGAGAGGAAGCTAAGTAGGACTTGGGAGCTGCGTAGCAGGTAGCTAGTTTAAGGGAGAGGTGGGTGTGGGGTGAGACAAAGTACGTGTCCTAAGGTCTGAAGACATGCGAGAGCAGGACCCTTGAGATTGTCAAGTGCACCGGGGAGAGACGTGAGTACCTCGCCCAGATGTGTGTGCAGAACAGGCAGCCGGGATCCCGGGAGGGTGTTTGATCTGCTCGTGGTAGGCCTGTGCTTCTGCAGTTTATGTCCTGGAGTTCGGTGTATTTGTCCTGGAAAATGAAAAACCACAAAAGTATTTAATGCCAAAATGATTTTGTAACTGAGGCCTCAGGTCGTAAGTGTTAGGAATGTTGTCTTAAGCTTCAACCACAGCCTTGGGGAATAATGTGTAAGAAATGAGAAGGCAACATTTTGCAAGCATTGGGGCCAGCAGGTGGTGTGGTGGTTAAGGCTCTGGACTCCCACGTTGCCAACCACAGTTCAAGTCCCAGATCTGGCATCTTGAAAATCATGCTGGACACGTGTGTGTGCCCAAAATCCCGAGAAGAGAATGGAGAAGGGATTGCAGCATGGCCATCCTCCTGGGGAGTGATTCCTCCCTTTTACTCTCTCTCTCTGTGGCGAGCACATGCACCACCCTATGGCAAAAACGTAAAAACGAAAAAAGCCTCGTGAGCATCACAGCCAATCCCTTAGCGATGGCTGGGCTGTCCATCTCTGGGTGGCCGTCACTCACCCCTGACGAGGCAGTGCGTTTATGACAGGTAGATGGTGTACCTCTCATGACGGGGCTGAATGTGAGTCGGCTCCTTTTCTCCTTCTGAAACCACATAATATCTGCCTTGAAAGGAGGTGCATGTGTTTTGTGAGCTTGGAGGGGAATTTTTAAGGCTCCAGGTGCTCTGTCTGGGCTGAACCACTCCTCCCTCATGGCGGAGCACCCTTTGTGTGCCGGGCAGCCGTGGGCCGAGGAGAGGAGAGCGGCGTGTGAGGAGCTGTGCGAGACAGCTGCAGACACATCTTCAGCCGTTCCTTGTTTCCGTGACCCTGTAGCCGAGGGTGCTGGGGTCTGTGCTGAGCACCTCCATCCCACGACTTCCCTCCCAACGGCGTTACTGTCATGTTCTCCTTTTACGGAGGAGGCAGGCACAGAGGGTGCAAGCCCAGCTTAGCGTACTCCCGGCCGAGGAGGGACAGCCTTCCGGTAGGTGAGGTGAGAGCAGGAGCCCAGGCAGCATGCTCAGAGGCCTGTGCTGTGGTAGGAAGGGAAACTCCTAAAATTGTTTCAAATCAGTGTTTTAAAGTACATTTGTTTTCGTATTTTGTTTTGGGTGGAGGCGAGGTGGGGGGAGAACTTCACTAAAGACACTGAAAGCCGTTGTTCATCTTTCTAGACAACATCCTGCAAATTTAGAACTAAACCGGAGGATCGCTGTCTCTGAAGTGTATGCACAGCTGTCGCTTTCATTCCTGAATTTCTGTAGGTGATAGAGGTTAACGCTCCGGAATTTCCTTTTCTCCTAGCAGCAAGGTTTGGGAAATTCGCCGGCAAAGACGATGGCTCTAGTTTTAAAGCAGCGTTGCTCTCGGGCCCTCCGGGTGTCGGCAAAACCACCACAGCGTCTCTGGTGTGTCAGGTGGGTGCTCCGTGACCGTGCCGTGGGGAGGTAGTCGGGGAGTGGCCCTGTGTGGACATGAGTCTGCGTGTGTGGTGTGCCGTGTGTAAACCTGCGTGTTCTAAAAGCTCACCTTCAGAATTTGCTTTGGTGCTGGTGATATTTGTCATTTTTATCCTTTTTGTTGGTTTATTCTTGCCATAGGGAACGTGTGCTCACCAGAGAGAGAGAGAGAGAATGAGAAATCACCCCTGAGCTGGGGACGGCCACACCACAGTCCCTTCTCCATTCTCCTGAGATTTGGGGTATGCACACGCATGTGCTCGGTGTGATTTTCAAGCAGCCAGGTCTGAGACTCACTGCGGTTGACCACGTGGGAGTCCAGCCCCTTAACCACTACACCACCTGTCCCCCCCCATCCTCCTTTAGTAGTGCTCATTACACCACCAGGTGATTGCCTGTGAGCCAGGCGGTGTGCTAAGCACTCGGGGGCATTATCTTCCAGGTTGTAGATCCCGAAGACGGAGACATCTCATATGCCCTTGTACTGATTGTCTGTACTGAATCTTGTGTGCTCGATTTAAGTACGTCTTCATGGGACAGAAGGAACAGGCTGAGAGAAGAGCTGGTGGCACAGTTTGAGCCCCGGTGCTCCGACTCAGGGTTTCTGCTGCTCCCCACCTAGGGATGCCACCTTCGTCCTTGCCTGTTCGGCTGCCGGAGCTGTAGACAGCGAGGACGATGTGCCACAGCCCTGGGCAGGTCCCACCAGCATGTTGCTGTGGGCCGAGTAAAGCAGGGATCGTGACCGGATTGCCGAGTTCCCTTCTGCCTTCTAAGCTGGTGATGTCTTTTGGTCTTGTATGGACCAGAATGAAAACTGAAATATAAAATTTTGTATGTATTTCACTGTACTTATAAATATTAAATAGAAAAGCAAAATAGCAGTGCCAGGGCATACTGGCTAAGGGGGCTGGGCCCCATATGGCCGACTGTGTCGTTCAAATCCTGGGCCTGGTGGCTTGAAAACATGCCAAGCTTGTGTGCATGTATGCCTCGAATCCTGACAGGATGGAGAACTGGGGGAGAAGGGATTATGGTGTGGCCAGATTCCCACTGAGGGGTTTGAGGGATGGTTTCTCTCCTCTCTCTGTCTCTGGTAGGCACACATGGCCTCTGGCAAATTAAAAATATAAAGCAAAAGAAAATTTCCCTTGTTTTTGTAATTGTGAATATGACTCTTTTTTCTTTCGTTATTATCTTTTTGGAGAATTAGAACATTTTATAAACTGATCAATTTTGGGGAAATGAATCATAATAACTTGAATATTCATGCTCTAAGAGGAAAGTTGCATATTGCATTTGTTTGACATAGATGGATTTGCCTTTGGCATTTATCTTGAAGAGGCAAGAATCACTCCTTGGTGTGTTCTAGCAGATTAGTTCAGCCTCCCACTGAATTCTCGGGAAGAGTATATTGAATTCTTTCTAGGGCCTTAAGAGGGAAGCTTAGTAAAGTGCTTGCTCCCATCTGCTCTGCTGGCCTGGCCGCAGGAGTGTGCTCTGGGTGCTGCTGCACAGTGGGCTGAGGCCACACGGGAGCCCACCCCTAGAGTCCAGGCACAGTGGTACACGCCCTTCATGCCAGCTCCTGGGGACACTGAGGCAAGAGGGTCATGACAAAGTGAGACCCTGTGTGAAAGAGCTGGGTGTGGGGCACACACGTGTGAACCCAGTACTCGGGAGGCTGAGGCAGGAGGCTCACAGGATAGCGAGGTGCTCGAGTGATCTGAAGCACCACACGCACTGTCGCGCGCACATGCAGAGTGCTCCCTTCCAGATGAGAGGTTTACCAGCTCGGCTTTTCAGACCAAGTGTGTGTTCACGTGTGTGTGTGCCGTATGTGCATATGATACTTTAGGAATGTCTAATATTGAGGCTTATGATAGTTAATCACATTGTGTATTAAAGTCATACTTTTTATTTTTACTCAGGTTTCTAGTCTCTTTTTCCCTTAACTGGCCTTTTTTGGGGGAGAAGGAACTGTTGAATCTTTTTGCATTGTGATTGTAACGGTCGCCTATTTTTTGATTAGGAATTGGGATATAGCTACGTGGAACTGAATGCAAGTGACACTCGCAGTAAGAACAGTTTGAAGTCGATTGTTGCCGAATCATTAAACAACACCAGCATCGAAGGCTTCTGTTCAAGTACGTGGCTTTTCGAACTGTTTTGCCGTTGCTCTTGTTACGTAAGAAAAGCAGTTCACCTCCATGTGTGGTGACTGGTGTTGAGCGCTGCTGTGCGTGACGTACCCGGCGAAGTGCTGGGCTAACGGGGTAAGAGGACCGGATATAACTCATGGATGGGGAGTTACCTTCTTTTTAGGTCCTCGAGGCTTTTTGAAATGCAGAACACGTCAGCAAGTGTGGAGGTTAAGGCACTGGATCCCACGTGGCCATGCCACAATCCCTTTTCCTCCATTCTCCTCTCAGGATTTTGGGCACGCACACACACACGCCTGGTATGATTTCCAAGCTGCCATTTTTTTTTTTGAGAGAGATTTTTGTCATTGAGCATGTACGCTCACCAGACAGACAGAGACAGAGAGACAGAAAGCGAGAAATCACCCCCGGGGGGGATGGCCACGCTGCAATCCCTTCTCCATTCTCTTCTCGGAATCTCAGGCACGAACGCACACACATGCGCCTGGCGTGAGTTTTAAGGCACCCGGTCCGGGACATGAACCACAGTCAACTACATGGGAGTCCAGCAACATAGCCGTTACGTTAACTGCTGGTCCCGCCAGTCACCATGTTTGGGACTCGAACCACTGCTGGGTGTGTGGGAATCCAGGAATCACCTGCTCATCTCTACACATTTATAATATGTATTGAATGTTTCTTAAAGGCTTCATTTGGGAAGAGAAATGGGATTCGTTTGAAATTTAAGTGTGCTGTGCAGTTTTCCGTGTATGACGGAGCAGCTTTGAGCAATAGTTTCTTTGTCTTTGTCCCTACCTCACTGCTTCTCCACCTGGCCAGGCGGAGCCGTCCCCTCCGTGAGCTCGAAGCACGCCCTCATCATGGATGAAGTGGATGGCATGGCCGGCAACGAGGACAGGGGAGGCATCCAGGTACCGAGGGCACTGTCGTCCCACAGTTCTGTTGATCGGTAGATTTTTAAGAAAAACCATGCACTGATATTTATGGCAGCGGAGGCATGAGGCTGAGGAGGTTTTTAAAACCTAAAATATTAGAATATTGTGTGGTATTTGTTATTTCTAAAATAATTGTTTTTGTATTGCAAATTTGCCTTTCAGGAATTAATTGGCTTGATAAAACATACTAAGATTCCCATTATTTGTATGTGCAATGATAGAAATCATCCCAAGATTCGTTCTTTGGTTCATTACTGTTTTGATCTTCGTTTTCAAAGACCTCGGCTTGAACAGATTAAGGTATGATGATTAAACTTTTTTTCTGTCTCTCCACCCTATTTATTTAAGGTCAGTTTTTGAAAGTACCTGATAGATCATTTTAAAATACCTGATTACATGAGTTTTTAAACAAGGTTTTTACAGATTCTCCCCTCTTGTCAATTTCAGGGTGCTATGATGTCTATTGCATTTAAGGAGGGCTTAAAGATCCCCCCTCCAGCTATGAATGAAATAATTTTGGGAGCGAATCAAGATATCAGACAGGTAAATCAAGTCTATCTTTTACGGCAGCTGTTGCTCTTGAATTAGTGTCTTCCACCTTGCAGGGGTGGGGAGTGGCAGCGTTTTCCCGTCTTGATGTCATCTTATTTGTGGTTTTTGTTTTTAGGTTTTGCACAATCTGAGTATGTGGTGTGCACGAAGTAAGGCACTAAGCTATGACCAGGCCAAGGCGGATTCGCACAGGGCCAAAAAGGACATCAAACTGGTAAAATGGATTCCCATTTCTTAGTTGCTCTTCCAGGCCACAATGCTGCTTGCTCTGTAGGTATTAGCTCAATAGAAATAGTTATTACAGTTCCTTGATACACCTGTAGAACCCACAGGCTATAGATAGCTACTGAAAGTGTTTTTAGTTCAAATTAGGCTTTTTTTTAATCAGTACGTTTTATCTCATAGAGCTGTTTTAGGTTCACAGCATACTTGAGCAGAAGGTACCGAGCTGTACCTGCTGTCCCCCACACATGCACAGCCTTTCCCACTGTCGGCGTCCTCCTCCAGGGTGGCCCATAATCGAAGGACACATCATCTTGTCACCCACAGTCCACGGTGTACTTTAGCGTTGAATTTTTTTTTTGGCGATTACATTTTGCTACAGAAAATCTTTTTAGTTTTGCTTACGGTATGTGCGCTTGCCGAATAGAGAGAGATCAACCTCTAGGTGGTGAATTCCCTTCTCTTCCGTTCTCCTCTTGGGGTGCGGGGCATGCATGCACACGTGCCCAGCATGAGTTTTCAAACCTGTGGGTCCGGGACTCGAACTGCACAGTTGGCCATGTGGGATCCAGCCACCTTAATAACCACCATCCCATTGGCTGACCCAACAGCTTATTTCTTTTTATTGTTGAATAATACCCCGTTGTCTGACTGCATCTCAGCTTGTGTATCCATTCACCCACCGAAGGACATTTTGGTGGCTTCCAACTTTTGGCAGTTTTTGAATAAAGTTGCCATAAGCCTGTGTGCAGTTTTTTGCATGGACATAGTTTTCAGTTCATTTGGCTAAATACCAAGGAACACAACTGCTGGATAAGATGGTAAGAGTACGTTTAGATGGGACCAGCAGTTAGCGTAATGGCTATGTCACTGGACTCCCGTGTAGTCGACTGCAGTTCAAGTCCTGGACCCGCTGGCTTAAACTCACGCTGGGTGCGTGTGCGTGCGTGCCCATGATCCCGAGAGGAGAATGGAGGAGAAGGATTGCAGTGTGGTCATCCCCCCGGGGGTGATTTCTCACTTTCTGTCTCTCTTTCTGGTGAGCACACGCGCCCTATAGCTAAAACCTCTCAAAATATATATATGTTTAGTTTTGTAGTAAACTGCCAGACTGTCTCCGTAGGTAGGGGCTGTACTATTTTATATTCACACCAGCAATGAATGAGAGTTCCTGTTGCTTCATATCAGCATTCAGTATTATCAGTGTGTTGGATTTCAGCCGTTCTAATTGATGGATGGATGTATGCATATGCCTCTCTTTTTCTAGGGCCCATTTGATGTTGCTCGGAAAGTGTTTGCAGCTGGAGAGGAGACTGCTCATATGTCTCTTGTGGACAAGTCAGACCTCTTTTTTCACGATTATTCCATAGCACCCCTCTTTGTCCAGGAGAACTACATCCATGTGAAGCCTGTAGCTGCAGGGTGAGTGTCAGAACTAGTGAGGGGTAGGATTTGTATCTTCCTCATACTGCGAAGGCCTGGGTGTGAGTAGTGGTGTAATCCAGACTGGTTCTCTCTGCAGAGGTGACATGAAAAAGCACTTGATGCTCTTAAGCCGAGCAGCAGATAGCATATGTGATGGCGACCTGGTGGATAGTCAGATCCGGAGTAAGCAAAACTGGAGTCTCCTGCCCACACAGGTGAGTACAGGGCTCTCCTTACAGTGCTGGCTCTGTTTCAGTTAAAGAGCGAAATAGCTTTTAGCTCCTGTCATGATTTGAAATACCAGATACACATTGTGGCTCTTATGGCAGAAATACAATCTGTTTCAGATTAAAATACCCCGTGAGCACTGTTGTCTATTTCGTCATCTGGTGGTTTTCTGTGTTTCAAAAGTGATTTTAGAGAGCCAGGTGGTGGTGCAGTGCTGACCATGACGCTCTGTGAGGCTCACTCACATGGGAAGTTTCCTGGTTCAAGTCCCAGAGACTTCCCTAAGTATGCTGGGCACCCGTGTGTCCATGACCTAGGGCATCTAAGGGCCAGGGGTAGATCAGTGCATCACAACCCTGTCGGGGATTCTGTCTCTGTCTCTCTTGTTGTCTCTCTTGGTCATGGAAAAAATAAACTTCAAAACATGTTTTTATGTGAATGGACCCATGGAAATAGGGTTATGGTTGCGACTAAGATGAAAACCAAAAATTTAATTTGCTGTATTTTACCATAAGAATCTATTTCTTTCTTCTTTTTTCTGACCTTGGCAGAAAAAAAATTTGTTTAGGTAAATATTTATTTATTTATTTATTTATTTATTAGTCTAGTTTTATTTTGTTTTATTTGCTAAAGGGCATGCGTGCTAACTGGGAGAGAGAGAAAGAAAAAGAGAAAGGTGAAAGTGAGAGCGCAGTCTCCATTGCTCCTTTTGTGATTTTGAGCATGCACGTGTGCCCTGGCGTTCTGTAAGCCACCAGACCCTGGACTCAAACCATGCAGCCAGCCATGTGGGACTGAGCCACCTTAATTCATGGGCTGGTCCAAGAATTAATTTCCTTCTTGTCATTCTTGGCTCTCCCTGGTGGTCATTCATTAGCTTCTCCTTGAAGAAATTGCTGGTACAGGCCAGTAGCCTTCCCTCCGAGAACCGCGTACATGAAAAAGCACTTGATGCTCTTAAGCCGAGCAGCAGATAGCATATGTGATGGCGACCTGGTGGATAGTCAGATCCGGAGTAAGCAAAACTGGAGTCTCCTGCCCACACAGGTGAGTACAGGGCTCTCCTTACAGTGCTGGCTCTGTTTCAGTTAAAGAGCGAAATAGCTTTTAGCTCCTGTCATGATTTGAAATACCAGATACACATTGTGGCTCTTATGGCAGAAATACAATCTGTTTCAGATTAAAATACCCCGTGAGCACTGTTGTCTATTTCGTCATCTGGTGGTTTTCTGTGTTTCAAAAGTGATTTTAGAGAGCCAGGTGGTGGTGCAGTGCTGACCATGACGCTCTGTGAGGCTCACTCACATGGGAAGTTTCCTGGTTCAAGTCCCAGAGACTTCCCTAAGTATGCTGGGCACCCGTGTGTCCATGACCTAGGGCATCTAAGGGCCAGGGGTAGATCAGTGCATCACAACCCTGTCGGGGATTCTGTCTCTGTCTCTCTTGTTGTCTCTCTTGGTCATGGAAAAAATAAACTTCAAAACATGTTTTTATGTGAATGGACCCATGGAAATAGGGTTATGGTTGCGACTAAGATGAAAACCAAAAATTTAATTTGCTGTATTTTACCATAAGAATCTATTTCTTTCTTCTTTTTTCTGACCTTGGCAGAAAAAAAATTTGTTTAGGTAAATATTTATTTATTTATTTATTTATTTATTAGTCTAGTTTTATTTTGTTTTATTTGCTAAAGGGCATGCGTGCTAACTGGGAGAGAGAGAAAGAAAAAGAGAAAGGTGAAAGTGAGAGCGCAGTCTCCATTGCTCCTTTTGTGATTTTGAGCATGCACGTGTGCCCTGGCGTTCTGTAAGCCACCAGACCCTGGACTCAAACCATGCAGCCAGCCATGTGGGACTGAGCCACCTTAATTCATGGGCTGGTCCAAGAATTAATTTCCTTCTTGTCATTCTTGGCTCTCCCTGGTGGTCATTCATTAGCTTCTCCTTGAAGAAATTGCTGGTACAGGCCAGTAGCCTTCCCTCCGAGAGCCGAGTGGGAGGCCAGCAGCCTTCCCTCCGAGAACGGAGTGGGCAGGCCAGCAGCCTTCCCTCCGAGAGCGGAATGCTGACTTCTCCATCCTCACTGAAGCAGCAGCTTTATCCTGGGTACTGTGTTTAGGATGATATCTTCAATTCAAAACAGTTTGGAAAACATTCATAAGTAAGAGTGTTATTTATTCTTATTTGAGTTTTACGTATTTGTGTAGGGTATTGGCCCGAGGGTATGAGCGCGGGACTTGCAGAAAGCCTGCCCTTCTCTTCATTCTCCCCACACATTGCTTGAAAACTCGGAGAGGCATTCTAGACATTCAGAGCTTGTTCTCTTATGTTTGAAGAGTTTATTTCTTTACGTAATAATTGTACCTTTGAGGATTTATCTGAAGAAATAGTTTTAAACACAGGGAAAGCTCAGTGTAAAAAACTATTCCCTGAAGCATTTGTTCTGAGCAGAATCCTGGAGAAAACCTCCATGTCCAGCAGCAGGGGATGCTGAGTCGTGGTCACTCTCTTGATGCAGCATCCCTAGTGACGGTGACCTAAGGGAGAGAGCAGTCCTAGAGCAGAGCAGAGGGCAAACGCTACCATTCCAGCCTTGAGGGAAGTGGAAACTTCAGACCCAGAGGACATCTCAAGATAAATGGCACTTACGCATACTCTAATTATTAGGCTTTTCATGCTTTCATTGACCTGTGCCATTCAGTCGCATTTATTAGACAGAGAAGTTCCTCTGAGCTCATTCTTTGCTGCGAGATCGGTGTGTGTCTGTGTGCTGAATCAGTGGGTCGAGGAGGCTGGGATGGCAAGCTGATCTTCCTGAGATAATGTCACGTGTGAGACCGAGGAGGTGGCCACAGCTCGTTACAGGGGAAGCGCCAGTTGCCTTGTAATCAGGCGTCCGGGACAACGTTGCTTCCTTTTCTTAGCCTGCTTGGAAGCAGCAGCTGCTGAGGAGGTGACTTTGAACTGAGTATAATTTCTGAACCCAATTGACTTTTGCAGGCCATTTATGCTAGCGTTCTTCCCGGAGAGTTGATGAGGGGGTACATGACTCAGTTTCCCGCCTTCCCAAGCTGGCTGGGGAAGCACTCGTCCACGGGCAGACACGACCGCATCGTTCAGGACCTGGCGCTGCATATGAGTCTCAGGTCGGTGCAGCTGCGCCCTTTCCGGCTTCTTCTGGTGTGGTGTATCAGTATTTCGCCATCGTGGCCTTTTCATGCAGTACGGGTAGCGTAAGTTGGCAGGTCTACATCTCAGTTTGCATGCTCTTGCCGACTAGGTGAGTGGTCCTGAATAAGTTCCCAGGCCCGAGTTTTCCCATCTGTAATCAGCGTAACACTGGCATTACCACGTAAAAGGGTACTGGAGAATAAAGCCAGATGCCAGATGTAGCCTGACTTTTTATTTATTTATTTATTTTTTTAATAAGGCTTTTGCCACAGAGTGTGTATGCACTCACCAGAGAAGAGAGAGACTGTGAGATGGAGAGTGAGAAATCAGCCACCATGGGGGAAGGCCATGCTGCAATCCCTTCTCCTCCATTCTCCTGGAATTTTGGTCACACACCCAGTGTGATTTTCAAGCTGCCAGGTGCAGTACTTGAACCGTGGTGGGCCTTGCGGGAGTTCAGTGCCTTAACCACCACACAACCTGCTGGCCCTGGTGTATCATAACTTTAAGATTAATTTAAAAACTGTATAAACCTGAGGAAGTTCTATTATTGTTGTTATGATTATGCCCATTACTATTCGGTCGTCGGAAAAGTTATGATTTCTTCTTCTGTATTTAAAGATTTCTTTACTTGTGCAACTTTATTTGTTACTATTTTTTAATTTGAACAGAAAGAGAAAGGGACAGTGAGAAAAGCAAGCTGCCAGGTCCAGGACTTGAACCACAGTTGGCCATGTGGGAGTCCAGTGCTTCAACTACCACTCCACCTACTCGCCCTGTAGTGACATATTTTTCTAAGCAAAAATGCACCTTGACTTTTCTGATGACTCCATAGTAGGAAAAGCCTCTCAGCTTCAGAAAAAGTAATAAGTTGAACTGCTTTAAGAAATGAACTAGTCTTTACCTATTCTAGTAGTAAACTGGTCTTGTCATTTAGGGTGGGCAATACAGTCTAGCTTGTAACAGGAGGAGACCACTCAGATCATGGAAAACTAATACACTTGGACAAGTTTCAGGGAGTTCAAAAATAATTTTATTTGGTATAATTTTGTTAAAATTTAGAAACTTAGAAAATGTGCACATACACAAATATTAGGTCAACTTTAGAGATTCGTTTTTGACGTGAAGAACTACTTGAGCAGTCTCACTTCTCCATCTGGTTCCTGGAGGGAATATTAATGTGTTCGGTCCCCAGATCCACTTTTGGTTACAGCTGAACTCAGGTAGTTCCTTTCTTCTGTTTCTATAATTCTACTCTCTACGAGCACACAATCTCCCAGGCCCTGAGAAGTATGAGCACAGAGAAGCACTTGTAGCGTGGGCCTTAAGAACCGAAGGCAGTGGAAGCCACATTGTTTCTCAGTCACTGACCCGGGGAGGGAGACTTCCTTGGAGCACGCCGACACGTCTCCGTGGCCTTGCTGGTGTGGCCCAGGCTCTCCTGACCCCAGCCGGGAGCCGGTAGGCTTTCCTCCCACTGGCAGCACCACGACTGCATTGACTCCACCGGCTCGGTGTTTCCGTGGGTAATGTGACTTGAGTGGTGCTCGGTCCTTGACTACGACGTCTCTTCTGCTTGCAGAACTCACTCCAGCAAGAGGACGGTGAACATGGACTACCTGTCCCACGTGCGGGATGCACTGGTCCAGCCCTTGGCCTCGCAGGGGGCGGAAGGCGTGCAGGACGTCGTCGCGCTGATGGACACGTACTATCTGATGAAGGAGGACTTCGAGAACATTATGGAAGTCAGCAGCTGGGGCGGCAGGCCCAGTCCCTTTTCCAGGCTGGATCCCAAGGTAAATTGTGTAGGCCACTGGTCCTCCGTCACGGTGTGATGGCCAGCTTTGCACTAGCAGCACTTCTCAGGATGCCTTTAAGAGTACTTTTAAAAAGTTACTTTTGGGGCTGGTCCATGGCACAGTGGTTAAGCTCTGTGGGTTGGGAGCCAGACCTCACAGCTGACTGTGGGGTGGCGCTTAAAGTCCCGAATATTGATCTTAATCTTTTTTTTTTTTTTGGAGAGGTTTTTGCTATAGGGCACGTGCACTCATCAGAAAGATAGACAGAGACTTAGAGACAGAAAGCGAGAAATCACCCCCCAGGGGGATGGCCATACCGCAATCCCTTTTCCTTCACTCTCCTCTCGGAGTCTTGGGCACGCACACACACACGCCCAGCGTGAGTTTAAGCCACCAGGTCCAGGACTCAACTGCGGGCAACTACATGGGAGTCCAGCGTCATAGCCATTATGCCATCTGCTGGTCCCATGACCTTAATCTTTTTGAGTCATGGGCTCCGTGAAGACTGTCAAGAGGGCTGGCCCAGTAGCACAGTTGTTGAGCCTTGTGCAGGGGAGCCAGATCCCACCTGGCCAATCATGTTTGCAGCTCTGTCCTGGCAGCTTGAAAACATGTTGGGCATCCGTGCGTGTGTTCCCCAAATCCTGATGGGGTGGAGAACAGGAGAAAGGGTTGTGGTGCGACCACACTCCACTAGAGGGGGTTTTCTCTTTCCAGCGAGTGAGTGCTTGTGCCCTCTGGAAATTAAAACAACAACAACAACAACAACAACAACAACAACAAAGAATATCATGAAAAACTCTGGACTCCTCCATAGATAAAGGCACTCACACTCACATGGAGGATCTAGTGCCTTAGCCACCACAGCACCTGCTGGCCCAGGAAGCTGACATTTTAAGCTCCCCTTTTACTGTCTCTGGAGGAAATCTACCCCTAGCCTCCTCACTGCTGGTTCTCAGCTCCTGCCTTTGATCCTCACTGTGGCCGGACCGTTTCAAGGGATTCCTAGGATTTCACTTTCAGCTTACAGAGTTCACAAGAACTGTTTGGTGGGGCCAGCAGGTGGCATGGCGGTTAAGGCACTGGGCTCCCACGTGATGGCTGACGGCAATTCAAGTCCTGGATCTGGTGGCTTGCTTTCTCACTTTCCCTCTCTGGTTGAATTTAAAAAAAAAAAAAAAAAGAATAATTCTTAAAAAAAAAAGAGAACTATTTGGCTTTTAGGTTTTTACAGAACTCCCTTGCTCCTTCCATGTAGGTGAAAGCAGCCTTCACTAGAGCTTACAATAAGGAAGCCCACCTCGCCCCGTACTCACTCCAGGCCATGAAGACTTCTAGACACAGCCCAGGCCTTGCACTGGATTCCGAGTACAGCGAAGAGGTACATGAAGAGGACCCCCAATCTGACGAGAAGGACCAAGATGGGATAGACACTGATGCTATGATCAAGGTAATATTTCAGGTGCAGACAGGAGAACCTCAAAGGAGATGGCCTTTTCTGTGTCTAACTCGCCTTGTGATTAATAGGGACTGTTAGAAGTAGCAGAGTAAGTGGCCAATACATTTTAAGTTTTTCGTTCATTGTGGTTGAGGGCGGAGAAGGTGCAGTTTTCGTTTTTATAAAGTTAGCTTCTTATAGTAGAATAGCCAGGCATGAAGGAAATTGGTCACCAGATTGCGGGCCGGTCATGTGTTACATTTGGTGTATGCTTGCTTGCCCATAGATACATATTTGCACGGCATCAAGAAAAACTTTTCATGAACCATTTCTCCCTTCGGTCATTAGTGTTAAGCTGTAGCCGTGGATCTCGCCCAGTGGTGGCACGGAGGCTTGCTGGGGCAGGCAACCCTTGCCGTGCTAGGAAAGATGGCAGTCAGCTGTGGCATCAGCCCTCTACACACCCAGTGAGGCAGAGGTTCGAACTGTGTCCTCTGGCCTTCGCTGTGTGTGTCTGTGTTCTTGCCCCTCACTCCGCTTTGCCTGTGTGGGGAACAACAGTGGTCCTCACTGTAGTGCTTTCTCCTTCTCTTCCCCCTTCGTGTTTAGATTTCCAACCTGAAACTGGAAACGAATTCATGTGAACAGTTCCTTATTTGTAAATTACCTCTTATTTTGTCTTTCCTGAATATACCTGTGTTCTAAATCTAAGGAACTGCCTTACATGGGAAGCGTATCTTAGATCTAAATTCTAAGTGGCTTTTGCGCTTTTCCTGTGGTTTTTCAAAGGCTGTAACTAGTCCAGCTGTTGCTTGAACATAAGCTCATCAGGAGTAGAGGTACTCCAAGAGCTCAATGTTTGCACTCCCTCTTTTTAAATGAAGTTACAGGTAAAGATTAGATTTGTTGTAGAGATGAACTTATTTTTACTCTTAAATGTAGCTATTAACTCTCTTCTGCAACTTTCCCTCCCTACAGAAAAAGACAAAATCTTCAAAGCCTGCAAAACCAGAAAAAGATAAGGAGTCCAAAAAAGGAAAAGGAAAAAGTTCGAAGAAATGAAACTGCTTTTCACTACCGACAGCTACTTTTTACTCACCATGCCGACCAGTCGAGCTGGTCTAGGGAAAGCCTGTTTTTCCAGGGGAACCAGTTTTAGCGTAATGGGATGACCTGGTGGTCCCATTATAAACAAGCCAGTACAGCTAGAAGCGTAGAACCAGTAAGCTCATGTACACCTCTTATAGAGGTCCATAGGACTGCTCGGGTCCTCCACTGTCCCCTGTCAATCTAATGAGATTGTCGTGCGTCACGTGACCAGAAACTCTGTGTGGGCTTCGGAGTCACGTTCGTTAACAGTGAGCCCGGGAGCAGTGGCACTGAGGCGTCATTTGTAGGCTTAAGGATTGACCCTAATGGCCTTTATAGGACCAATTTTTTTTAAAAGGTAGTTCCTATTATAGGGTGAAATTTTGTAAATAAATCATAATACAAAAAAGTCACCACCTCAAACTGGGTATTCTTGTACACTGCCCAATATCTGTCTAAATCAGGAACCAGAAGGCTACATTGATACCTGTACAAATTTTTCTTAAGGTTCTCATCTTGTACAGCGAAATATGATATTGGTATGTTACTTTTGTTATGGATTTGCAGCTGATTGGGTAAGAAAGCTTCCTGTGTTCTCTACTCACCGGGTGTGTGAAGCATAACTTTGACAGTCGCAGAGCCAACGTCACGCCCCGTGAGTGCCGACCACAGACCGCATCTCTGTTGGGACAGCGTTTCAGGAGGGTGGGGGGAAGAGCTGCCAGGCAACTTAGCCTTCTGGAGTTTCAGCCCATCCGGTTCAAACCAGTAGGGACGAGGCTGGGTCCGAGTCTAGGCTCTTTGTAGTGTGGGACAAAGGGGACACTCGCTTTTGTTTACCTTGGCCCTGGGAGACCAGGTCTCTCCTGTGGTGAGTTCCACAAAGCCTCCTGAAACTTCAGCTTCTCCTCTGACTGGACAGGTGGAGTGGCTGCGAGGTGTGGGTCTCGCCTGGAATGTAGGCGTCTAGCTCATGTTTAATCTTGTCAGTGAGTGCTCAGAGGTACGTGCTACCTCTGTGAGGTATACGCTAAAAGGAATGTAAAATAAGGGTCGAATTCTTTACCATGAAGGAGCTGAGGGACCGACAGTCTTGTCTGCGAGATGAGATAGAAAGTTCTCGAGACATTTCAAGTGCATTTACTAGCGTGAAGAATATCTTTCACGGTGATTAGTTTGTTACGGAAATAAACACTGCTTGAAGCCTTTCCTACAGAGTCATGTCCCTGTCTTTGTTATATCCTGGTTGAAACTTCTGCTTCAGTGAAGATGACTTTTTAAAAGCATTTGAATTTCTATTTCTCTTCCTGTTGGGTAGCAAGGCATGTCTTCCTGGTTGCTCTGTGTATCCCAGGAGAGGGACTTAATCAATCTTATGGCCTAAACAAAGAAGTTTATAGCCTAAACAAGTGCATTTCGCTTGTTCATTAGGATTTTTAAAGAAGAATTATTTATCTAATTTTATTATTTTAAAAATTTGCTATAGGGCGTGTGTGCTCACCAGAGAGAGAGAGAGAGCGAGCGAGCGAGAGAGAGAGAGAGAGAGAGCGAGCGAGCGAGGAAGCCAACAGGACCAGGACTTGAACTGTGAAAGGCCATGTGAGAGTCTAGTGCCTTAACTGCAACACCACCTGCTGGCCCCTAGGATTTTGTTGATAAGGTTGAATGCTCTCAAGATTGGCAAAATCTGTGTATAAGATGAATAACATCTCTTGTAGAATTAGGGGATGACAACATAGATCTGTGTGATTTCTCTCGGGAGCCCTTATGCCTGGGAAGTGAATGGCCGAGTTATTGGTAGGTGGCAGTGGGTGGCCACACAGCAGTTCGGATGTGAATCTAAGTGGTCTGCGTTGGAATTGAACCTTCGTTGGAGCCACGACTCAAGTGTCCTCCCGAAGCCACTTGCCACGCGTCCCCTTTGCAGCATAAACTGCACACTTGGTCTCTCTGAAGCCCACCGGCCCATGTTCTTCTCTGTGACAAACTGTCAGCTGTGCCTTGCATCTGGTTAAGTTTTGCCAATCCTGCAGCCCCATCGTTTAACCTCTTGAAGTTATTAACAAGGAACAGCAGATTGTTACAGATCCCAAGTGCCTACGGTTCTTACTCCCCTAACCTTACAACTTCAGTCGTAAGTCACAGGGAGAAGGGGACCACCACGGGATGTCACAGTAACGAGCTGTGTGACTTGGCACGGCCCAGCCGCTCTCTAAAACTGTCATCGGACTCATTCAGAGTTGACGGACTCATTTCTGTCAGCTCTCAGACTTTGGTGGCCTGCCTTAGAGGACAAGGAAGCGGGTACCCGTGTAGGATAAGTACCAACTCCCTCGGACAGCGTTTACGTGTGATGTGGTGAAGGAACCTTCACACGTGGAATATTCCAAATAACGTGCTTCGAGGGAAGTACAGGGATTTAATTTTGTGATAGGAATCCCATCGTATGTATAGAATGATGTAGCAGATAGAAACCTCTATAGTTCATCATTTCAAAGATCGGTTTTACTGCTTTTTGGTGTTTTGATTATGGGACTGATTCTGCTAAATAAATAGCTTGATTTATACAAACTTTTTTTTTTTTTTTTTTTAAGTTTTCCTATAGGGTGCATGCACTTGCCAGAGTGAAAGAGGGAAAGTGAGGAATCACCCCCCACACACACCCCTGGGGTGATGGCCACACTACAGTCTCTTCTCGGGATTTTGGGCACACACGTGCTAAGCTCGATTTTCAGGTCGCTGGGTCCAGGATTCAGACTGCGATGCCAGCCGTGTGGGATCCGGTGCCTTAACCACACCACCTGCTGGCGCCGTAACTTTTAATACTGCAAACATCTGTTCTGTTTGAACTTGACAGTGCGCTTCAATGCTACTAACTTTTTCTGTATTCAAAGTCAGGAAAACATTACGAATATGTGATTTTATTTAAAGGAGATATTTCAAAATATAAAAGTTATCAAAAAGCTGAATATTTACAATTATGCCACAGGTTCCTATTAACAGTGCAGAACACAGAATATGTAAGACTTTGGAGAGGAAATCTACAAAGTACAATAAACAGTAAGGATGCGTGTCAGTCTTGCCGCTCTGTAGAAGTCGAAAGTGCCGACCTGGAGAAGTCACCTTGGCTTCGTTTTCCTGTATCTACGAAGGACCATCTACTAAATCCACCAGAGGTGGAAACACAGCCTCCTAGGGGAAAATGCTGTCTTCTCAGGAACATGTCTAGAAAGGAGGAAGAAAAGGAAGACGTGCCTTTAGGATAGTTTTAAGTAACGACCGGCATTTAGTAATAAAGCCAAGCATACAATGTTTTACTCATTTCTGGAACGTGGAGTTGGGACACTACATTTAAGTTAGAAATGAATCTCCAGTGTGCATTCAGTCATGAATTTTAGGACTGCCTCTGCAGCTGACTGTGACAAAATTGTGTGGGCAAGCTATGGGGACTTCATTATAAAGTGAGAATGACGACGACAGCTGGGAATAATGACAGCAGTGTAAGTGCTCAGTAATCTGCAGAGAAAAACGTCCCCTAAAATGAAAGAAAAGTTCTTTGTCTAAAAGGAAACAGTGAAGGGGCCAGCAGGTGGCATGGTGGTTGGGCACTGGTCTCCAACATGGTGGACTGTGGTTTGAGTCCTGGACCAGGCGTGCCAGTTTGCCCTATGGCAAATTAAAAGCACTAATTCTTTTAAACAATAGCTTCAATATCACTATATATCTTTATACACTAATAGTGACTTTTAAAAAAAAAAAGATTTTTGCTGAAGTGTGTGCACTCATTGGAGAGACAGAGAAAGACAGTGAGAAATCAGCCCCTGAGGGGATGGCCATGCTGCAACCCACTGCTTCTCCATTCTCCTTTTGGGATTTGGGCACACACATGCGTCCAGTGTGAATTTCAAGCCAATGGGTCCAGGACTTGAACCACGATTGACTACCTGGGAGTCCAGTGACATGACCATTACACCATCTGCTGGTTCCTAAAGCAACTTTTTCAAGAGTATATAATCATAACTCACTCAAGCTATACCCATAAGGAACTGTGACACACTGTGGTCAAGGTTTTTGAAGTTAACCTACTAAGTACTTTAATGCAGGAGCAGAGTTTGCAGGGAGTCTATGAAGGAGGATTAAAAACATAAGATTCTACTTTAAGAAGTGCCAG
The DNA here is from genome assembly GCF_000334495.1 of Tupaia belangeri chinensis. Taxonomy (NCBI): domain Eukaryota; kingdom Metazoa; phylum Chordata; class Mammalia; order Scandentia; family Tupaiidae; genus Tupaia; species Tupaia belangeri. Next base: position 2,006,219 of record NW_006206760.1, read on the forward strand.
AGATAAAAAATGATCTTCCCATAGATAACAGTCAACAAACTTGGGACAAAATGTAGTAAATTTCAAAGGAGAATATAAATTTAAGTATATTTTTAAATATATATTGAATATATAATATAAATTTAAAAATATATAATATAAATTTAAAATTTCCAATATGAAGAATAGAAAGAGTAGATGAAAATGAAACTTAGCAACCTATGCATATCAAGTAGTCAAACAAAGATACTAATTGGAGTCCCAGAATGAGAAGATACGGATAGAAAACAGATTTGAAGAAATAATGGCCCCAAATAGCCAAGTTGATGGAAAAATATAGACATGCAGATCCAGGAAGCCTAGAAGATGACAAGTGGAATTTTTTAAAAAGTGAAAAAGAACCACTCACACATCTAGGCAAGTCTAGCCAGAATTCTTTCCAAAACTCTCAAATAGAATATCTTGAGGGTAACCAGAAAGAGTACATACAAGGGAACAATAATGTTTGACCTTGGAGACAAATTATTTATCTTGAAAATTCTTTAAACTGTAGCCCAGGATTGCATACCATGTAAAAATACCCTTCGAAAATAAATAGTTGCCAACAAACTTGCACTTGTCAGAAATGTTAAAGGAAGCTCTTTAGGCGGGAAGGAAGTAATATGGAAATACATGGAGATTCAGGAAAGCAGAAAGATAGAAATAGTAAATAGGTAAAAAGAAAGCTACATTATATATTTGTTCTTGTAGTTTCTTTTAAAGACACAAACGACACAAAGTCCAAGCTGTGGTGGCACACGGAGGAGGATGTCACTGCAGGATTCTGGAGCCATCGGGGAGGGCCTGGGGTCCAATCCCATGGCAACCTAAACATGCTGTGTGTGTGGGTGTGCTTGACATCCGGGCTGGCTGGGAGGGTGGTGGGAGGATCATGGTGTGACAGGGTGCTGTTGGGGGTGTCTGCCATGAAAGAAAGATACAAACAACCCAAATGACTAAAGGAAAATTATATCATTATAGGGTTTATAATGTGTGCATGGGTACATGTATACGTGTGTGTGTATGTGTATGTACAAGTTAAAAACTTTCCAGCAGACCAGCCAGTGGCATGGTGGTTGGGGCAGTTAGATCCCACATGGCTGACTGTGTGGCTCAAGTGTCAGACCCAGTGGCTTGAAAAACACGCCAGGCGCATGGACGTGTATGCCTAATGTCCCAAAAGGAGAATGGGGGAGAAGGACCGCAGTGTGGCTGTCACCCCTAGGGGTTGCTTTCTCGCTTTCCCTCTGACTCGTGAGTACATGCATCCCACAGCAAATAAAAAAAAAAAATAATAATAATCTTTTGCAAAGACTCATACAGGTAAAAAAAAAGATCAAGAGGAATTAATTCAATCTGATAATAAAACTTGAAAAAAGACAAGAAAAATGACTAATATCCTTCGTAGACACACAATATTCTCAATGGAATGTTAGCAAAATAATCCAGCAATACATAGAAAGAAAGGTAACATTAGGTCATTGAGAAAGTTATGATGTATTTTTTTTTTCTATGCAAAACTGTGTCATGACTTTCCCGATGACCCAATACTTTATTATCAAGTGACTTTATCTTCAGGTTAAAAATTGAAACTGGGCCCATCCTCTAGGGCCCCTCCCTCAATCCCCCTCCAGACAGGCTCTCCTCCCTCTGCAGTGCTCTGCCCCCACTGAGACTCCCAGGGGACTCTCTGGGCGATATCCCCCCATGTCCCCTCCCTGGGGGATGACGAGGTGGGCACACCAAGAAACAGCAAGTGGGTAGCCCATGAGGGGGACATGAACGTTTCAATGATTTCCGCCGAATTCCTTGATGACTAAGTAACACAGATGTTATAAATGAAAGTGTAAAAAGAGAAAAAGACCCAAAGGTTTGTTTCTGGACAGACTGTTCAGCCAGGACAGTGACATGAGGCAGAAAAAGGAGTCTGTGGCAGGACCCCGTGTGGACTCTGGACTCCGGCCCTGAGGTTGAGTGGATGGTCTGGCACTTACCCACACGCTACTCAGGGTTCCACCTCCGTCTGCAGGTACTGGGTGCAGTCTGAAACGCTCTTCAGCTGAGCAGAGTTTAACCTTTCCGAACACATAGGACAAGTGCTTTCGGTGTTCAACAAGCTGATTGGAGGACGGAAATGCAGGGCAGGTGAAAAATACAACATGCCTGTAGCTTTGCGTGGCTTTAATATGCAGAATTATTTTCTGTCTCTACCTCTTGGAAACGTTCGCCGTGCAGTTTAAGAATCAGAAATAGTCTCATGCAAGATCCTCTTTCAAAAGGAATACTATTTTAGGGGCCAGCAGATGGCGTGGTGATCAAGGGCACTGGATTCCCACATGGCCAACCATGGTTTGAGTCCTGGACCTGGCAGCTTGCTTTCTCACTTTCCCTCTCTCTGTGTCTCTGGTCAAATTAAAATAAATGAATGAATAAATAAAATTAAATAGTTCTTTAAAAATAAAAAAAAGAATACTATTATATAAAGTCATAGATGGTTTGTCCAAGAAGATGATTTGGGTCTTTAGGGATGAAAAGCATGATACAGGCCTAATTTTGGCTACACTGTGGGACTCAGTGGCATGCTTAACTTTTTTTTTTTTTTTTTTTGAGAGAGATTTTTTGCTGTAGGGCCTGTGCGCTCACCACCGAGACAGAGGGAGGCAGACAGAGAGACAGAAGACAAGAAATCACTCCCTGGAGGGATGGCCACCCCGCAGTCCCTTCCTCCTCCATGCTCCTCTCGGGAGTTTGGGCACGCATGCACATGCACCTGGTGTGAGTTTGAAGTCACCGGGTTTGGGACTCAAGTCCGTGGGAGTCCAGCAACATGACCATTATGCCTCTGCTGATGCTGATAGACTTACGTTTTAAATTCTGAGTAGAGAGCGGGGAAGTTGCAGTGTGGACACACCGTCCAGTCACCCTTCAGCATGTGTCGGCCCTGAAAACAGCACATCTCAGAGCAGAACTCATGGTTATCTTTTAAACTCCCAGTGTTACTCAGTTACAGTAACTGGATTACAATGAAAAGCCAGACCCCTACATGCCTCTGAGTAACTGACTAGGAAGAAAGGGCATTGAAAGGACGAATGCTAGATTTTACTTCTCAGATTCACATGCAAAGGAGGGGTCATCTTCCGCTTTGACACCGTTACCCGAATTTCTTTTCTTTTCAAATAAAGCTTATATGAATCCACTGATTAGCAAATCTGACTCTTTGTTTTCTGGTAATAGGTCTTCGTATTGAAATGACTTAAAGACTACCAGCTAGTGCTACCGGCACTGAGGCTCTGTACACGTTACCCCCTGAGTCTGCAGTTGATCTCGGCCAGTCTGGCGAGCTAAAGCAAGCTGCACGAGGTGATGCGGCCAGCAGGGGGCAGAACAGGACCGTGTGATCCCGAGCCCGGGCAGTGAGGCCCCAGCACCTTCCCGAGAGTGGCTTCCTATGATACGCTCTGAGGCTATCTCAGCTAGGGTGACCGTGAAATGAAATGCTAAAAATCGCAGGAAATGTGAAGGAGATGATCTCGGAAGTGGAGAAACGTTGACATATGTATCGAGCCTGCAAATGGGTTGTAAATTCACACGCAAAGAAAAAGAAAATGGTCACGCAGCTCACTGTGGCGATGCAGTAAGGGATGTTGTTTTTACATCCGGGGCAGAGGAGTTCACATTCCGGGAGAAGAAATTCGCAGAATGGACAAGGGGTCGTGGCTTCCTCTATCTCCGATGTATCGGGTCTCCTGCGAGGAGAGAAAACCATAGCGGGCATGCATTCATATATTTATATTTTAACGTTTTTGCTAGAGGCTGCATACGCTTGCTGGAGAGAGACAGAGAGTAAGAAGTCATCCCCGGGGATGGGAGGGGGTGGCCATGCCGTCCGTCCTCCCTTTTTCATCCTTCTCTGGGGATTTTCAGCACACATGCAGACGCCCCTGGTGTAATTTTCATGCCACCAGGTCTGGGACTCGAACTATGGTCAGCCTTGAGGGAGTCCGGTACCCTTTACCTGCTGGCTCCAAATCACAGCCTGTAAAACAGCACTGCATCTCACAGAGCATGGAGAGCAGAGGGAAGCGTGCTTGGAAACTGAGGACATGGAGCTCATCTACTTCCCGGCAGACCCGGACACAGGAGCTGCACGACTCGCCGCTGTCGGCCCTGGATCTGCCCAGGACTGGTCAGCTTTGGGGGCATTAAATGCAGACAGCATGGTCCATCTTGCTGCCTCCTGTCTTCCTGTGCCCCTGGAGCGATGGGCTTAGATTTTTCTCTGTCCCCTCCTTTCGTACAACTGAAGAGGTGAAGGCGGTTCTGTGCGTCCAGCAGGGTGCCCTGGGGGGCAGGAATGTCCTGGCACTGTGCTACGCCACACGGGGCCATGAGCGGCATGCAGAGCTGAGCGCTTGAAATGCGGGTACTGGGTATGGTGAGGATCCTCCGAGTTTCGCATTTTAATCCCCTTTAGTTCATTTACATTTAAGTGGTCACATACAGGTAGTGGTGCCATACTGGACCACACAGTGACAGACCACTCCTGTGGGGAGGGAATGACTAAAATCTGTCCCAAGCCAGGGCCTCGGCTGCCACGGTACGACACTGGGTACATGTGATCTCAGAGATACTTTTCAAAAGGAAAAATTAAATATATCTCCTCCGTGAGCAAGAGAAACAGAGAGAGAGCACCCAGGGTCTTGGCTCTGTGATCCTCCGCAGCTTCAGCAAGCTCCAGATCAGGGACAGGTGTGTGCCCGGGGTATGCAGGGCCCCGGATAGGGACCCAGAACCTTCCTGCACAGGTCAGCCTCGCAGCGCGCTGTGTTCTACCGCTGTGCCAGCATCTGGCCCCTCCAGCTCTGCCCACCTCCTTCTCCATGGCACTGGGTATGCCGGATCGCACTGACTCGGTCTGAAGCTGCTTTTAAAGGAAGGGGCCAGCCCCACGGCACGGTGGTTAAGTGCTATACCGAGGAAGCTGATTCCACATGGCCGCCCAGGGCTCAAGTCCTGGCCCTAGCAGCTTGAAAAATATGCTGGGTGCATGTTCCAGATCCTGGTGGGTTAAGAATTAGAGGGTAGGGCCAGCAGCTGCCATGGTGGCTAAGGTGCTGAATCCCACATGGCCAGCTCTGTGAGTCGAATCCCAGACCCAGTGGCTTGCAACTCATGCTAGATGGGCGTGTGTGTGAGTGCCCAAAGTCCTGAGAGACGAATGGAGGAGAGGGGACCGGGACATGGTCATCCCTCCCGGCAGTGGTTTCTCACTCTCCTTCTCTCTGACTCTGTCTCTCTGGCAAGCGCATGCACCCTAAGACAAAAACCTAAAAGGAAAGGAATTGGAGGGAAAAGGACCACGGCACGACCAGGCCACGTTGGGGTACTTTCTCTCCCGCAAACTCTGTCTCTTGTGCGCATATACATAACCCGCTGGAATTAAGGAAGTAAAAAGGTGTGTCCCTTAGAGTCCAGGCCACTCGCATTGCTTTCTGAAGTGCAGGACCACGGTGGTGCCCGTGGAGCTGCTGGGGACCTGGAAGTGACCCCTGTGGGCAGTGGCTGTTCGTGCGAGGCCCGCCTGCTTTTATTCAGCCCTTGGTGGCAGATGCTGCTGCCTCCCTACCAGTCACTCCCTTCCCTCCTGGCCAACAGAGCTTTGTTCCCATCCAGTGACACGCTGTGTAGGTAGAGGCACCGTGTGGTGGGGTGCTGGTCACGGAGGTGCAAGCCCTGACCAGGGGCCTTCCTAAGAAGCAGGCAAACCCCCTTGTCCCTTCATTCTCCACTGCTGCCATCTGCAGGTGCAGCAGAAGCCCTGCCACCATGACAAGGACGCCTCTATGCTGGGGTGGCAAAGCTGGAGGACAGAGGGACCCGAGCCTGGGGGCATCGCGACACAGAGGGCCCAGCCTGGGCTCCAGTGCTGCGTGTAGGGGCCAAGAAGCCCGACTCGTCTAAGCTGCAGTTGGGTTTTCTGCTTCTTGGAGCAAAACACGATCCTCCTTGCTGTCCCCGACTTCGTTGGGCCTGCACAGTGACAGCTGCGTCTGAAGCCACCCATGCACCGTGTGATCGGGGGCAGAAAGGGCAGCGTCTCCTACCTGACCATGGCCTCGATCTTCTTCTTGTACTTGGCGTCTATTTTGTTGCGGTACTCGGGCCTCATCAACATGGCTGCGAAGCTGAAGGCAGAGTTCTTCAGGCCTGCGCGGTGGCACTCAATCACGGTGGACGTCAGGATTGGGACAATGTCTGTGATGGAGGAGGGAGGACAGAAAGCGCAGTGCCACCGGTGCTCAGGACACGGGCGCCACTCAGACCCCGTCGCTCGGAAAGCAGGGTCATAGCTCTCTGCACTTTGCTTTTTCCACAAACAACCAGGAAGGGTCTGTTTCATGAGACAAGGGCACGGCAGGGGGTTGGCTCGGAGTCCCCCTAGTGCCTGAGGTAACCTGTCCCTTGATCACGTCATGCCCTGCTGTAACACCGGGACCCTCACGCGGTACGCTTGCGTGTCCCTCCACACCTCCGAGAGTTCCTGCACACGACAGGATGGCTGACGAGCGGGTCAGGGAGGGTGACGAGGTCACACACGAACTTCTCTGCAACACACCTAATTACTTCTCCAGGACACAGGCCCGGAACTACTGGCTCAGGGAACGTGACCCTCTAAACATTCTTACTACAACTTGCGAAATGTGTTCTAGAAAGGATAGACCCATTCCCGTACCCCCCAGCAATCACACAGTGTCTGTCCTACCCCACCCCTTCCCAGCATGATATATGGATGGTCTTCGAAAAGTTTGTGCAGGGGCCAGCAGGTGGCGTGGTGGTTGAGGCACTGACTCCCACATGGCCAACCGTGGTTTGGATCCTGGACCTGGCGGCTTGCTTTCTCACTTTCCCTCTCTCTGGTTAAATGAAAGAATGGTAATAATAAATAAAATATTCTTTAAAAAAATTTTTTTTAAACCCCAGCAAATAAAAAAATGGGACCAGCAGTTGGCGTAATGGCTATGTCGTTGGACTCCCATGTAGTCGACCACGGTTCGAGTCCCAGACCAGTGGCTTAAACTCACGCCAGGTGCGTGTGCACGCGTGCCCAAGATCCCAAGAGCACAATGGAAGAGACGGGATGGTGGCATGGCCATGCCCCCTGGGGAGTGATTTCTTGCTTTCTGTCTCTGTTTTTCTGGCGAGCACACGTGCCCTGTAGCGAATACCTCTCCGAAAAAAAAAATAAAAATAGAGTTTCCATTTTTACATGACTGAAAAACATCTAAAGAATAATATTTTGTGACACATTAAAACAATAAGTCCAAATTTCCGTGTCCAAAAAGAAAGTTCTCCTAGAACGAACACAGCCTTGCTCACCGGCTTATGCATGGCTCATGCCAAAATGGCAGAGCTGAATAGCTCCGACAGGGCCCAGACGGCCCACGAAGCCTGGAACAGTACGGAAAATATTTCTTGACCTCGTCATAGAATGTGACAAACTCTATTCATTAAGAACGACGTGTGTGTGAGAATAGTAGACCCTTTTCAGAGGCCATGTCCGACTGCAGATGAGAACACGGAGTCAGACCTTTAATTATTTTGTAGATTTTTGCTAAATGGCACATGTCCTCGCCAGAGAGATACAGAGAGACAGAGAGACAGAAAGTGAGAAATCACCGCCCAAGGGGAATGGCCACACCGCCATCCCTTCTCCTCCATTCTCCTCTTGGGATCTTGGGGACGCATGCACACACGCCCGGCGTGAATTTTAAGGCGCTGGATTGGGACTCGAACCGTGGTTGACTACATGGGAGTCCAGCAACGTAACCGCTGGGAGAGTGAGCAGGGCCATCTGAGCACGGGAGCGAACCGTGGGTGACAAGCGTGCACATGGTACTTACGTGACGGGAACTTGCTGATGTTGTTGGCCACCCGGATGAGCATACGTGCCCCTTTCATGTGATCCCCGCTCTTAACGTGAATCTGAAATAAATGACATACTTCACTTTCATAGATTCTGATGAACCCCCAATAAAGAACACCTTGATTGTGACCCAGAACAGGGTCATTCTAAGGTCCTGGGCTAAATCCACTGGGGACTTCCCCACTTCTATCCCTGCCGCAGGGGCTCCCGGCCGCCCCTGCTCTAGGCCCTGCTTTTCGCTTTGTCCCTGGCCATTTGACATGAGTTCAAATCCCTGGTCTGCCTCTTACTGGCCATTATTCAGGGACTAATAATACCATCTTTCCCAAGTTGTTGTGAGACATGACACCTCAGGTGGTCAAGAGTTAGGCAGAGCGGGAGCATGACTTACAGGAGGGGGCCACCCAGTGCCCGTGGGAAGCACGCAACACGAAGCCTGGTCACACTGCAATCCTTTTTCCTCCATTCCTCCATCCTGTCACGATCCTGGGTATGGTTTTCAATATCCCGGGGCCAGGATTTGAACCGCACTTGGCACGTGGGATCTGGCTCCTTACATACTGGGCTCAACCACTGCATTATGGGAACTGGTTCTTCATTATACTTTTCTACATTCTCTAAATTTCTTTAGTGAATATGTGTTGTTTTTATATTCGGATGAAAACAAAACATTAAAATCAGCAGAATTTTATAAAATCTACTTAGAATTAATAAACTATCTTTGGGGTCAGCAGGTGGCGTGGTGGTTAGGGCGCTGGACACTCCCACATGGCCAACCATGGTTTGAGTCCCAGACCTGGTGGCTTGCTTTCTCACTTTCCCTCTCTCTCTCTCTGTGTCTCTCTCCAGTCAAATTAAAAATAAATGAATGAATAAATAAAATTGAATAAATAATTCTTTTAAAAATTAAATAAACTATCTTTGGATAAGTAAATCTATCTCTTTGACAGAGGCAATATATTTATTGTTTCAAATTCAAAGTAATATAAAGAAATACATCCGGTGAAACCTGCTCTCTCTTATGCCCTTCTACTGCTTGGGGTTAAGGGGCTGGGCCTCCCCTATCCCAGGCACGGTCCCTTTAGGAAACCTTGTTGATCTCTTCGGTACCCTTCTAACTTTATTTACAATGAACAGATAGTCATTTTTTCTTTTCGTCTTTTTGTACACGTGACCGCAGACTGTAAAGCTGTTCTTTATCTTGCTGTAGTCACTGGACAGTGGCTAAATGTGGGACATCACTGATTGTAGCAAGAGGTGCCAGGAAGGAGCCTGAGCTAGGGACGGACGCCCTCGTCACCCCAGAGCCTCACCTTCACCAGGATGTAACTGTGCAGAATCATGAGGTTGGTGGCCATCTCGGAGGGAATCTTGATCTTCTGGGCCTGAAGCTCTGCGTACATACCGAAGAGAACGTCGTGTGCGTTGCGGTAGTTTCCTGAAAAGAGGCGTTAAGAAGATCCGGTTGCAAAGGACAGAATCGGAGGGCTTCCGGTAGGCCGCCATCTTACATGTGGATTTTGTTGATTATGTTATTAACAATATCTTTTTTTTTTTTTTTGTCAAGAACTATTTTATTTAACTTTATTTCTTTATTTAAATTTGACCAGAGAGGGACAGTGTGAGAAAAAGAGAGTAGGAAAAAGTGAGAAAGCAAGCTGCCAGGTCCAGGACTTGAACCACAGTGGGCCATGTGGGAGCCCAGTGCCCTTAACTGCCATGCCACCTGCCAGCCCCTGTTAACAATCTCTTAATCATTGCTTACATAAAGTCACTTAACAGCTTTCCTGTTTTAATCAATGGTATGAACATTCAACTGGCCCCTCAGGGACAAATGTCCTCCTCAATGTCTCACTCCCTCAGGGGACCCACTGGGCCACTGAATTCTGAGTCAGCCTTGGAGAGCTCCCCAGCCCTCAGTTTCTCGTCATCTGTCCCCGCAGTAGCACACTAGTCCCCCTCCTTCTGATCACCCTCATTCCGAGCCCTCCTTCTGATGACAGAGGACTTTAGACACCTCAACTTTCACATCAAGGTCACAAAGTCCAAAGTCCTGCATAAAGCCCCACAAAGATGTAAAGGATCAGGTGTAATTTTTTTTTTTTTAGAATTATTTAATTTGATTTATTCATTGATCATTATTTTTAATTTGACCAGAGAAAGACATGGGGGTGGGGGGAGTGAGAAAGCACACCACCAGGTCTGGGACTCGAACCATGGTTGGCTATGTGGGAGTGTCCAGTGGCTTAACCACCATGCCACCTGCTGGTCCCCCAGGTGCAAATTCTTGAGCAGAGGCCATTGGGGTGCGCCCTGCCTCCTCCGACCATGTCTCTGGCCTCTCCTCCGGCTCCAGTCACCAGATGCTGCAGTCCTGCTGCTCCTCGCCCAGCACACCCCATTCCCTCAGGGGCTCTCTCACTCTTCAAACTCGACTGAAGCTATGGCTGCCTTCTCTCACCTCCGCCCTCCACTCTCTCTATGACCTGCAGGCTGCCCCAGTTCCCTGTCCACGTGCCTTTTTTTTTTTGAGAGATTTTCACTGTAGGGCGCGTGCGCTCACCAGACAGACAGAGAGAGACATAGAGACAGAAAGCGAGAAATCACCCCCCAGGGGGGATGGTCACGCCGCAATCCCTTCTCCTCCATTCTCCTCTCGGGATCTTGGGCACGCACGCACACGCGCCCGGCGTGAGTTTTAAGCCACCGGGTCCGGGACACGAACCGTGGTCGACTACGTGGGAGTCCAGCGACATAGCCATTACGCTAACTGCTGGTTCCCTCCAGGTGCCTTTTTAGCCTATTTCTCTTTCTATCCCTGAACACATCACCCTGCACGACAGCTCTGAGTTTACTTCCTGTCTCTCCCATCACATGTGAACCCTGAGGGCAGAGCCGTGGCTCAGTCCTCTCTGTACCCAGAACTCCAAGCAGGAATCGATGGCAGCAGGTGTCAGATCAACGTACACCGAATAAAGTAAGGTCTGGGATAACTGCGTATATTCCATAACTGTGGTCCATATCGATGACCTTATAAGAGAATCAGCTTGCTAAAAGTAGCAAATATACCAGATTTTTCCCTCGAATTCAATAAACAGAGAATGCACCTGAGCAGAATCATTATGGGGATTCCATTATACATATATATATATATTTTTTTTTTTTAATTTTTTTTGAGAGAGATTTTTGTTATAGGGCACGTGCACTCACCAGAAAGACAGAGATGGAGAGACAGAAAGCGAGAAATCACCCCCCCTCCCAGGGGGGATGGCCATGCCACAATCCCTTCTCCTCCATTCTCCTCTCGAGATCTTGGGCACGCACGCACACGTGCCTGGCGTGAGTTTAAGCCACCGGGTCCGGGACTCAAACCGTGGTCGACTACATGGGAGTCCAGTGACATAGCCATTACTCCAACTGCTGGTCCCCTGAGGTTCCGTTATATAAATAGTCCCTCCATGGCATAAGGTCTATATCACTACCTCGGAATTATCTCCTGTCTTCTAGTATCTCCTATATCGTTAAGGTCAGAGACCCGCAATGGGAAGGCAATGCTGTCGGTCTGGGCGGGGGCTGCAGAGGCCAGAGCGGTAGCTGTCCAGGAGACAGGAACTCGGAAGAAGGAAGGAAGAAAGGAAAGACACCTAAGGAGAGGCCCATAGTTCAGCTAGTCTACCCCCCTGTGATGGCAAATTAATTGCCTGAAGCCTACAAGTCCCTAGTCTCTTGGGTTCAAAACAAGCCTCGGTGGGAACCAGCAGTTAGCATAATGGCTATGTCGCTGGACTCCCACGTAGTCGACCGCGGTTCACGTCCCGGACCCGGTGGCTTAAAACTCACGCCGGGCGCGTGTGCGTGCGTGCCTAAGATCCTGAGAGGAGAATGGAGGAGAAGGGATTGCGGCGTGACCATCCCCCCTAGGGGGTGATTTCTCGCTTTCTGTCTCTATGTCTCTGTCTGTCTGGCGAGCGCACGCGCCCTATAGTGAAAATCTCTCCAAAAAAAAACAAGCCTCGGGTTCAATATGGCTACCCTTTCCTGGGGAAAAACAAGGAGTTGCGGTTCAATTCTGCTCTTCTCCTGGCTCGCGGAGAACGAGGCAGGTGTGAGGGACCTACCTGCAGACTGCTCTCCCCTGGCGATGATGATGGCAGTGCGGGCCGCCTCTCGGTACTGCTTCAGAGCCATGTACAGGCGGAACAGGTACTTGGCGTCCTGGCACACAAACCATGAGAGAAACGTCACCTTCTTCACTGGCTAAGGAGAGGGACACCTAACGTGGGCGCTTCCGTTAGAATCACATTCGCCCTCCAGCAGCTGAGAATTGCTACTGTTCTGATGAAACCCAACGCGAGCCAGCCCATGGCATGGTGATGGAGGTGGCTGGGTCCCACCAGGCTGACTGCACGGTTCGAGCACTGGACCCAGACACTTGGGAGACACAACAGGTGTGTGTGTGCACCCAACATCCAGACGGGCTTTCTCTCCGGTGAGCACAAGAGGCCTCTGGCAAATTAAAAACAAAAACAAAATACAGGCCCAGCCATGGTGGTGTAGTGGTGGAAGGCTACTCTGAATGCTGGGGGCCACATGGAAGGTCAGGGTTTAGTTCTTGGGTCAATCTATACATGCTAGGCACATACGTGTGTACCCATGATCCTGGCTAGTGGGGAGAGCTGGTGGGAGGATCACGGTATGGAACCCTTTCCAGGTGCTTGTCTCTTTCTCCCTCTGTCATGAGATAAATAAATAAATAACCCAACGAATCAAGAATTAGCTTATGCATGAGAGATTTACTGAGTTCAGTATGTGCCAGGTGGTATATATATATTTTAAAATTATTTTATTTTATTTATTCATTCATTGTATTTTTTTAGTCTGACCAGAGAGAGACAGAGGGTGAGAGTGATAGAGAGAGGAAGTGAGAAAGCAAGCCATCAGATTCAGGACTTGAACCCTGGTTGGCCATGTGGGAGTGTCCAGCGCCTTAATCACCACACCACCT
>NW_006206760.1:2020522-2028998 GCF_000334495.1 Tupaia belangeri chinensis
ATCCTGAGAGGAGAATGGAGGAGAAGGGATTGCGGCGTGACCATCCCCCCTAGGGGGTGATTTCTCGCTTTCTGTCTCTATGTCTCTGTCTGTCTGGCGAGCGCACGCGCCCTATAGTGAAAATCTCTCCAAAAAAAAACAAGCCTCGGTTACAATATGGCTACCCTTTCCTGGGGAAAAACAAGGAGTTGCGGTTCAATTCTGCTCTTCTCCTGGCTCGCGGAGAACGAGGCAGGTGTGAGGGACCTACCTGCAGACTGCTCTTCCCTGGCGATGATGATGGCAGTGCGGGCCGCCTCTCGGTACTGCTTCAGAGCCATGTACAGGCGGAACAGGTACTTGGCGTCCTGGCACACAAACCATGAGAGAAACGTCACCTTCTTCACTGGCTAAGGAGAGGGACACCTAACGTGGGCGCTTCCGTTAGAATCACATTCGCCCTCCAGCAGCTGAGAATTGCTACTGTTCTGATGAAACCCAACGCGAGCCAGCCCATGGCATGGTGATGGAGGTGGCTGGGTCCCACCAGGCTGACTGCACGGTTCGAGCACTGGACCCAGACACTTGGGAGACACAACAGGTGTGTGTGTGCACCCAACATCCAACAGGAAGGAGAGAGGGAGGAGAGGCTGCCGAATATCATGCCCCTTCGGACGTGCTTTCTCTCCGGTGAGCACAAGAGGCCTCTGGCAAATTAAAAACAAAAACAAAATACAGGCCCAGCCATGGTGGTGTAGTGGTGGAAGGCTACTCTGAATGCTGGGGGCCACATGGAAGGTCAGGGTTTAGTTCTTGGGTCAATCTATACATGCTAGGCACATACGTGTGTACCCATGATCCTGGCTAGTGGGGAGAGCTGGTGGGAGGATCACGGTATGGAACCCTTTCCAGGTGCTTGTCTCTTTCTCCCTCTGTCATGAGATAAATAAATAAATAACCCAACGAATCAAGAATTAGCTTATGCATGAGAGATTTACTGAGTTCAGTATGTGCCAGGTGGTATATCTATATTTTAAAATTATTTTATTTTATTTATTCATTCATTGTATTTTTTTAGTCTGACCAGAGAGAGACAGAGGGTGAGAGTGATAGAGAGAGGAAGTGAGAAAGCAAGCCATCAGATTCAGGACTTGAACCCTGGTTGGCCATGTGGGAGTGTCTAGCACCTTAACCACCACGCCACCTGCTGGTCCCAGCCAGGTGGTATTTTAAGAATGAGAGGAAGTAACTCACTTAAATCCTCCTGCCTGCTCTAGGAGGAAGGCATTCTTATTTTCCTGATTTCATAGACGAAACTACAGTAGTGGGGCAGAGGCAGGATTTCAGCCTCATCTGGCCTCACTCAGTCCGTGTTCCTGACTTGAGGCCTAGATCTCGTGCTTGGACGTAAGGCGTGTTCTTATACGAGGTGCCCACGTGGCCAAGAGCAACCGTTTCACACCTGAATACCTTTCTCTGCCTATAAGGTTGTCTTGGGCCTTAGGTCGTTTTCCACTCCTATTCCAACTCTAGACCAGATAATGTATGTGGTGCAGGCTTCCAGATGGTCAGAATAACTAGACAGAGGGAACCTGGTTTGGGAGGGTCCAGGGGCCTGTGTTCTTTGGTTAGTTAACTCAGCTGTTCTGGGTCTCCGTGGCTTTAACTCTAAGAGAAAAGAATTGGACTTGGGGACAGATAGACCCACCCTAGCTGTGACGATCTGCTGGTCCTCCCGTCTGGGACTTGAATTCTCAGAAGCAACCTCCTTGAACACTAGAGCAAAAGGCAAGAAAGGGGTCTAGGGTAATCCCGAAGGAGTGCCAGACTCTCTTCATCAGGGCTGAGAGAAGACTGATTTCTGCAGGAACCCAAGTCAATAACATATTTTGAAAATATGCTCTTTCTTTTTCCTTTTTAAAATTTTATTTATTCAGGGACCAGCAGGTGGCATAGTGTTAAGGTGCTGGACACTCCCACATGGCCAACCATGGTTCGAGTCCTGGACCTGGTGGCTTGCTTTCTCACTTTCCCTCTCTCTCTCTCTGTGCCTCTCTCTGGTCAAATTAAAATGAATGAATAAAATTAAATGAAATTTTATTCATTAAATTAATACAATTTAAATTAAATAAATAATTCTTTTAAAAAATGATTTATTGGGTCGCCAGAAAAGTCATGACATTTTTTTTCTGTTTTTCTATGCAAAAATGCATCATGACATTTCCAATGACCCAATATTTCTTTTGAGAGAGGGAGAACAATGGGGTGCTCACAGCACAATCCGCCCCCAGCCTCAGCCAGCAGGATCACAGGCACGTGTGTGCACCCCGTATATACAGGGAGGCTTTGGGGTGCAGGCCCGAGACCTTCCCGTACGGCTTCAACATGGCAGGGTGTCGTGTTACTGCCATGCCTCTGTGGCTGACTGAGAATGTGCTTGTCACGGTCTATTTCTACTTCATATTCACAGTGAGTTACTTTTATGTGCAACATGGTTTCTGTTATTTCCCACCATCTTTGAAATACACAAAGCATACTCTGATTTTTAGGATCAGAGCTCCATCATCGTTTCAATGACCATTTTCATAATTCCTAGAATGAATGAAACTAACATGTAAGAAAAAATTGTGAAGATGGTTATAGAGGGGGTCAAAGTTATTTTACAGGAGGCAATGCCAATTTTAAAGAGTGAATATACATAATATCTTCTAACATGCAGTGTCTGCTTAAAGGGTTTATGACTACTTTCAGAGAGAAAATTTACAGGCTTATACTCCCTAAGTGTGATAGGTGAAAACATGGCAGAATAAATAAAGGCCTAACCAAGATGGGAAAATCCATCGGTCCACCTGTCTGTTTTTGTACCAACACCATGTTTTTTTTTTTTTATTTTTTTTTTTCAACCCCTTTTTTTTTTTTTTTTTTTTTTTTTTTTTTTTTTTTTTTTTTTAAGAGGTTTTTGCTATAGGGTGTGTGCGCTCACCAGGCAGAGAGAGACAGAAAGCAAGAAATCATCCCCCAAGGGGATGGCCATGCCACAATTGCTTCTCCTCTATTCTCCTCTAGGGACCTTGCGCACGCACGCACACGCACCCGGCATGAGTTTTAAGCCACTGGGTCCGGGATGTGAACTGCGGTTGACTACGTGGGAGTTCAGCGACATAGCCATTATGCTAACTGCTGGTCCCAACACCATACTGTTTTGATAATCACAGCTTTAAAGTATATTTTGGGGTCAGGGAGTGAGATGCCACTCACTCCACTCTTCTTGCACAGGATTGTTTTGGCAATACGAGGTCTTTTATGATTCCGAATTCTGCTATTGTCTTTTCTAGATCTGTGAAGAATGGCTCTGGTATTCTGATCGCAAGATGGGAAAACCCAAAAACAGCACACGTTCTTGTACCTTGGGCATGCCGTCACTCTCCCCCATCAGGTGGTCTATCAGCTGACTGGTTAGCAGTTCATCTTTGGCCTGACCAACCTGTTTAATAAGAGAGAAAAAGCCCAGCAAATTCAGCATCTTTAAACCGAGCAAGGGGGCCGGGGGTGGGGTGGGAAAGGCAAATAATCTTTGGCGAAGAAACTGGAACAGAAATGTTTAACACACCTGGAATACAGTGCCCGAAATACAACACAGACCCAGCATCTCTGTTTGCTGAGTCTGTAAAAATCTATCCTTAGAAGCTACAGTTTCTCAGCTGCTGTGTTGAAATCCTGTATTTTCTTTTATACACATAAGATATTCTTGGATGTGGGCCCAGCAGGTGGCGTGGTGATTGAGGGGGCTGGACTCCCACATGGCTGACTGTGGTTCAAATCCTGGACGTGGCAGCTTGCTTTCTCTCTCTCTTTTTCTCTATCCCTCTCTAGTCAAATGGAAATAAATAAATAAATAAATAGCTAAATAAAATAATTCTTTAAAAAAAAAAAGAATATTGTTGGATGTTTTGATAAAAACTTTTCCAAGGTAAGTGATGATGACGCTTAGAGAACAGCATCTCAAACACAGGAGCTGGGAACAGTGAGCTGCGGAGTGCCCTTTGCTCAGTAGCTCCCGTGGCTGCACAGGACCAAGGACGGAGAGAGCTGAGTGTTACAGCCACAGCGCCCCCAACAGGACAGTGGCTGGAAACGGGGGAGAGAAGGGCAGGGTCAGGAGAGGACCCTGGCCTAGAAATCTCCACTGGAAAACTCATTTCCATAAAGGTGAGAGTTCAATCACTAAATGCTGGAAACGTGGGAAAGGTCAGGAACGATGGTGAGCTATGGTGGAGGGTGGAAACAGATCGTTAGTGAGTAGAAATAGGGTGTGAGAGGTCAGGAATCTGGAGAATATTAGGCGTGATTGGCAACAGCAGGAGGCTGGGGTTCTGTGTCCCCGAATCAGAGGCGCGCCATGAACACCATGAGCTCAGCCCGGCGGGGAACACAGCAGAGGGCGGTCCTGCCCTCTGGTCCCAGGGATGACCCTACAGCGAGAATCCCCACCGAAACAGGAAGGACACTGTCTGCAGGGATGCAGCAACTCGTGGCCTCGCCTGCTGCACCTCGGGGAAAGGCGTGGGGGAAAGCTGGAAGGACGTGTGCAGTAGAGGAGGGTCAGCTCAGTGGGCCCGAGCAGAAGAGACGTGAGATTGCTACCCGCTCCACTGCCTGTGGCCACGCGTTGATGAACCTAGGTGGCCTCTGCTCCTGCCACTGCGGTAAGGAAGGGGTGCTGGTGGTGAGAAATGGTAGAGCTTGTTCTCCTCATGGCTTTTGTGAATGGTTTTGGGTGAATAAGCCAATACAGAGGAAGGGTTAACAGCAAAGCTTCTGGTGGAGGTTAAGGCAGCTGACTCCCACACGGCTGAGTTCTCAGAAGACCAGACCTAGTGGCTTGAAAATCATGCCGAATGCGTGTGCACGTGTGTCTAAAATCCCACGAGAAGAACAAAGGAGAAGGGATTGCAGCATGATCGCTGCCCCTAAGGGGTGCTTTCTCACCTTCCCTCTATCTCTGTCTCTCTCTGGCAAGTGCAAGAGCCCTATGGCAAAAATCTAACAGAACACTACTATATGCAAGAGTTGGGGAAATCGGAATCCTAACTGGATATTTGACCATATCAAGAAATTATTGTTGGAGAAACAGGGACACTCCCTCAATGCTGAGGGAACGCAAAGCCAAACAGCTGCTTCAGGAAACAGGAGGCGGCTTCTCAAAACGTTAAACACAGGGTTTACACATGGCCTAGCAATTCCACCCGAGAGCAATGAAAACACACATCCCAGGAAAACTTGCACACAGATGTCAGCACTAATTTTTGTGACACCAAAGAGTGGAAACAACTTGAATGTCCACCGACGGAGGAATGCATAAACAAAATGTGGCCCTATCTACACGACAAATATTTTTCAGCCATAAGATGCTATGAAGGCCTGATCCATGCTGCAACATGGACGAGGCTTGAGAACATCATACTCAGTGTTAAGAAGCCAAACACAAAAGGCCACATACGTGTGATTCCATTTGTATGAAATGTCTAGAATGGGGAAATCTACAGAAACAGAAAGATTGTAACATAATACATGTAACAATGAAGAGAATGTGGGATTGCTACAGGTCAGACAACTGAATCAATGAGAAAGACTAAAGAATCCCCAAACAGACTTACTCATACATGGTTATTTTATGACAAATGTTCCATGGTAACTCAGTTGTGGAAAAGAATGGTATTTTGATAAACAATGGCAGGTCAACTGGATATTCATATGGAAAAGACAGATCCTGGCTCCTACTTCAAACAACGCACACGAGAAAGCCAAAACTATCAAACTTATAGAAGAAAATAAATAGGGAGTAGCTAGTCAAAGATTTCTAAAACTGAACCACAAAGTGCTAACTATCAAAGATTCATTAGTTGGACTTTATGTTTTAATTTTTTAATTTTTGGAGAGGTTTTTGCTATAGGGCGCGTGCGCTCGCCAGAGAGAGACAGAGAGACAGAAAGCGAGAAATCACCCCCCAGGGGGGATGGCCACACCGCAATCCCTTCTCCTCCATTCTCCTCTTGGGATTTTGGGCACGCATGCACATGCATCCGGCGTGAGTTTAAGCCACCAGGTCTGAGACTTGAACCACGGTCGACTACATGGGAGTCCAGTGACATAGCCATTATGCCATCTGCTGGTCCCATTAATTGGACTTTATTAAACTTCTGAAGTTTCGTCTGTCAAGATACCATTAGACAATAAAAACCAGGCAGGCCGCACCTTTGAGAGATTTTTGCAATATGTAGATCTGACGTAAAAGGCTTGTATCCAGAATATATAGCGAAATCTTACAAATCAGTAAAAATGAGATGAGATGATACAATTCAAAATTGGGAAAAAGATTTGAACGGCATTTCTCTTCACAGCATTAACCGAGGGAATGACGTAAGTATGCCCATATTTTGATAGCTACCGAAGTCGGATGACACAGTATGTGAGAATTTGTTATACTGTCGCTACTTTTGTGTATATTTGGAAACTTTTTCAAAATGTTTTTCTAAAATTTTGTCACCCCGAAAGTTTCATTCCAGCGTTTACTTACCGTTTCAATTGCCATTTCTATTGCCACGTTATCTTCTGAGCTTGGGCATTTCAAAAAGTGTTTAAGTGCCTGAAATGAGAACAGCAATTAAAAATTTCCAGACTGCTTTCGCACTGGGAAAAACAACACTTTCACACATACAAAGTAATTATAGGTTGACTGTCTTTCTCTCAACCAGAGGCTCCAACAGTGCTGGGTCAGTCTTAAATACACACATAAAAATGGCCTAGCCGCAGTGGTGCCGGCAGCAGGGTGTCATTCCCTGGTGGTGGAAGCCACACGGGATGCCCAGGTTTGGTTGCCAGTGCAACCCAACAAGCTAGGCATGGTGACATGCACCTGTGGTCCTAGGGAACGGAGAGGCTGGGATGGGGGGGCCACAACATGGTGAGATTCTGTAAACCCTCCTCTTTCTAACCTATACACCCTCATTCATTAAAAAAACCTACATACACACTCAAATGAGGGGATCTTCAAAAAGCTCATGGAAAATATGTATTACAAAAAACTGTGCATGGATTTCAAATTTTTTTACACCAAAATAAACTCAAAATTCCATTTTTTCAAAGCTTTTTTGAAGTACTTGTGTGTGTGTGTGTGTGTGTGTGTGTGTGCATGTGCAGTGTGTATGTGTGTTTAAAGGTTAAGTGTAGTTTAAATAATTGGCAAATCGATTAGCTTGTTGGACGAACTAATAGTTCTGATGTCTGATGAAAGGAAAATGTAAAATGCACCCTCTTTCAGTAGAAAGATTTAATTCTATTCTTTTTTTTTTTTTTTTTTCATCTAACAGATATTTACTGACAATCTGCTACTCTGTATACTGGGCTGTGCTGGATTTCATGAAGGATACCAGGAAGGCTCCTCTTTCTGTGTTATGCACGATCTCACTAGGGAGAGCTAGGGTCTGAGATGGAACCTCAGTCAGCCACCATGCCTTAACCACGACACCACTTGCTGGCTCCGGTGAAGGGACTCTTTAGCAATGAAAACAAATACTATCTGGTCAACAATATGCAGGAAGAGTTACAGATGGAGAAACTAAATACAGAGACAACAGGAGACTATAACAATAACCAGAAATGGAGAAATCCGGGCTTACGCTGAGTTGATGGTTTCTAGAAGGAAAAGGAACAGATAGATGTAAGGGATATGACAAAGGATGACCATGACTGGGTGTGGGAGGAAGAGGAAGATTCCAGATTTGGCTCTCCGAATTCAGATCTTGCGGCCTAGGAACTACTAGTATTTAGACATATTTCCTAGAGCCATTTCTGGGGGTCTTCTTGGCGAATACTAACTCGAGAATACTGGCCGCAGAGCAAGAAGAATTTTCCAGCCTGAAAGTGTCTTTTTTCTCCTTCAAAGTATAAAGCAATGCTTTGGTAGTCTTCATTGGTGGTGTCTTCAGAACCTACAACAGAAATTCATTGAGTGGAATATCTGAGCACACCTTGTTTACTTGTTATTGCTAAAATAAGATGTAAAAACAGGTGACCTAGGGAACCAGCAGTTAGCGTAACGGCTATGTTGCTGGACTACCACGTAGTCGACCGCGATTCACGTCCTGGACCTGGTGGCTTAAAACTCATGCCGGGTGCATGTGCGTGCGTGCCCAAGATCCTGAGAGCAGAATGGAGGAGAAGGGATTGCGGCGTGACCATCCCCCCCTGGGGGGTGATTTCTCGCTTTCTGTCTCTCTGTCTCTCTCTGTCTGTTTGGCGAGCGCACGCACCCTATAGCAAAAATCTCTCAAAAAACAAAACAACAACAACAACAACAACAAAACAGGTGACCTAAAAATAAGTGAGGAAAACTCTCAAAAGCAAACATCAATGTTACTTTTAACTATGTTTTTAAAAATTCTGTAGCCCTGAAAGTTCCTATCAGTGTCTGTTTTCATTGCAACATAGATTCAGC
>NW_006206760.1:2029012-2057778 GCF_000334495.1 Tupaia belangeri chinensis
AACACCAACTCTGTTCCATCTTCTTTCCATTCTAAACAGGAATCAGGAGAGGAAATGATGAGCTCTTGTGAGAATCTGGGTTATCACTTGCCATTAGCCCTGCAGACCTTCACGAGTCTCAGTCTCACCTCCTAAGGCAGCGGGAACAACCACGACTATAACCTCAACCATGATTTGCCTAGAGTTTCGGAACGATCAGAAGCAAAGGTAACCACTTCCCCTTCTCAGAAGCGAATGGCTGAAACAACAGTTTGTATGTATTTGTCAAGATGATCTTCAAGTGGCCAACAGATGCTAATGATATTACCAGCAGGTGGGATGGTGGTTAAGGTGCTGGACACTCCCACATGGCCGACTGTTGTTTGAATCCTGGACCTGGTGGCTTCGCTTCTCACTTTCTGTTTCATTCTCTCTCTGGTCAAATTAAAAAAATAAAATAAATAAATAAATGAATAAATAAAATTAATTCTTTTTCTTTTAAGATATTATTATTTTCCTCTATTACTATGTGTTTTTCTTTTTCTTTGGTTTGGGACTTAAATATATTAAGCACATAGAAAAGTGGACCCCCAAAGTGGCTGGAGTTCTGATCCACTGTTTATGTTTACCCGTGGAGTTGGAGACCCAACAGGATCCTGACATATAATGACAACCAAAGGCAGATAAAAAGTGTATAAGAGGGAACTAGCAGTTACCGTAATGGCTATGTCGCTGGACTCCCACATAGTCGACCATGGTTCGCGTCCCGGATCCGGTGGCTTAAAACTCACGCTGGGTGCGTGTGCATGCGTGCCCAAGATCCCGAGAGGAGAATGGAGGAGAAGGGATTGTGGCGTGACCATCCCCCCTGGGGGGTGATTTCTCGCTTTCTGTCTCTATGTCTCTCTCTGTCTGTCTGGCAAGCGCACGTGCCCTATAGCAAAAAAAAAAAAAAACCTCTCAAAAAAAAAATGTGTATAAGAAAAGGGCATAAAGCCAGGTAGAGACCAGTGTGTATGCTGTTGGGGTGGGAAGATGTTCATATGATAGGTACCTTTTAAAAAATATTTGCCAGGACCAGCAGTTACCGTAATGGCTATGTTGCTGGACTTTCACGTAGTTTGGGTCCCGCAGTTCGAGTCCCGGACCTGGTGGCTTAAACTCATGCCAGGCGCGTGTATGTGCGTGCCCAAGATCCCAAGAGGAGAATGGAGGAGAAGGGATTGCAGCATGGCCATCCCCCCTTGGGGGTGATTTCTCACTTTCTGTCTCTCTGTCTCTCTCTGTCTGTCTGGTGAGTGCACCTGCCCTATAGCAAAAACCTCTCCAAAAAAACCCCATATTTGCCAGAGGGCGTGTGTGCTTGCCGGAAAGAGACAGTTATCTCCCAGTTATCTTAATGATAACATCCCTAGATGTTAACAGATGCTTACACCTGTCTCTTCCCTTAATTACTGAAGCAACATTTTTCTCATCAATTCTATCATCAGTTCTTATGGTTATTTATAAATTGAAAAGGACTGAAATAGCATAAAAGTTTAAATATTTTATTACTCCATTTACATGAGGAACCTAGGAATAGTCAAATTCAGGGACAGAAAATAAAATATCGGTTACCGGGGTCTTGGGGGAGGCAGGTGGCAAATAGCGAGTTCCTGTTTAGTGGGCACAGAATCTGGGATGATGAGAGTTGTAGAGATGAACAGTACTTAATACGACCAGCAGGTGGCACAGTGGTTAAGGTGCTGGATTCCCACAGAGCCCACCATGGTTCTTGTCCAAGATCTGGTGGCTTGAAAATCATGCTGGGTGGGACCAGCAGGTGGCGTGTTGCTTAAGGAGCTGGAATTCCCACATGGCTGACTGTGGTCTCAGTCCTGGACCTAGTGGCTTTCTCTCTCTCTCTCTGGTAAAACTCATGTGAAAATAATAATAATAAATAAAATAAATAATTCTTTAAAAAAAGAAAATCATGCTGGGTGCATGTGTGTGTGTGCTCAAAATCTTAGGAGGAGAATGGAGGAGAAGGGATGGTGGTATGGCCATTCCCCTTGGGGGTGATTTCTCACTTTCCCTCTCACTATCTCTCTCTCTTTTCTTTCTGCCGAGTGCATATGCCCTATGGCAAAAACCTTTAAAAAAAAATCAAAAACACAAGAAAACAACATTTTGGGTCTCACAAAAGTCATTATGCATTTTTGCACAGAAAAATACATTATGATTTTTCAAACAACCCAATACTTAAGAAAACCATGCTATACAATTATAAATGGAAATTTTATGTATATTTTACCACAATTAAAAAAAAGCAAAGCAATACAAGTAACATTATGTATGACTCATTAAACTAAAATATGAAAATTATTTAAGCAGCTTCTTTTTTTTAATAGTTTTTTTTAAAAAAGAATAATTTAACTTTATTATTTGTTTATTTAATTTTAATTTGACCAGAAAGGGACAGAGCAAGAGGGAGAGAGAAAGTGAGAAAGCAAACCATCCAAGTCCAGGATTCGAACCATGGCCAACCATATGGGAGTCCAGCATCCTTAACTACCATGCCACCGACCAGCCCCTATTTCAGTAGTTTCAAAGAATAATTGCAAAGATGGGAAAGAAAACCTAGAAGCAGGTATCCTCAGAATACAAAATGTTAATATGGACCTTCAAAATCTTTAAAAAAGAAAACACGTCTTTTGAATACTACTCTTCATCAAAGCAATCATATATTCTTAATTTATAACTTGGTTTTAAAAATTTATTAAAATATTTACATGTTCAAAAATCCTGCATTTCCTAAAGCCTCTGTTTTGAAAACTTGCTTTACCACAATTGGTTGATACATAGCAGGATTAGAAAATCTAGTCTCTTGAAATTTACCCCCCAAAAACATTAATTCTTAAAAAGAGTCACTTATAGTAACATCTTACCTGTGAGTGGTAGGGATCTTGAAATCTAGCAAGTGACAGAGATATGTGTGTGCCTGTGAATATCTGGTATACGTTTACTTACAGTGGGGTGTTCTTGCTGCACCCCATTCTGATCTTTAGATCATAAGAGTCAGAGTGTTTTTATGGTAAAATTAAAAAAAAATTATTTCATTTAACTTTATTTATTTTTATTTGACCAGAGGAGGACAGAGTGAAAGAGAGAAAGAGAGGGAAAGCAAGAAAACAAGCCATCAGGTCAAGGACTCGAACCGCAGTCAGCCATGTGGGAGTCCAGCGCCCCCAACCACCACACCACCTGCTGGCCCCATATGGTAAAAATTTTAAAGAGAAATCAGGGAAAACAGTTGTATTTACCAATAATGTCTGCATAGATTTCCATCTTATTGTGTTGCTGAGCGAGGGTGAAAGCTTCGTTGTTGCATTTGGACATGACAAGAAACTGGATGGCAGACCCATAGTCACCGAGCTGTAGAAAAAACCTAAAACAAAATAGTTTATTTAACCTGACTCCTACAAGGTTTTTTTTTTTTTTTTTTTTTGCTATAGGGCGTGTGCACTTGCCAGAAAGAGAGAGAGAGAGACAGAGAGATAGAAAGTGAGAAATTACCCCCCACGGGGGCTGGCCACACTGCAATCCCTTCTCCTCCATTCTCCTCTTGGGATCTTGGGCATGCACACACATGCGCCTGGCGTGAGTTTAAACCACTGGGTCCAGGACTCGAACGGCGGTCGACTACATGGGAGTCCAGTGACATAGCCATTATGCTAACTTCTGGTCCCAACTCCTATAGGTTTTTGATTTACAAGTCAAGTTTCTCAACCAGGAGAAACCATTTAAAAACAAAAATGAATGAGATACCCTGCAATTCTACATTTTAGGCTTATACTTGAAAAACATACTCTAATATGCTGAACACAGCTAAAAGCCTTTGAATTTAAACATGTAAACCTAATAAAAGGATTAAAAATAATATTTATTTTGAGTTTATCTATTTGATAGGAGGTAATAGGACTTTCTTAAATTTAATTAAAAATTTTTTTTTTTAAGTTTTTGAGCATAGGCTCATTGCAGAGCGCAGAAACAGAGGGAAAGTGAGAATTCACCACCTACCCCGCCCCACACACACCAGGGAATGGCCATTCTCTTCTTGGGACTTTGGGCACGAGTGCACACATGTATGACTTTCAAGGCTCTGGGTCTAGGACTCGAATCATGGTTGGCCATGTGGGAACCATGTGCCTTAATCACCATGCCATATTTTGGCCCCTTATTTTTTTCCTTCTTTGTTTTCTTTGCTTTATTATTATTATTATTATCATTATTATTTTTTAGAGCAAGAGAAAGAGCAAGAGGAAAAGGGAGAGAGAGAGAAGACACATTTTTGAGAGTTTTATCTCTGTGAGCCTCTGCCCAGTCCGCCCCCTAGCTAGTAGGACTTAGGTGCATACCACCAAGTCCAGCCTGTTCAGGTCGATCTAGGAATTGAGTGCGGGCCTCCCATGTGGCCACAGCCTCATACAGCAGGACCCTACTGCTTATGCCACTGCAGCGGGGCCAACAGAGTTTTCATTTAAGGTTAGTTTTTGGAAGTCCAAAAATATTAGTGCGTTATGTTACCTGGCTACCATTTTGGCTCCATCCAGAGACTGGCTCTCTCTGACAATACTGACAGCCTTTTCGGGATTGTTGAGGTGGTCCAGATAGATACGGATCACACTGTTCCACTGTTTTGCATTCTCATAGGCTACAACAGCTTCTTTGTACCTGTGAGAAATATTTCATTCAGACAAACTTCAGCACTTTCCATTTGGAGGAGGGGAATGCCCATAAACATTCGGGACACTTTTCTATTTCACTTATTTTTCTCAAAATTTTTTTTTTCCTTCATCAGAAAAAAATACCAGAACTATTCCTCTAAGATATGTTCTTTTTAGAGTTTTGATAAACTAACAGTAAACTACCAATATTGAACTGCATTTTTCCATATGAATCAAAGCTCTATAACTTTTTATATTTTACTGTAAATTTTCCTTTTAGGGTAGGAAGATTATGACAGTAATTAAGGACTGTTTAATAAACAAAATACAGAATTAGTCACAATTATTGATGTGGTGTAAGAATGGTATATGAAAACTTTGTGTACTGGGACCAGCAGGTGGCGTGGTGGTTAAGGTGCTGGACATTCCCACATGGCTGACCACGGTTCAAGTCCTGGACCTGGTGGCTTGTTTTCTCACTTTCTCTCTCTCTCTCTCTCCCCCTCTGATCAAATTAAAAAATAAATGAATGAATAAATAAATAAAAATTAAAAAAAAAACTTTTGTGTACTGATCTGTAGAGGGCGCTCAGGACTCTCTTCAGCAGCAACTAGATCTTCAGTTCTTTAGATGTCAACAAGACATTTAGTTACATCTCCATTTCCTAATGCTACTTTTGAGAGATTTTTGTTATAGGGCATGTGCACTAGCTGGAGAGACAGAGAGACAGAAAGTGAGAACTTACACCCCCTGGGGGGGGAGGGTGGCCACACCACGATCCCTTCTTCACTATTCTCTTCTTGAGATTTTCAGCATGTACGCACACACGCCCTGCATGAATTTTAAGTTACCGGGTCCAGGACTTGAACTGCAATTGGCCATATGGGACACTCAGCCTCTATGCCTCTCCCTGGTCTCCCTGTGATTACTTTGATAAAAGTCTGGGCTATTAATAATCCTAAGTCTCCAGATACAACATATGCTTCCAAGTTGCTTTCAAAGACTGTAGAAATACACATTTCTTTTTTTTTTGGAGAGGTTTTTGCTATAGGGCGCGTGCACTTGCCAGACAGACAGAGAGGGACAGAAAGTGAGAAATCACCCTCCCAGGGGGGATGGCCATGTCACAATCCCTTCTCCTCCATTCTCCTCTCAGGATCTTGGGCACGCACGCACACGCGCCTGGTGTGAGTTTAAGCCACCAGGTCCAGGACGCAAACCGCGGTCGACTACATGGGAGTCCAGTGACATAGCCATTACGCTAACTGCTGGTCCCGAGAAATACACATTTCTATGGGTTGTGAGTAGCAAGTGCATTTTGACGGTATGGTTATTTAGTTTCTAATCTTTCCTAATATGATAGCTTGCTGTAATTTAATTATTATTAGTGAGGTAGAACTTTTTTTTCATTTACATGGAAAACAATTTCATGATCGTATTTCTTCCTCTGGGACTTGTCCTCTTGTCTTTAGCCCAATTTTCTATTTATTCCTTTTGAGATTCTTTTATTAAGTTGTAGGAGATCTTTGAACATTAAGGCTATTAATTATTCATTGCTGTATTCCAGTATTGGTTTGTGGCTTAAACGGTACAGCCATCCACGTGGAATTCATCTTTCTTCATTCTTCTCTCCCTTTACATGCCTGAGTTATCCTCCTTAATAAAGGGGCAGTCTCTTCATTTTCATGCCATAGTATATAAAATCTTCAACTTCTAGTATTTAACTCTCAAATAAGAGAGGTGGTAGACTATATTTGAATAAAAAATAAAAAGGGGTTTATAAGGGGAAGGAGTACTATAATAGTCCGGCATTTCAGGCCAATGAGGAGTATGCTATTCAAAGATGTTTTATTTCTGTTTTGTCTTTCATAGACAGTTGCAAATGTAAGTGGTTATTCTGCAAAATTTGCATTGTTCTAAGTTGAGATCAATTTGCGATGCCGTACAAACCTGCCGTCTGCTTCTTTAGCCTTGGCATACTGCAGGTGGATCTTAGGAGAGGAAACGTGAGGGAGGAGCTCACCAACTTTTGCCCTAGAAAGAGATTCAGGACAATGACATCAACACTATATTGGCTACAGCTTCCTACAACAAATGTTGGTTTTTAGGATTCAAAAGCAGTTATGATCTTTTGAAATCTTGGCTACTATGTATAAAAACAGATTTAATGGATTTTTCTCCTAATATGCACCCATCCTTCACCCCCTCCTCCAAGGGTTGACAAATGAAGGTTAGTTCACTAACTCTTTTGAGACAATAGAGTTTTTGGTCCCCCGCCCCCCCCCAAAAAAATTTATCTAATCAGAGATTTCCCCATATCAAACCAGAGAACATGCTGTTCTTTGGAAAAAGAACTAATAAAGGGGCTGGATGGTGAAGCAGTGGTAAAACATGATTTTCTGCAAGGAAATTCCATGTGGGAAGGTTCCTAGTTTAAGTCTGGAGCCTTCCCTGACTTCACCAGGCATGCATGCTAAGGGGCTGGCTAGAGACTGGGGGTGGATTGTGGTTTCAGGACCCTGCAAGGGGTGCTCTCTGTCTCTGTCTCTCTCTCTCACTCATGGGATGAATGAATGAATGAGTCCATAAGTACACTTTAAAGAGTTATTAATATGCTTCTAAGGAGAAGAAAAGAGACAGAGGGGAGGTCCAGATAGGGGGCCGGTCCATGGAAGAAAAACAGTAGGGATGCAAGTGGGGAGACTCTTGGGGCATTTCCCTCCCACCTCTACTGAGTTTGTTTCTCTCTTACCAGTTCTTACAGCGGATGTAAACAGACGCTGCTTTATCATAGTAGTGGCCTTTTTCATAGAGTTGGGCTGCTTCTGAAAATTGCTAAAATAGTACAGGATGGTTACAATACTAAATTGATTAGGTATAAGACCACAGAAGTACTTATACAGAGAAAAGACCTTCATGTTCTCCAGTATGGCTCCACAGTCTCTCTTCAGGACCCGGCTGGGATGCTTGAGGGCCTGGCTCACTCCTCGGCGTATGTCCCCCATCCGTATGGACATCTGGGCCACTCCAGCCAGACACACTTCATCGTGTTCCTGCAGTCACAAGGCAGATCCGAGGAAATCAGACCCTCATTGCGTGCTGCTAAGTTCAGCCAGAACAATTCACTTAAATCTAAAACGAGTCCCAAGGTTACCATTTACTTTCATTCATCTTTTTAGAGCCGTCTCGTCATTTTTAAATAACACTGAGGATTTTTTTTTTTAACATCAGCTATTACAAAGTATAATTCTTTGTCTTCAGAAGTCTACATCTTTTATGCAAAAGATCAAATTTTCACTACCCCTTGTCATAATACATGGTATGTCTCCTTGGCATAAAATTTTATGGAAGAGGTAATATACTGGCTATATGAACAAAATAGAGTAGAAAACCATTTCTCAAATTTGAGATTTCTCTGCTAGGCATGATTAAACATAAAAACTTTATTTATCTAGAATTGTCTACTTCATTAAAGATAACAAAGGTAACTAAAGAACTTTCAGAATAATGACTCTGCACTAATAAAATGTAACATTTGATTATATTTTGTATTTTGTCTAGTAGAACCTGTCACCATGGTAGCAGTGGTCTCATCTACCCTGTCTAATAAGACAGCTAATAGTGACAGTGGCCCAGACATAGTGGAGCACCCCTGCAGAAGGTAGGGGTCACATGGGAGGCCTGGCTTTGGATCCCAGACAGACATGAACAGGCTGGTGTGGTGGTGCACATCTGTGACCCCAGCAGACTGGAGGCTGGGACAGAGGACCACAATGATGAGACTCTTGTCAAAAATCCCTTCTCAGGACCAGTAGATGGCATAATGGTGACGTCACTGAACTCCCATGTAGTCGACCGTGATTCGAGTCCTGGACCCACTGACTTAAAACTCTCACTGGGCATGTGTGCGTGCATGTCCAAGATGCCAAGGGGAGAATGGAGGAGAAGGGATTGCAGCATGGCTATTCCCCATGGGGGATGATTTCTCACTTTCTGTCTGTCTCTGTCTCCCCCATAGCAAAAATCTCTAAAAAAAAATTCCTTCTCACCCTCTCCCTCTCTCTCCCCAGCATGTATGCTTACTTTCTCTCTCACATTAAAAAAAAAAAGTCTCATATGACTACTGGGCTCTTGAAACATGGCTATTTGCATTCTTAGTGACAGAAGAACTGAATTTTATATTTTAATTTAAAATAATTTAAATAGCCACTTGTGGCTAATTGTTGCTGTATATGGCAGCACAGATAAAGAATGAACAAAAATAGCCATGGCCAAACAAACAAAAATATTAAAACCCAAGAGATAAATGAGCAAAAGATATGATCAGGCAATTCATAAATAAACAAAAGCCAAAAAAATCAGCCAAAAAACCCCATGGGACCAGCAGATGGTTTGATGGTTGTGTCATTGGACTCCCACGTAGTTGACCATGGTTGGATTCCTGGACCCAGTGGCTTGAAACTCACACCAGGTGCATGTGCATGTGTGCCCCAAATCCCAAGAGGATAATGGAGGAGAAGGGATTATGGTGTGACCATCCCCCTGGAGAGTGATTTCTCACTTTCTGTCTGTCTGTCTCTGTCTCTCTGTCGAACACATGTGCCCTACAGCAAAAATCTATCTTACAAAACAAAAAACACATTCTCAACTTCATTGATAACAAATACACACAAAATAAAATTATACATTTTTTTGCTAAATAAATGGGTAGAAATAAAAAGAGATCCATAACATTCATTGTTGAAAATATGGGGGACATAGACCCTATCATATACAATCGATTGGTATTTGAATTACTACAATTTCTGGTGAAAGCAAATTAGCAATATCAAAAATTAAATGCACACACTGCAACTAATATATTTTGCTCATAAGACTATATATATCCTTCAGGAATACTGTTTTAAGTGAAGATAGATAGAATATTCATTGCAGTTTTGGTAATATTTTTGACAACAGGGAGAAAAATCACAACTATAATCAACTATAATTCAATAAGAGAATGGGAAAATTCTGATACATGCAAACAATAGAATATTAGAAGCTCTTAAAAGATTAAAACAGATTCATGTGAGCAGACTTGGAAAGCCATGAACAAAGCAAAATGCTGCTTTGCCCAGAGCAGATGCTCTGTTAGTCTTTGCTGAATAGGTAGATGTGAATACTCTCACTTTTTATAAAAATCCATCCATGTATTTGCATGTTTAGAAGACGTTCCAGATAGAAATATATGAACTCATTAACTGTGGTTACCCTTAAGGGATGGATGGAGAAGAGAATATTGGATTCCTAATGTTAATATTCTTTGGTGATTTTTTAAAGTTGAAAGCAATGAGCCTGCATTTCTTTTGTAATAAAACTGCTGGACACAGGGCCAGTCTGTGGCCTGGTAGTTAAGGGACTAGATCCACATGGCCATTGGGTGGTTTGAGTCCTGGATCCACATGTTTAAAAAAGCACGCCAGGCCCATGTGTCCTCAAGCCCAAATCCTAAAAGGAGGGAAGAGATGGAGGAAGAGAGATTGTGGTGTGACCATTCCCCATGGGGATGCTTTCTCTCTCTCTCCTTCTCTGTCTCTCTGGTGTGTGTATACACCCTCTGGCAATTTAAAAACAAATATTAGCTATAAGTAGAAAATGTTAAATTTTCCAACTTTTAAATGATATCATCTGACTCAGAAACACCAATTTGTATTGTAAAATTCAGCTTCTTGAGCTAAAATTCTGGCATGAGAATGGGCTGGCCCAGTGAGTACACGCTTTCCAAGTTCGTTTTAAAGGAAACCGTGCAAGAGATAAAATGGCGAAACATATGTTCAGGGACTGGCTATTTATTCTGAAAGTGGTTACTGAAAGTTTTTTGCTTTCTTCGTGGTCTTTCCAAGTCAGTACATAAGAATCTATTTTAGTCTCTCTCTCTCTTTTTTTAAGGGCATGTGCACTTGCTAGAGAGACACAGAAGAGAGAGAGAGAGGAAAGTGAGAAATCGCTCCCCATGCGAATGGCTACACTGCAATCCCTATTCGTCCAGTGTCTTGGGATTTGGGGCATACAGGCATGTGTACCCAGTGTGATTTTCAAGCTGCTGGGTCTGGGACTTGAGCCATGCAGTTGGCCATGTGGGATCCAGTGCTTTAACCTCCATGATACCTGCTGACCCCCCGATCTGTTTTAATCTTTTAAGAACTTCTAATATTCTACTTTTTGGATGTATCTTAATTTTTCATCGATACTTTCATTGAGTTATATTGGCTTGTAAGTGGAAAGGGATAAAAATTTTACTTCAACCTTAATTAGAAGTTTATATTTAGGATACAATACAAAAATTTACTTTCAGGGACCAGCAGACGGTATCACAGTTACGTAGCTGGATTCCCATGTAGTCAACCACGGTTCAAGTCCTGGACCCAGTGGCTTTCACCTCACATTGGATGAATGTGCATGTGTGCCCAAGATCCCGAGTAGAGAATGGAGAAGGAATTGTGGTGTGGCCATCCCCCTCAGGGGGTGATTTCTTATTCATTGTTGAAAATATGGGGGACATAGACCCTATCATATACAATCGATTGGTATTTGAATTACTACAATTTCTGGTGAAAGCAAATTAGCAATATCAAAAATTAAATGCACACACTGCAACTAATATATTTTGCTCATAAGACTATATATATCCTTCAGGAATACTGTTTTAAGTGAAGATAGATAGAATATTCATTGCAGTTTTGGTAATATTTTTGACAACAGGGAGAAAAATCACAACTATAATCAACTATAATTCAATAAGAGAATGGGAAAATTCTGATACATGCAAACAATAGAATATTAGAAGCTCTTAAAAGATTAAAACAGATTCATGTGAGCAGACTTGGAAAGCCATGAACAAAGCAAAATGCTGCTTTGCCCAGAGCAGATGCTCTGTTAGTCTTTGCTGAATAGGTAGATGTGAATACTCTCACTTTTTATAAAAATCCCTCCATGTATTTGCATGTTTAGAAGACGTTCCAGATAGAAATATATGAACTCATTAACTGTGGTTACCCTTAAGGGATGGATGGAGAAGAGAATATTGGATTCCTAATGTTAATATTCTTTGGTGATTTTTTAAAGTTGAAAGCAATGAGCCTGCATTTCTTTTGTAATAAAACTGCTGGACACAGGGCCAGTCTGTGGCCTGGTAGTTAAGGGACTAGATCCACATGGCCATTGGGTGGTTTGAGTCCTGGATCCACATGTTTAAAAAAGCACGCCAGGCCCATGTGTCCTCAAGCCCAAATCCTAAAAGGAGGGAAGAGATGGAGGAAGAGAGATTGTGGTGTGACCATTCCCCATGGGGATGCTTTCTCTCTCTCTCCTTCTCTGTCTCTCTGGTGTGTGTATACACCCTCTGGCAATTTAAAAACAAATATTAGCTATAAGTAGAAAATGTTAAATTTTCCAACTTTTAAATGATATCATCTGACTCAGAAACACCAATTTGTATTGTAAAATTCAGCTTCTTGAGCTAAAATTCTGGCATGAGAATGGGCTGGCCCAGTGAGTACACGCTTTCCAAGTTCGTTTTAAAGGAAACCGTGCAAGAGATAAAATGGCGAAACATATGTTCAGGGACTGGCTATTTATTCTGAAAGTGGTTACTGAAAGTTTTTTGCTTTCTTCGTGGTCTTTCCAAGTCAGTACATAAGAATCTATTTTAGTCTCTCTCTCTCTTTTTTTAAGGGCATGTGCACTTGCTAGAGAGACACAGAAGAGAGAGAGAGAGGAAAGTGAGAAATCGCTCCCCATGCGAATGGCTACACTGCAATCCCTATTCGTCCAGTGTCTTGGGATTTGGGGCATACAGGCATGTGTACCCAGTGTGATTTTCAAGCTGCTGGGTCTGGGACTTGAGCCATGCAGTTGGCCATGTGGGATCCAGTGCTTTAACCTCCATGATACCTGCTGACCCCCCGATCTGTTTTAATCTTTTAAGAACTTCTAATATTCTACTTTTTGGATGTATCTTAATTTTTCATCGATACTTTCATTGAGTTATATTGGCTTGTAAGTGGGAAGGGATAAAAATTTTACTTCAACCTTAATTAGAAGTAGGGATAAAAATTTTACTTCAACCTTAATTAGAAGTTTATATTTAGGATACAATACAAAAATTTACTTTCAGGGACCAGCAGACGGTATCACAGTTACGTAGCTGGATTCCCATGTAGTCAACCACGGTTCAAGTCCTGGACCCAGTGGCTTTCACCTCACATTGGATGAATGTGCATGTGTGCCCAAGATCCCGAGTAGAGAATGGAGAAGGAATTGTGGTGTGGCCATCCCCCTCAGGGGGTGATTTCTTGCTTTCTATCTCTCTGTCTTCTCTGTCTCTTGGGTGAGTGCATGGATCCAATCGCAAAAATCTCTCTAAAAAAATTATTTTTGGACTAATAAAAATATTACCATCTTCCATTTTTTATGAGCTTAAAGTATTTTAAATTGGTTTCACTTCAAAGTTACTACTAAACTGTGACGAAAATTGTTAATAAACTGAAATGAAGGCTCACCTGCTAGATACTGAATATAATATAAATGAGACCCAGATCTTTTAAAAGAAATGAAAAATAAAACCAAAGATAATTATGCATATCTTTATTCATGGTTACCTTATTATCACCTGTTATTCCTTTCTCATAATGAGCCAAAGCATTTATATAATCACCCCTGAAAAAAAAATCATAGTGTATTTCAATAGATACGTTAAGTATCTTATTTACATATACAACACTTAAAAGATGATCTTTGTCACCAAGTTGCTCAAGCTCACAAAAGATAGATTATACAACAGACACAAGCATTCTTCCCAAGTGCAGTCCATCACTGTTTTGCTATTTTAAAAATATTAAGCTAGGGGCCAGTAGGTGGCATGGTAGTTAAGGCACTGGACTCCCACATGGCCAACTGTGGTTTGAGTCCTGGACCTGGTGGCTTGAAAATCAAACTGGGCATGTGTGCATACATGCCCAGATCCCAGGAGAAGAATGGAAGAGAAGGAATTGTTGTGTGGCCATCACCCTGGGGAGTGATTTCTCACTTTTCCTCTGTTTCTCTTGTTCTCTCTCTCTCTGGCAAGCATGTGG
Source organism: Tupaia belangeri chinensis (assembly GCF_000334495.1). Classification (NCBI taxonomy): domain Eukaryota; kingdom Metazoa; phylum Chordata; class Mammalia; order Scandentia; family Tupaiidae; genus Tupaia; species Tupaia belangeri. Next base: position 2,042,814 of record NW_006206760.1, read on the forward strand.
ACCCTATGACAAAAACCTTAAAAAATAAATTAAGCTGGGTTCTGCTAGATTGTAAGGCATTTGGGGGAAGCTACATTAAATGTTACGAGCTACTTCTGGCTATTTATTTCCTCTGGCACTAAATGACAACCATGTGACCATAAAAACTAATGATTTTTTTCCCCCCAAGGCCCAATATTTATCAGGATAGTATGTACTGAACCTGGGTTGCTGTCAACTCAAGAAAAGCTACAAATGGAGGAACACACTGAGGATTACAGGACTGAGGACCCTGGTTCTTACTCCGATAAAAGGTATGATACAGAGGCCAGCAGGTAGTGTGGTGGTTGAGGGCGTTGGACTCCCACATGGTCGACTGCAGTTCGAGTCTCAGACCTGGCGGCTTGCTTCCTCACATTCCCTCTCTCTCTCACTTAATTCCTCTCTGGTCAAATTAAAAATAATTTTTTTAAAAGTATGATACATAACATAAGTGATCATACTACCTATTCTCACAACTAATGCTAAGATAGATCGCATATCTCGAAGACATATTTATGACCTCAATTTATTTTCATTATTTAGGACAGGATGAGTGGGTGATTTGCCTAGGACTGTTTTTGAGATCCATCTTCCTCTGAGAAACCATCCACTGCAGAGTAATGAATAAACTCTGAAAATGGCATTCTTTGAATTCCACCATAGGTCCTTGTTTAGCGCTCAGGTAAGCCTAAACTCTTTAAGCCCACTTGGCTTCCTTAGCTCCATGTAAAAGGAAGTTTTTGGAAGAGAGGTTGTACTGCAGAATACACTGAGGAACCCGTCAGAACTAGATGAACCAGGGAGTGAAGAAGCATTATGAGAAATATGTAAAACCTACTGAAGAGTGAAAGAAGAACTCTTAAATAAAGCAATATGAAACGAACACAAAAAATTCAATTCGGGCTGTATCTCCTTTATCCAAGATCAATATTTTTCTACATTTTAATATTTTTGAAATTGGAATGTATCTTAAATAGAATAAATGTCAAAAGATATCATCCAGTTGTGGGTCAGTCAGTGGTATGGTGGCTAAGGCATTTAGATCTCACATGGCTGACATTGTAGTTCAAGTCCCAGAATGGGCACATGTGTGTGGGTGCCCAAAATCCTAAGAGGAGAATGGATGAAAGAGACTGTGGCACAGTCATCCCCCAGGGGTTATCTCTCTCTGTCTGTCTCTCTCTCCAGTGAGTACATGTACCCTACAGCAAATTAAAAATGCATAAACTGTCCAGCTGTGATGTAGTTGCCATGGCACACACAAATATGAACTTCCATTTGCAAATAAATCGTTCATTTACAGTCTCTGAGGGCAGCTGCACCGGTAACAGCAACCACAGCAGCTGCGCGTTAACTAAACCTGGAGGCTGGTTCCCTCTGAAATAACACATCGCACTGTAATAAAAACGTCGTCTGTCAATTAAGACTATTGACAATTAAGATGATCTAGCAATTAAGCGCACTAGAAAATTATTTTATTTCTTTTAAGAGGGTTTTGCCTTAGGGCATATGCACTGGCTGGGGAGAGAGAGAGAGAAAGAAAGAGACAGAGAGAGTGAGAGAGACATCACCCTCCAGGGGGATGGCCATGTCCTAATTCCTTCTCTCCCATTCTCTTCCAGGGATTTTGAGCACGCATGCACATGCGCCTGGCATGAGTTTGAAGCCACCAGGTCTGGGACTCAAATCATGGTCAGCAATGTGGGAGTCTAATGACGTAACTGCTAATTGCTATGCCATCTGCTGGTCCCGAGACCACTAGAACATTCTAAACTTCTCAGAACAGATTATGGAATTTCCAAAGGAAGGAGAGACATGTGAAGCTTTGTCACGCATCACAAAGGATTATTATTCAAGTACTGAATATCCTAAGAAAAGCTTCTGGGTTGAATTTCAATGTCAAATTTTCATCTATATGCAATTCCATTTTTTTCCCAAGCTGCTGGGGCTGGGATTTAAACCATGAATTTGGTCATGTAGGATCTAGTTCCTTTAATCACTAGAGGGTATGGGGCCAGCCATGCAATTCAATTAAAAAAAAAAAAAACACTATAATTTTAAGCAAAGAGAAATGTAGACTGCTGTGATTTGAAATACAAACGTTGAAACTACCCGACTACGTATGTTGAAACTGAACTAGCAAACACTTGCTCCTACCACCTGAAGATGCAGCGAAAAGGCTCTTACTCAGATGTTGGTACCTTGATCTTAGACTTGTAAGCCTTTCAGAACTGTGAGAAAGAAATATCTGCTCTTTATAAATTACCTGGTCTCAGGTATTCTGTTATAGCAGCAAGAACTAAGACGGAGACCAAACCTCAGCATGTTTCATTATGCCTTGAAGTTACACTGCCAATCCCCCAAGTGTTTGAAGAGGTTAAGATCACAAGGGTAGGTTCTGACACACAGTGAGTCACCCCATGCACCACTGCTGAGGTCAAATGTAATTCAGAATGTTTACGATTGGTCCCATAGCGCAGTGGTTGAGCGCTGTGCCCTAGGAGCCAGATCTCACTTGGCCAACCATAGTTTGAATCCTGGCCCCCAATGGCTTGAAGAACATGCTGGGAGTGTGTGTGTGTGTGTGTGTATGCACAAAATCCTGACAGGATGAAGAAATGGAGGAAAAAGGATTGCAGAGTGACCATGCCCACTGCAGGTGTGCTAGCCTGCTCTTTCTCTCTGGTGAGTGCATACGCCTTCTGGCAATTAAAAAAGTAACATACACACACACACACACACACACACACACACACACACAAATGATATTTAGGTTCTAAATTTAGAAAAGCCTTAGGCCCATATTTATATTTTGATGCTAAAATTCAAAATGGATAAATAGATGAGTGAGAAATTAAGAGAAAACATTTTTTAAAAAATTATTTAATTTTATTTATTCATTTATTTTAATTTGGCCAGAGAGAGACACAGAGAAAGAGAGAAGGGGAAAGTGAGATAGCAAGCCACCAAGTCTAGGAATTGAATGGTGGTTGGCCATGTAGGAGTGTTCAGCACCTTAACCACCACGCCACCTACCTGTTGGTTCCGGAGAACACGTTTTTCAGATACATAATTAAGACTTTTTTTTTTCCCCTCTGTAAAAAGTTAATCATTATATCAACGATATAATTATTGGCAGTGTAGAGTCGAAGATAATCAGTTACTGACTAAAACATACAAAGATGAGGACTTACGTGAATTCAAGCTGAATAGCGTACTCTTTTGATATAAATGGTATCTGGTCTGGGGCCAGACGTTTTGCCAGTTGTAGAGCACTGTCCCAGTGCTGTAAATCCCTTCTCATCTGTTAAGAAGAGAAAGACCTTAATGTTTTTCTTTTCTTTTCTTCTTTTTTTTTTTTTTTTAAAGAGAGATTTTGGCTACAAGGCATGTGAGCTCACAGTAAAAAATGAGAGACAAAAAGTGAGAAATCATCCTCAGGAGGATGGCCACACCACAATCCCTTCTCCATTCTCCTCTCGGGATCTTGGGCACGCAGGCACATGCGCCCAGCGTGAGTTTAAACCACCTGGTCCAGGACTCAATCCGCGGTCGACTATATGGGAGTCCAGTGACATAGCCATTACGCCAACTGGTCTCACCATGTTTTTCTTTATCCCTTTCTTAAACTAGGTCCTTTCCTCTGTTCCAATACCTCTTACACTGCTCCTTTCTGGGAAACTAGTCCTTAGCTTACCTCTTAATACACAAAAGAATTCCAGACATTAATAATAAATGTGCCTCAGTTTTCCCATTTGGAAAACAGAGGAAATAACAGTATTATCTCTTAGGATTATCATAAAGATCAAATGAGGTATTACATGTCAACTGCTTTGAGAAGTACCTGGTGCATGTGAAAACTCAGTATGTGGAGTTATTTTCTTTGTATCTGTTTTTGTAAGTTACACAGTCTGTTCTCTTTGGATAGATATGGATTTAAAATTGTTTGGTAATGTTATAGGCCTTTATGCTTCCCCAGAATATAGAATGAAATATTTTTGAATTTATTGAGTACTGAGGGGATCTTAAAGGTGAAATGCTGCATTTCAGGAGAGAGCAGGCATTTGGTGTCTAGCCTGAGAATATTTTTAAAAATAATTATTTTATTTAACTTGATTTATTATTATTATTTTCCAGTTTGATCAGAGAGAGAGAGGGAAAGTGAGAAAACAAGTCACCAGGTCTAGGACTTGAACTGTGGTTGGCCATGTGGGAGTCCAGCGCCTTAAACCACCATGCCACCTGCCGGCCCCAGCCTGAGAAATTCTAGCTACATGAAAGGGGCTCTCCTCTGCAGGTCTGCTTCCTGTCCCGATGTGCTTCCATACCTCCAGGGCAGCAACAGGGCAGCTGGATGCAAGGTACAGGTCTTGGGCCAGGTTGAAGTCATTAGTAAACATGGCGAGGTGTCCCGCCAGAAGGTTGTAGTCCTCTATTCCCTACAAACAAAAGTGGTTTTGATGAGAAAAAATACAAAGGTTTAACTCTCTCTCTCTCTCTCTCTTTTTTTTTTTTTTAAGACTTTGCTCAGTAGGAAGTACTAATGTTCTATCAATTCACTTGACTAGGAATTAGGTAAGAGTCACTGTAGAAATTGAAAATGTTTGAATAAACAGCATTCAAATCTTACTCCGATAATTCTCATAAAAATGCTGTTTACCTTTACTCCTTCCAAAGACATCACCATGCCAACATTCCCGATTGTCCGGTAAACACGGATTGCAAACTCCACTTCCATGTGGTGTAGACAAGCTTCGGCCAACTCATTCCAGGCAGCGTTGTCGTTCAGAATCCTGCAGATGTCCCAGGAGTCAGAAAACCTGGGATCGAAGGACATTAGCTTCATCAGAGTTCTGCCATACTTGTCACCTAACACTCTCTTCAGACTGTATACAAACAAATATTGCACCCTACAGAGGTTTTGCAAATTGTTCCTTCACCCGTAATAGTCATTTGTAAGTAATGAAAAAATATTGAAATCTTCCTTTTTTTGTACAAATAAATGTTTTTTGCTGTTGTTGTTGAACTTCTATTAATAAAATCTACTCTCTGTAAACCTGCCCTGTTTTACTACACACAGAAATGAGAATTATTTTTGTTCTCACACAGGCCTAATGAAATTAGATTCTGTCCTGTAAGTTTAGAAGTTTAAAACACCATTCAGTGAACCATGACCCATGGGCTAAGTCCAGTCAGCTGCCTGTTTTTGTGAATAAAGTCTGAGTGGAATCCAACCATTCATCAGCCCACACATCTAGGGACTGTCTACGGCTGCTTTTGTGCTGCAGCTTCTGGCTTGCATAGTTGTCACAGAGTCCCTAGTCCTTCAAGCCTGAGGTATTAACCATTTGGTTCAAAACAGAAAAAGTAGGCAGACTTCCGGTATGCTTTGTGAACATAAATACTGATTAAACTTCCTTTTCTTTTCTTTTTTTAAAGAGAGGTTTTTGCTGAAATACAGAGAGAGACAGAAAGACAGAAAGTGAGAGACATGATCCCTCAGGGGAGATGACCATGCCACATTCCCTTCCCCTCCCTTCTCCTTTCAGGATCTTGAGCATGCACACACATGTGCCACGCATGAGTTTAAGCTGCTGGGTCTGGGATTTGAACTGTGGTCAACTATGTGGGATGATGTGCAACCATTATGCCATCTGCTGGCCCTGCTGATTAAACTTTCTGTGAAACCTTAACATCAGTGAATATATTACTCCATTCATCTATTGAGTTATCAACACCCATTTACTGAGCATCTCTTGGGTTGTCAGAAAAGTCATGACTATTTTTCTGTCTTTCTATGCAAAAACGCATCATGACTGTTCCCACAACCCAATTTTATGTGCCAGAAACAGTTCTAGGAACCAAGATTCAAAAATCCAACACCTGGTTGCTGTCGTTAACAGTCAATGACTATAACAAAGTGTGATAGATAAATAAGTGCTCACAATATGTTAATCTTTGTCCTAAGTGTTTTGTATAAGTTCTTTCACTGAATTATCCTATTCACTAAGTATACTGTTATTCCTCCTTTATAGATGAAGAACGTGAGGTTAAGAGTCTTTAAAAGACTAGTCCAACTCACACAGAGATAAGTGGTGAAGTGTCTTAAACCTTGCAAATATTTTCTCCCATTCAGTAAGTTGTCCCTTCGCTCTGTGAATTGCTTTTGTTTTCTTAGTTCTTAAGTTTTCTAGTTTAATATTATCCTATTTGTCTATTTTATTTTTGTTGCTTGTGCTTTTGGGGTTTTATCCAAAAACTCTTTGCTCAGATCAATGCTCCGAAGCATTTCCTCTAGTAATTTTACAGTTTCAAGTCTTATGTTTAAGTTCAATCAATTTTAAGTGGGTTTTTATGACCTCATATAAATAGAGAGTGGAATAGTGGTTACTAGAGGTGGAAAAGTAGGAGAGAAAAATGTTGGCTAGCAAAACCAAAAATGATGGTCAGATAGAAGGAACAAGTTCTAGTGCTCTCTTGCATAGTAGGGTCACTGTGGTTAACAATAATTCATTGTATAGTTCAAAATAGCTAAAAGAGAAGATTTTTAATGTTCCCAGCGCAAAGTAATGATATATGTTTGAGATGACAGATATGCTCATTAACTTGATTTGATGATTACATATTTTATTGGGTTGTCAGAAAAGTTATGATGCATTTTGCACAGAAAAAATACATCATGACTTTCCTGACAATTTAATATATTCATATTCTGAGAAATTGCACTATACTCCATAATGTGTACAAATATGTTTTAATTTTTTTCTTTGAAGTGCTCTGCATCCCCACCTATAGTTTAGCCTAGCCCTGAGACAGCACATCAGGAAGACCCCCAACCTGAACTGCTAATGGTGGCTGGGGAGTCATGAAAAGCTTCCTGGAGCAGGATATGTTCCACTGACTGGTGAAGAATGAGGAGTGATTACATTCAGAGATAGGGCTGGGGTATTCCAGAAAGAACCATGAAAAATATACAATTCAAGCAGCTGGCTGAACAGAGAGGAGGTGGACTGGGAAAGATGAGACTGACGTTAAATGATCAAATGCTTGTATGCCATGCCAAGTCCCTGAGGAGTTTGGATTTTTTTCCTAAAGGGAATGGGAAATCACAAAGAGATCTTGAACAGGGGAAGGAGGAGATCAAACTCGTATTTTCGAAAGTGTGTGAAGAACAGATGAGACAGTCATGAGACTACTGGCAGGAAGAGCAGTGTGGAAGTGTTGCATTACACACATTATTACTAGTGAGGGCCTACGTAAGTGAACACAAGAGAAGAGAAGGATCTGGGGTGTGTGTGAGAGAGAGAGACAGTGAGTGAGGTCACGTGCATGTGTAATTAGAAAGGGGGAAGGTAGAGGTCTTGGGAAGACCATGAGTTCAGTTTCACACAGGGCAGGTTTGAGGAACTCATGGATTTCCAAGTCCATATGACTATAGGCAGCAAAGTTGAAGCCACAGATTCAGACGGTATTGAAGCCATGGAAGCGGAGAAAACTCAGGAAGACTAATTAGGGTAGGAAGAGAAGAAGGGAGTTCATGGGACAATGAAGAACAGCATTGAAGAGCTATTCAAGAAGAATTAGGACCACCAAGAAATTCAGTGGCATGAAGAGGAAGGTGAAAAGAGCAGGTAATGGAAACCTTAATTAAGCTCAGCAAAAGCCAAATTTTAAGATGGTGTTGAAATAATCAAGTTTATTAAAATTTCACAGTAACTGGCTAGTTGGGTGTTTAGAAATCTTCTTGTTCTGAAGGACTTTCTTGTAATAAAGTACCCATAACAGTAAGTGAGAAAAGTGCTTCCTTTGGAATGTGTATGCATTTTCATACCCAGTATGTTATCTGAGCCTCTCAACAACCCTGTGAAATAAATAAATATCAACTCCAACTATCTAATAGGATTTGACCTTCAAAATCACAAAAGCAAACAAGAAGCTCCAAGAGAGATGTTTGAAGCCCTACCTTTTCAGCATTAAAGTCTGTGCCAGCATCTGTCTCAGCTCATTCGGCCCCGTATCTTTTAAGCTGTTGAGGAAGCTGTGGGTGCTAAGGTAGATGTTGTTTATTTTACCACTCTGTGTCTGGCAGATCAACTCTCCATTATAGAGCAGCAAAGGTTTATGAGAGAAGGGTACTTTGGTGCCGCCAGCCAAAATAACCTTGGATCCTGTATTACAAAATAGACCTCTTAATGCTAAAAGCTGATACTCAGCACAGACATCAGAAAGCAGCATTTTGATTTCATTGCAATGGAAATTCATGTATGGACAAACGTTCAAAGAAGTGATTAAGTACCTTGGATCGTGTCCTTGTGAAAGACGTAAGTGTATACCTTGTCATCATCATAAGCAAGAAACACACCTTTGTCCATTGGCCAGTTTTCCCAAAGAACACCTTTGATGGTTGGCGAAAGATCTGGAATCTCATAGGTGGCATCATTAACCTACAAAACAGGAGTTACAGATTTGCCCGAGTCTGTGACGTCATTATCATCAGCCTTGGGAGGAGGCTGTTTGCAGCCTTAGTTGGCATAGCTTACTGACCCACATTCATCCGAACATCACTCCAGCCACAATAACTAGCAAAGTCTTCTTCCATTCCTATACACTGGTGGGGTAGTGGGTAAGGTGCTGGATTCCACATGGCCAACTGCATGGTTCTAGGCCCCAACCCGATAGCACCTGAAAAACACATGGGCATGTGTGTGCGCCTGCCCGGAATCCTGAAAGGAGGAGGAATGGAGAAGGGATTGTGGCATGACCATACCCCATGCCCCATGGAGGGTGTGTTTTTATTTGCCCTTTCCCTCTCTGTCTCCTGTGAGTGCACACACCCTCCAGTGGGTTAAATAAAGGGAAAAGAACTGAAAAATGGCTCTCTCCTTCTTACTCTGTCTTCCTCTCAAAACAAGAATATGAAATTCCCGCAAATAATAACTAATACTATGGGCCTATGTTGTCTAATACGGCAGTCACTGTTGGTCCAAATGAAGATGTGTGCAAATATAAACTGCATTCTGGATCTCAAAGAGTTAGCATGAAAAGAATGTGTAACATCTCATTAGTAACTGTTCTTTTTTTAAATAAAAATTGTATTTACTTAGAAGCATTCAGAATGTCAACAAAACAGCTGCAACTTTTTTTTTTTTTTCCCAATTACAGGGTGGTATTCAGTTAACAGAACAACAATTATTTCATATTAGCTGCATCAGAGACAACTGAAGATGAAAAACTACCATCCCCATATATAACTAATTTGTGCGGTGCACCAACAAGAACCTGCTTTAAATTTCCATGCCAATTTCCAACCCCCATACTGTACCAGGCAAGGTTAGTGGCTACTGAAAATACCACCAGGACAGGGCTACCTAAAGACACATTCGGTAGTGTGTTAACTGTACAAAAAAAGACACTGTACAGTTTAAAAACAAATCTTACACAGCCTTACATTTCAATTTTTTTCTTTAAAAGGAGTGAGTTGTGGACAGGGGGGTTAAATGCTTTATAGAGAAGAAAAAAAAAACTGCACTAGAACCAACTTATTCATCATCTTCTTCTTTAACCTCATCCTCTTCATCTTCCTCTTCTTCCTCATCTTCTTCATCTTCCTTGTCTTCCTCCTCTTCCTTCTTTTTCTTGCTCTTTTCAGCCTCGGCCACTCCCTTTTTTGCTGCATCAAGCATTCCTTTAGCTCGGTATGCAGTAATATCGTTTTCACATTTTTCCTTCAGCTTAGCAGCCTTTTTTTCCTCTGGCTGTCTGTCATCTGCAGCGGTGTGATTCCACATCTCTCCCAGTTTCTTTGCTACATCAATGGATAGGCCAGGATGTTCTCCTTTGATTTTTGGGCGATCTTCAGAACAGAACAAGTTTGTTTTAAGTCACTGGGTCCAGCACTCGAACCATGGTCGGCTACATGAGACTCTAGCAACATAACCATTACGCCATCTGCTGGTCCCCAAAAGACCTTAATTTAGAATGACTAAGTTATTTTCCAAAGTTAGCACATAGTGCCACTTTTTTTTTTTTTTTTTTTTTTTTTTTGAGGATTTGTGTTATAGGGCACGTGTGCTCACCAGAAAGACAGAGAGAGACCTGGCGGCTTGCTTTCTCCCTTTGCCTCTCTCCCTCTGTCTGCCTGCCTCTGGTCAAATTATGAATAATCATAAATAAAGTTAAATAAATTATTTTTAAAAAATTAGAAAAATAGGCATTCACAGGATAGCTTTTTATAACTGTCAAAGAAAGAAGAGGGAAGAGAATAAAGGCAAAAGTAAGGAAGAAAAAAAAGAGAAAAAGAAAGAGAGGGGAGAGGAAGAAAATCTTTGTACCAAGGGAAGTGTGGTAGCATGGGGGCAGTGAAGAATCTTCCAGGAAAGCCTGGGCATCAGTTGCTAAGCACAAGTCTAAGGGAAGCTGCAGGCAATGTGAACCGTGACCAAGAACATGCTAAACATGCAAAACCATTAACTGGGCATCCAACATAAATGAAAAATCCAAGTATAGCAATAACATAAAAACATATTTCTTTTATCTTTTCTTTTTTTAATTCACTTTTTAAAATATCATTTTCTTTTATACATTCAATCACATTGTTTAGCTTACAAAGTGGATATTTCAATATGTGAACATAATTCTCCCTAGTCCAGTTGATAAAATTATAAAATATCTTCAATAGATATTTCTTTGTCCCATTAATGCTTCGCCTCCATATTTTTCTTCTAAGTGTCCTTCCTCAGGCCCTGCTCTTCCACACACACTATATCTGGTATTTACACCCATTTACTGTGTGTGTATATCCTTCAGTCAATCAGTTTCAGTCATGTGGACACTTGGTGTATATTGAGTGGTGACATACAGTGTCTCTCCTTCATAGCCTGGCTTGCTTCACTCAGCAGTAAATCTTCCATGTTCTTCCACTTTCTGTCAAAAGCCAGGTTTTTTTCTTTCTTTTTTTTTTATGGCTGAATAGTATTCCATAGAGTATATGTGCCACAGTTTTTCTATTCATTCATCTGTTCAGGGGCATCTGAGCTGTTTCCATGACTTAGCAATTGTGAATAGTGCCACAATAAACATTGATGTGCAAGCACTTTTCTGATTAAGAATTCTTCTGTTCTTTGGGTAGATACCAAGGAGTGGGATTGCTGGATCATACGGTAGTTCTATTTGTAGATTTTTGAGGAATCTCCAAATTGTTCTCCACAGTGGCTGGACTAATTAACATTACCAGCAGCAGTGTAAGAGAGTTCCCCTTTCACCACACCCCAGCCAACACTTATCATTTTTTCTTTTTTTTAATCTTAGACATTCGGACTGGGGTTAGGTGGTATCTCACTGTAGTTTTGATCTGCATTTCCCTTATGATGAGGGATGTTGAGCATTTTTTCATGTGCCTCTTTTTTCCAAACTGCTTGAGTTCCTTGTGTATTCTCATTATCAGTCCCTTATCTGATGCATAATTTACAAAAAATATTTTCCCATTCTGAGGGCTGTCGATTACAGAAACAGACATGTGGACCAATGGAACAGAATAGAGTCCCCAGAAATAAATCCCTAAACATACAGTCAACTGATCTTTGACAAGGGGTACCAGTCCATCCAGTGGGAATAGGAAGATCTCTTCAGCAAATGGTGCTGGAAAAACTGGATTTCCACCTGCAGAAAGATGAATCTGAACCCCTCCCTCTCACCTTTGAGAAAAATCAAGTCAAGGTGGATCAAAGCCATATTTCCTTTTTCTAAACCTATTTTTTTTTTAAAGCTAAAGATATTTAAAATAGGAGTAACTGAGGATGGTCCCATTGCTTACTAGTTGAGGGAAAACCCATGTGGATGACTCTGGTTCGAATCCCAGCCTGGTGGCTTGAAAAACATATCAAGCACGTGTGCATGCGTGCCCAAAAAGGCCCGACAGGATGGAGGAATGGAGGAGAAGGGATTGCAGTTGACCACGCCCCATAGGGAGGTGTTTTTTCCCTCTCCCTCTTTGTGTGTCTCCATCTCTCTCTCTCTAGTGAGTGCAAAGCCCTCTGGCAATGGGAAAAAATTAGGAGTAACTGATTTTTAAAATGAGTCGTTCTTTTTTCTTCTTCTTTTTTTTAAAAGAATTATTTATTTAATTCCATTTGTTACTATTATTATTATTTTAATTTGACCAGAGAGAGACAGAGAGAGAGAAAGGGAAAGCAAGAAAGCAAGTCACCTGGTTTGGACTTGAACTGCAGTTGGCTATGTGGGAATTCAGGGCCTTTAACTACCATGCCACCTCCCGGTCCCAAGTTGTTCTATTTTTAACCACGTAGTATGAGAATGCCTTTCCCTTGTATTCAGGATATTTAATGAAAGAGTAAAATCAACTGAGGTAGGCAGAAAGGACAGAGCATAATCCATACCTGGGAACCTTACCGTATCTCTGGAGATAAAAATTCTGTATGGGAAGTTATATTATAATTACTGAGCTATGCAGTAAACAATAAGGTCAAAGTTGTACAGAATATAATAACTATTTTTCTAAAAATCTCTCTAGGGCTGACACCAGAGAAATTACGGAATGATGGAGAAGATGGTACTGAGGTAAATAGTTATAAACAGAGATCCCAAATACGATATCCCTAACAGAGTCAAATTCTTGGCTCTGTTTAGGAGAGAATTTTAGTCAGATACACTTTAAAAAACAATTTTTTTTTATTATAAAGCATCAAAAACCCCCAAGCATTTAAAATTTTTCTGTACTTACTGGACAGTAAACAAATCCATCACTTTTTTCATCAATGAAAACTAATTTGGTCCCGTTTGGGTCAGGAAAAATCTTTTTCACGCCGACAGGGTGTCGATAATCATTAACGAATTGCCAGTCTTCAATGTAGAAATATTGAATGACTCCAGTCTAAAAATAAATAAATAAATAAAAACACTCATGGAAATATGAAAGATAGACAAAAAAATACTTTCAGCATTTAAAATAACCTTATATCCTCATTTTAAGATAAAAATGCCATATTTTTTTTATGAAGGAAGGGTCTAAGGATAATATTTAGTTTACATGAAAGGTGTAGACCTAAGAAAAATCAGTAAAGTGGGGATGTACATTTAATTCAGTGGTTTATTAATGCTAATATTATTAGTGATACTAAAGCATAATTGATATTAATACTTCCTCCTTGCTGAAAATACCTTTATTATTTAATAATCATTTTCTCCCCCCCTAGAATTAGAGACATTCATTTAACTTTCAAATCATGTTATTTCAATAATTTTTGCTAATAATTAACAGATAAATCAGAGATTAATTTTCAGATTAAAAACAAAAAAATTAATATAATCTATTATATTTTTCTATATTAGCAATAAACATGTAAACACCAAAATAAAAACTATAATACCATTTATGAGCACTCAAAAAATGAAATGCTTAGGTGTAAATTTTTTTAAAGTATTGCTTTTTATTTAACTTTATTTATTTTAATTGGTAAGAGAGGGACAGAGCAAGAGAGAGAGTGATATATATATATAGAGAGAGAGTGAAAGCAAGCCACCAGCTCTGGAACTCAAACTGTAGTCGGCCATGTAGGAATCCAGCCCCCTTAACCACCACGCCACCTGCCGGCCCTGACTCAGGTATAAATTGAACAAAACAGACACAAGACTTACATTGGGTCATTGGGAAAGTCATGATGCAGTTTTGCATAGGAAAACACAGGAAAACAATACATCATGACTTTTCTGACAACCCAGTATAATGAAAACTATAAACATCAATAAAATAAATCAAAGAACTAAATAAAGGAGAGGTGTACTGTGTTCATGGATTAGAAAACTGGGTTGACACAGCAAAGGTGTTAATTATCTCCAACTGATATACAGGTTTACTATCATAAATATTACATATCAGTAAAGATGTCAGCAAAGTGTTTGTAGATATAGACAAAATTATTCTAAAATTTCTATGGAGTGGTAAAGGAACTAGAATAGTTAAACCAATTTTGAAAACCATGTGGGGAGGAACCAGCAGTCAGTGTAATGGCTATGTCACTGGACTCCCATGTAGTTGACTGCGGTTCGAGTCCCGGACCCGGTGGCTTAAACTCACGTCGGGTGTGTGTGTGCATGTGCCCAAGATCATGAGAGGAGAATGGAGGAGAAGGGATTGTGGTATGGCCATCCCCCCTGGGGGGTGATTTCTCTCTTTCTGTCTCTCTGTCTCTCTCTGTCTGTCTGGTGAGCACATGCACCCTATACCAAAAACTTCTGAAAAAAAAAAAAAACAAAAAAAACAGAAAAGAATTGCTTACAGTCACAAAAATGACAAAAGCAAACCAGGCCACCTAAGTATGTAATTAATCACAGGTAACCCTATGACTAGTATTAGACTCAATATAGAAAAACCCGGCAGGAAAAAAACGACCAAAACGGTGGGGAAATGTGGAATCCCTAGTTCTCGCTTAGAGAAGGCCATACGTACGTCGGTGCCATAGATGAGGAAGTCGGCGGTGAGGGCGTGACACAGGATGCGGCACTTATCGTCCACTGCTGGGAAAAGCCGAGTCTCCCGTTCTTCCTGAGTATCCAAGATTTCACTTTCTATCTGAAACGTAAATAGCAGGGCTTTGTAGATGGAGCTGAGTAAACGTGGTGTGCGGGATCTAGGATGGGAGTTCAGGAGATCATTCCCTTAAATTCAGCTAAATGTTGGGACCAGCAGTTAGCGTAATGGCTATGTCGCTAGACTCCCATGTAGTTGACCAAAGTTCAAATCCCGGACCCGGTAGCTTAAACTCACACCAAACATAGGTGCATGAGTGCCTAAGATCCCAAGAGGAGAATGGAGGAGAAGGGATTGTGGCGTGTCCAACCCCCTGGGGGGTGATTTCTCACTTTCTATCTCTCTGTCTCTCTCTGTCTGTCTGGCGAGCACACACACCCTATAGCAAAAAAAAAAAAA
>NW_006206760.1:2073022-2095007 GCF_000334495.1 Tupaia belangeri chinensis
TTCCCTACTCCAATGTCTCCCAGGGTTTCCCTAGTGTTTTCCAGGAGCAGTTTTATAGTTTGAGGTCTTAGATTTAGAGCTTTGACCCAAAAATATACTGTAAAGCTGTGATAATCCAAACAGCATGGTACTGGCACAGAAACAGACATGTGGACCAATGGAACAGAATAGAGTCCCCAGAAATAAATCCCTAAACATACAGTCAACTGATCTTTGACAAGGGGTACCAGTCCATCCAGTGGGAATAGGAAGATCTCTTCAGCAAATGGTGCTGGAAAAACTGGATTTCCACCTGCAGAAAGATGAATCTGAACCCCTCCCTCTCACCTTTGAGAAAAATCAAGTCAAGGTGGATCAAAGCCATATTTCCTTTTTCTAAACCTATTTTTTTTTTAAAGCTAAAGATATTTAAAATAGGAGTAACTGAGGATGGTCCCATTGCTTACTAGTTGAGGGAAAACCCATGTGGATGACTCTGGTTCGAATCCCAGCCTGGTGGCTTGAAAAACATATCAAGCACGTGTGCATGCGTGCCCAAAAAGGCCCGACAGGATGGAGGAATGGAGGAGAAGGGATTGCAGTTGACCACGCCCCATAGGGAGGTGTTTTTTCCCTCTCCCTCTTTGTGTGTCTCCATCTCTCTCTCTCTAGTGAGTGCAAAGCCCTCTGGCAATGGGAAAAAATTAGGAGTAACTGATTTTTAAAATGAGTCGTTCTTTTTTCTTCTTCTTTTTTTTAAAAGAATTATTTATTTAATTCCATTTGTTACTATTATTATTATTTTAATTTGACCAGAGAGAGACAGAGAGAGAGAAAGGGAAAGCAAGAAAGCAAGTCACCTGGTTTGGACTTGAACTGCAGTTGGCTATGTGGGAATTCAGGGCCTTTAACTACCATGCCACCTCCCGGTCCCAAGTTGTTCTATTTTTAACCACGTAGTATGAGAATGCCTTTCCCTTGTATTCAGGATATTTAATGAAAGAGTAAAATCAACTGAGGTAGGCAGAAAGGACAGAGCATAATCCATACCTGGGAACCTTACCGTATCTCTGGAGATAAAAATTCTGTATGGGAAGTTATATTATAATTACTGAGCTATGCAGTAAACAATAAGGTCAAAGTTGTACAGAATATAATAACTATTTTTCTAAAAATCTCTCTAGGGCTGACACCAGAGAAATTACGGAATGATGGAGAAGATGGTACTGAGGTAAATAGTTATAAACAGAGATCCCAAATACGATATCCCTAACAGAGTCAAATTCTTGGCTCTGTTTAGGAGAGAATTTTAGTCAGATACACTTTAAAAAACAATTTTTTTTTATTATAAAGCATCAAAAACCCCCAAGCATTTAAAATTTTTCTGTACTTACTGGACAGTAAACAAATCCATCACTTTTTTCATCAATGAAAACTAATTTGGTCCCGTTTGGGTCAGGAAAAATCTTTTTCACGCCGACAGGGTGTCGATAATCATTAACGAATTGCCAGTCTTCAATGTAGAAATATTGAATGACTCCAGTCTAAAAATAAATAAATAAATAAAAACACTCATGGAAATATGAAAGATAGACAAAAAAATACTTTCAGCATTTAAAATAACCTTATATCCTCATTTTAAGATAAAAATGCCATATTTTTTTTATGAAGGAAGGGTCTAAGGATAATATTTAGTTTACATGAAAGGTGTAGACCTAAGAAAAATCAGTAAAGTGGGGATGTACATTTAATTCAGTGGTTTATTAATGCTAATATTATTAGTGATACTAAAGCATAATTGATATTAATACTTCCTCCTTGCTGAAAATACCTTTATTATTTAATAATCATTTTCTCCCCCCCTAGAATTAGAGACATTCATTTAACTTTCAAATCATGTTATTTCAATAATTTTTGCTAATAATTAACAGATAAATCAGAGATTAATTTTCAGATTAAAAACAAAAAAATTAATATAATCTATTATATTTTTCTATATTAGCAATAAACATGTAAACACCAAAATAAAAACTATAATACCATTTATAAGCACACAAAAAATGAAATGCTTAGGTGTAAATTTTTTTAAAGTATTGCTTTTTATTTAACTTTATTTATTTTAATTGGTAAGAGAGGGACAGAGCAAGAGAGAGAGTGATATATATATATAGAGAGAGAGTGAAAGCAAGCCACCAGCTCTGGAACTCAAACTGTAGTCGGCCATGTAGGAATCCAGCCCCCTTAACCACCACGCCACCTGCCGGCCCTGACTCAGGTATAAATTGAACAAAACAGACACAAGACTTACATTGGGTCATTGGGAAAGTCATGATGCAGTTTTGCATAGGAAAACACAGGAAAACAATACATCATGACTTTTCTGACAACCCAGTATAATGAAAACTATAAACATCAATAAAATAAATCAAAGAACTAAATAAAGGAGAGGTGTACTGTGTTCATGGATTAGAAAACTGGGTTGACACAGCAAAGGTGTTAATTATCTCCAACTGATATACAGGTTTACTATCATAAATATTACATATCAGTAAAGATGTCAGCAAAGTGTTTGTAGATATAGACAAAATTATTCTAAAATTTCTATGGAGTGGTAAAGGAACTAGAATAGTTAAACCAATTTTGAAAACCATGTGGGGAGGAACCAGCAGTCAGTGTAATGGCTATGTCACTGGACTCCCATGTAGTTGACTGCGGTTCGAGTCCCGGACCCGGTGGCTTAAACTCACGTCGGGTGTGTGCGTGCATGTGCCCAAGATCATGAGAGGAGAATGGAGGAGAAGGGATTGTGGTATGGCCATCCCCCCTGGGGGGTGATTTCTCTCTTTCTGTCTCTCTGTCTCTCTCTGTCTGTCTGGTGAGCACATGCACCCTATACCAAAAACTTCTGAAAAAAAAAAAAAACAAAAAAAACAGAAAAGAATTGCTTACAGTCACAAAAATGACAAAAGCAAACCAGGCCACCTAAGTATGTAATTAATCACAGGTAACCCTATGACTAGTATTAGACTCAATATAGAAAAACCCGGCAGGAAAAAAACGACCAAAACGGTGGGGAAATGTGGAATCCCTAGTTCTCGCTTAGAGAAGGCCATACGTACGTCGGTGCCATAGATGAGGAAGTCGGCGGTGAGGGCGTGACACAGGATGCGGCACTTATCGTCCACTGCTGGGAAAAGCCGAGTCTCCCGTTCTTCCTGAGTATCCAAGATTTCACTTTCTATCTGAAACGTAAATAGCAGGGCTTTGTAGATGGAGCTGAGTAAACGTGGTGTGCGGGATCTAGGATGGGAGTTCAGGAGATCATTCCCTTAAATTCAGCTAAATGTTGGGACCAGCAGTTGGCGTAATGGCTATGTCGCTGGTCTCCCATGGAGTCGACTTCAGTTCATGTCCCGGACCCGCTGGGCACGTGTGCGTGCGTGCCCGAGATCCCAAGAGGAGAATGGAGGAGAAGGGATTGCGGCATGGCCATCCCCCATGGGAGGTGATTTCTCACTTTCTGTCTGTCTTTCTGGAGAGCACACATGCCCTATAGCAAAAGCTTCTCCAAAATAAATAAATAAAATCAACTAAATGTTCAGACTCACAAGACACCGCAGTCCAGTTAACTCAGAGAGGTGGCAGGTGGGAGCCACAGCCTGCCAGTCGGGCGGCACTAGGCGGCCCTCTTCAGTGAGAATTCCCTTCAAAGCTGGCTCTGCAGCCATCTCCTGGCTAACCTCTTAGACTTCCCGGATGTGCAGAGCCAAGAAAAGCTGTGGGAGAGGCCTTTGGTTTAGAAGCCTCATTCCCACAGGTGCCGACAGCTTAGCTGGCAAGTTTTGACGATCTCCAGAGGCCTAGTGCCCGAATTATGAGTTAGTACACACTAGGAAGCCCAGTGGCATGGCACTCCCATCAAGGTTTTACAGCTCATTCTAAATGCAATTTACCAACGGGGTCATTTTATCTGTGCATGATGTCAGCTGTCCAGGTGAGGCTTTGTCAGGTTGCTGGGGAACAGAGCTAGAAAATTACCTGGACGTCTCATACAACAGGGGAAAGGCTTTGCTAACCCTTTATAGACACCTGGCTTCCCAGCCAGCCTGTAAGCCAGCCTGACCACAGATTTTTAGTTTATGATTTTTGATTTTTTTTTTTTTGGAGAGGTTTTTGCTACAGCGCACATGTGCTCACCAGAAAGACAGAGACAGACAGAGAGACAGAAAGCGAGAAATCACCCCCCAGGGGGGATGGCCACACTGCAGTCCCTTCTCCTCCATTCTCCTCTTGGGATCTTGGGCACGCACACACACGCGCCCGGCGTGAGATTAAGCCTCCGGGTCCGGGTCTTGAACTGTAGTCGACTACATGGGAGTCCAGCAACATAGCCATTATACCAGCTGCTGGTCCCAATTAAAAGAAGGGGGAGGGAGAAAACACTGCCCCAGTGTGGCATGGTCACACTGCAATCCCTTCTCCATTGCTCCATCCTGCAGGGATTTGGAGCATGCATGCACACAAACACACACAGTGTATTTTTTAAGCTGCTGGGGGCCAGGATTCATGCCACAGAGCCGGCCACATGGGATCCAGCTCCCTAAGCACCAGGCTGCAGTCCTCGACGGTCAAACGTTCGGCTGCCCATCGTCACTTGCCTCGGCTGCCTTCACAGGACACGGCATGATACCTACCAAGTGTAACTGGACTTTGCCCTCAAAGAGTGCGGCCGCGTAATCAGAATAAAGGCAGATACTGGCGACAGTTCCCAGATATTCCACGTCTTTCAACTTTTTCACAGCTGCAACAATTCCAAACACACATTAAATATAGATAACACTACCTTACATACATATTTGCAAATCATTTTTTTCTGAGAGAAATTTGCCATAGGGCACATGTACTTGCTGGGCAGAGACAGAGACAGAAAGCGATAAATCACCCCCTCACCCAGCCAGGGAGATGGTAACGACCAATCCCTTCTTCTCCTCCATTCTTCTCTTGAGATTTTGGGCACGCATGCCCTTGTAACTGGCATGAGTTTCAAGCCACCAGGTCTGGGACTCAAACTGTGATTGACCATGTGAGAGTCCAGCACCTTAACCACTAAACTACCTGCTGACCCTGAAAATAATGTTTAAGTGCGTGCCTTTGCAAAGATATGCTAACTTAAAATTTTAATTTTAGCCATTCTAAAGAAAATCTGAGGTTGCCATATGAATTTCCTTTCAGGAATTCCATAATGGTTCAGATGAAAAAGCAACAGAAAAATAAAATTACGGGCAAGTCAGTGGCATGGTGGGTCAGGTGGCTGGATCCCGCATGACTGACTATGCAGTTCAAGTCCTGGACCAGACAGCTTGAGAAACATGCCAGGCACATGTATGTGTGTGTGCCCAAAAGGGGGGAGAAGGGATTGCAGTGTGACCATCCTCTGTGGGGGTTGCTTTCTCACTTTTCTCTCTCTCTTTGAGGCAAGTGCACATGCCTTAGCAAATGAAAAAAAAACCCAAAAAACAAAAAACAAAATTACATGTAAAATAATCAAGAATTAAACTTCAGTCACAAGAAGGTTAATAGTATTTTCTATTTAATGGATTTGATCTCAGGCTTGTTCTATTCTTTTATTTTTTTTAGAAGGATTCTCCTCAGGGCTCACCAAAGAGAAACAGAAACCATGAGAGGGAAAGTGAGAAATTGCCCCGAGAGGGGATGGCCACACCATAATCCCATCTCCTCCATTCTCCTCTCAGGATTTGCAGCACGCACACACACATGCCCAGTGTGATCTTCGAGTCGCCGGGTCCAGGACTTGAACCATGGTTAGCCATGTGGGAGTCTAGTCGCCTTAACCATCATGCCACCTGCTGACCCCAAGGCTTACTCTATTCTTGAAGGATATCTGACCTCGAGTGAGGGAAAGAAGGAGAGAGGGGAGGAAGGGGAAGAAAAAAGCAAAGTTCCCTTCATGTGTTCACGGCCATTATGCAAAGAATGAAAGGTCAGAGAAAACCAGTATTTATTGGGCAAAGACTGAAGAGTGCCTGGTGAAGTCATCGTATCAAGTGAGATCATACACTTCACTTCTCTCATCGCCTTCATGACTCCTTAAAAGAAGTACCCTCATTTTCTGCTTTTTTGGGAGAGGTTTTTGCTGTAGGGCGTGTGCGTGAGCCAAGAAGACAGAGACAGAAAGCGAGAAATCACCTCCCAGGGGGGATGGTCACGCTGCAATCTCTTCTCCTCCATTCTCCTCTCGGGATCTTGGGCATGCATGCACATGCGCCCGGTGTGAGTTTAAGCCACCGGGTCCGGGACTCGAACCGCAGTCGGCTACATGGGAGTTTAGTGACACAGCCATTATGCCAACTGCTGGTCCCAAGTATCCTCCAGATGAGTAGTAAAGCAAAGTTCACGAGGACAGTTTGTTTATAATCACTTTGCTAAAGAGACAAGTGAGCGTTTAAATCCAAGGTCTCTTTAATTCTCTTTTCTTTCTTCCTTATTTTTGCTAGAGGTGCATGCACTCATCAGAGCGAAGAGAACTAGAGTGAGGCAGAGGAGAAAGGACCCCCATGGGGAATGGCCGTGCTGCGATTCCTTCTCCAGCTCTTCCTCCCTTCGGGATTTTGGGCATATGCACACATGTGCCTGGCGTGCTCCTCAAACTACTGGGTCCAGGACTCAAACTGCATAGTCAGCCGTGTGGAATCCAGCTGCCTTAACCACCAGGCCATGGAGCTAGCCCTCATGTCTCTTTCATTCTAAAGATCATACTCTACCCACTATGCTGATGCTGTTTTCACTACAAAGATAAAAAATAAAACCCTTTCAAAAATTGTGTGCTTTAAAGGAGTCGCAAAAGCTTAAATGTTAAGAAAGAGATGTCTGAACAAAAGAGAATGAAATACTTCATCTTCAAAGAAACTTCTAGGGGGTTTAGCAGAGGGTGTGGTGGTTATGGCACTGGATTCCACATAGCTGACTGTGATTTGAGTCCAAGACCCAGCGACTTGAAAAATGCCCCAGGTGTGTGTGCCTATGTGCACAAAATCCCAGGAGGAGAATGGAAAAGAAGGGATTGAAGCATGGCCATCCCCCTGGGGGGTGGGGGGTGATTTCTCACTTTCCCTCTGTCTCTCTATGCACCCTATGGCAAACACATACACAAAAAAGAAACTTCCAGAGTTTCCCCAAAACTAACAGAAATGATATGGTTATAAGAGTATAGGAACCAGCAGTTAGCGTAATGGTTATATCACTGGACTCCCATGTAGTCAACCATGGTTCGTGTCCCGGACCCGGTGGCTTAAAACTCATGCCGGGCGTGTGTGTGTGAGTGCCCAAGATCCCCAGTGGAGAATGGAGGAGAAGGGATTGCGGCGTGGCCACCCCCCAGGGGGGTGATTTCTCGTTTTCTATCTCTATGTCTCTCTATGTCTTTCTGGCAAGCGCACACACCCTATACCAAAAACCTCTAAAAAAGAAAAAAAAAAAAGAATATAATCACTAGTTTGGACTTGCCGTTTTCTCCGAGGACGTAAAACCAAGCTCGATTATTCATCCCCACAGCCAGATGGTAGAGACCTACTGCCACGAAGCTGGGTTCCACGTCAACCGAAACGGTGATGGGTGACTCCTATAAGACAGGACAGTGCAGAGGAGTGAATCAACCTCTAAAACTATTCAGACTGTTAGCAATCAACAAAACATAACCCCATCTTCATACTCCTTCCACGGGGTTGGCGACGGTGACTTCAAGGAGGGAGGTGAGAGACGCGATCCTCGTACTGCAGGCGTCCCCGAGGATGGGGAGCTTGGTCAGGAAAACATGGAGTGAGCCCCTCTGGGTAGACAGCGCCAGCAGCTGGCCATCATCTGTCCAGGACAAGGTACCCAAGCCTGGAACGAATGACAGAAGAAATGAGCATTCAAGAACAATACGCCGCTGTGGGTAAGCAAGCATTTTCATGTACGTTACCAGAGGCATGAAAAAAAAATCTTCAGCCGTTCTCTTCACTAGTTTCAGCAGAACTTATTTAGACTAGGGAACGCACCGTGGACTGACATAAGGATATGAATATGAACACTGACATATTCGATAGAGATCAAAAGGAAAGTATATAAGAATCCCCATTTTACTATTGGCATTAGAGTGAAATTCACTATAAATCTTTGGATCGAAGTGGATTTCTCTCCTTCTAGTCAAGTAGTATGACAACATAATTACTAAAATAAGGAGAGTATTTTAGGGCACCTCTGTCAAGAGTGTTCATTTTATTTTTTTTTTAGAGGTTTTCGCTATAGAGTGCGTGCACTAGTCAGACAGACAGAGAGAGACAGAGACAGAAAGTGAGAAATCACCCCCCAATGAGGATGGCCATGCCACAATCTCTTCTCTTCCATTCTCCTCTCGGGATCATGGGCACACACGCACACGAGCCCGGCATGAGTTTAAGCCACCGGGTCTGGGACTCGAACCTTCGTCGACTACATGGGAGTCCAGCGACATAGCCATTACGCTAACTGCTGGTCCCCAAGAGTGTTAATTTGATCTTCCCCATAATAAACGCAAATCATACCACAACAAACATTACTCTCTATATGATGAAATGTCAATCTGCTTCTGAAAAATCAATACCTTTATTCTCCTCATCCAGGTTGATTATAGCGTACATGTCTTTTAGTTCTGCCAAGTCATGAATTTTAATACTGAAAAATAAAAATACATATATATTTTGAATATGCACGAGCTTCCTGTAAAATGATTAGTTCACGAAAAGTTATTAACTGTGGAATAGTCGGTGGTCCAGGATGATCTTTTGGGTTAAGGTAAGAAAATATTAGAATTTCTATATTTAATTATATTTTATCGTTAATTGTTAAGATATAATTTATTTACATTTAATTGTTGTATGTCTTGGTGGGATATAATGTGGCTTTTCAAAGTGTGCATGCAGGGTGGTGAACCAGCAGTTAGCGTAATGGCTATGTCGCTGGACTCCCACGTAGTCGATCGTGGTTTGCGTCCCGTACCCGGTGGCTTAAAACTCACGCCGGGCACGTGTGCATGCGTGCCTAAGATCCCGAGAGGAGAATGGAGGAGAAGGGATTGCGGCGTGACCATCCCCCCTGGGGGGTGATTTCTCGCTTTCTGTCTCTATGTCTCTTTCTGTCTGTCTGGCGAGCGCACGCGCCCTATAGCAAAAACCTCTCCAAAAAAAAAAAAAAGTGTGCATGCAGGGTGTGGTGATCAAGTAAAGGATATTACCATTTCGTCATCTTCAACAAAAAACATCAATATCATGCACCTGCGATTTATTTATTTATTTTTTTAAGTGTGTGTACATGCGTGCACACATTCATGTGCACAGTGGGAGAGGTGAACAAAGGAGAGTTGTGTTCAGCTTAATTCTCAAATCAAGGGACCAGGAGTTGGCATAATGGCTATGTCGCTGGACGCCCATGTAGTTGATCGCTGTTCAAGTCACGGACCCGGTGGCTTAAACTCACGCCGGGCGCGTGTGCGTGTGTGCCCAAGATCCCGAGAGGAGAATGGAGGAGAAGGGATTGCGGCGTGACCATCCCCCCTGGGGGATGAGTTCTCGCTTTCTGTCTCTCTGTCTCTCTCTGTCTTTCTGGCCAGCACACACACCCTATAGCAAAAACCTCTCAAAACAAAGAACCATTGTGAGTATTTGTGTTGGTTTATTACTGTTTTTGTTATTCTATCCTACTGAGGTGTCTTTCCTTCCCTTGTACTACACGATCTATAGTTATACCATAACTTTAATATCAAGTAAAATGATTCCTCCCATTTGATTCTTAATTAAAAATTGTATTTTTAAAATAATTACTTATTTAATTTTATTTACTCATTCATTTATTTTAATTTTACCTGAGAGAGACCGACAGAGAGAGAGAAAATGAGAAAGCAAGCCACCAGGTCCAGGATACGAACCATGGTCAGCCATGCGAGAATGTCCAGCACCTTAGCCACCATGCCACCTGCTGGTCCCTCAAAATTGTATTCTTTAGATAGAGTCTCGCCATGTTGCAATACTTGTGTCTCAGCCTTCCACGGAGCTGGGACTGCAGGTACGTGTCACTGTGCCAGGTTTCCACTTACTCCTTTTAACATTTTTAGTTATCTTAGGAACTGTGCTTTTCTATATTTATTTTTAAGTAAACTTGTCTGTGTCTATGAAAAACAAAACCACACTAGGATTTTGTAGTTGGGCCTCTCTTAATATTCTTTTAATTGCCTCTAAATCTGCAGTGATACCCCTGTTTCATTTATGATATTGGTAATTTGTGTCTATTATTTTTTTTTGTTAGTTTTACTAGAGTTTTACCATTATTCTCCCCCTCCAATTTTTTTTTTTTTAGCGGTTTTCGCTATAGGGCGCGTGCGCTCACCAGACAAACAGAGACATAGAGACAGAAAGCGAGAAATCACCCACCAGGGGTGATGGCCACGCCGCAATCCCTTCTCTATTCTCCTCTCGGGATCTTGGGCACACACGCACATGCGCCCGGCATGATTTTAAGCCGCCGGGCCCGGGACTCGAACCGTGGTTGACCACGTGGGAGTCCAGTGACATAGCCATTACGCTAACTGCTGGTCCCATCAATGGCATTTTTTTGATGCCTTTTCTAAGCAAGTTGAAATTTTCTGGATTGTTCATATGCCAAAGTTAGTTTGGATCACATTCTGAACATTTGAAGAGTGTAAGGCTGTCTGGTCTAAGTCACTCAGGGAAGACGGTATTTTTGTTTCAGCTGGCAGTCAATCTGGCTGGTTTCAGACTACAAGTTTCAAGCAGACTTCTGTGGGTTATGGGTTCAAAGTCAGTTCCGCTTTCAAAGCCTTTGCAGTGATACTCAGCTCTGTCCCTGGATGGCCCACTCAGTAGCTGGTCGAAAACCTGGACCATGAACTATTCCTTAGTTCAGTTCTCAAAGTCTTTGGTATATATTTAGAGTAAGAGCTCTCCATTCAAGCTCCAGGATGAACCCAGGAGTTCAGAAACATCTTTATGGGGGCACTGTCTTGGGTTCTTCACTCTCTGATCAATTTGGTACTTTCCAGTTCCCTTGGGCTCTCTTTCTGGTCTTCCAGGACTGCTAGGGCTCTAGTTAACCTGTTCTACATCATATTTCACACAACTGCACCAGTCCCTGGGGCCAAGCAGTGGGAAGACAGAGAGAACATTAAGCAGCAGGGGTTTGTCCCACCTTCTTGGGACACTACACATCTAATTAGAGAGGAAGGTTGCCTTCCATCACAATTTTAGGTATCTGTGGGTTATCGGTGCCACTGCTCTTGCTGCCACCGCCATGGTGAGATTGCTTGGTAGTAAGGGCACGAGACAACAAAGAAGGAAAATAAAGGAAACTGGGGGCTACTCCCAAGTGCCTCTGAGCCATTCTCGTTCCTGCAACTTGAGCCAGACTCGAAGTGCTTCTCTTGGTGCACTGTCTGTATTCCGGTGCGTACTTCCAGGTTTGGGGCTGCTGTGAGTCCCGGCTGGGACAGACTGGAGGACAAACAGCAAACTCAATGCTGGCGTGGTGATACTTTGGATTCTGGTCTTCTCCACTGTGTTGCTACTATTTCCTTTTGAGAATATTAAACAGCTGCTGCATGCATTCTGTCCGAACTTTATAGCTGTGTTCAGTGGTGGTGGTGGTGGTGGGGAGCACGCTTACCTCATGTTACCAGGAACTGCCTATTTTATTTTTAAGACAATTTCTCAAGCACCTTCCAGTTTATGTTTTGCACTGAGTGCTGAAGGCAGGTGTACATGAGTTGTGGAGATTTCCGACTGCAGATGTGTTCTACGAGTGCAAGAAAGTAAGGTTGCCAGATTCGTAGAGCTGCTAAAGTTTCACTGATTTTCTTAAATATTGCCCTATATTTTCCGGTACCAGCAGTTAGCGTAATGGCTGTGTCGCTGGACTCCCATGTAGTCAACGATGATTCGAGTTCCGGCCCCGGTGGCTTAAACTCACGCCAGGCGCGTGTGCGTGCATGCCCAAGATCCCGAGAGGAGAATGGAGGAGAAGGTATTGCGGTGTGGTCATCCCCCTGGGGGGTGATTTCTTGCTTTCTGTCTCTATTTCTCTCTCTGTCTTTCTGGTGAGTGCACATGCCCTATAGCAAAAACCTCTACAAAAAATGCCCTATATTTTCCTAGAAATATGTGAATATAACTTACCAGTTATCTCCACATGTAGCAACTTTGTTAAGAGTCTGTGACATTGCAATGCTGGTTAGATTATCTTTATGCTCACGAGTCTGAAATATCTCTTGTCCAATCTCTTGGATATGAGTAGAAATGGCCACAAAATTCCCGCGTGAGAAACCAATCATGATGTAGCCATCACCATACCTACAGGAACACAGGTAACAATATGGTTAAAAAAAAAAAGAGAGAGAGTAACTATCATTGGCAATCTGGGTAAATTAGGAAGCACTTTAAGATGAAGGAATTACAGAACAGAATTTATCAGTTAGATAGTAGGTGAGGTAGTTTCACAATCGAAATCAAACTGTAATTCAGAAAATGCTAAATGGAGAACTGAATGTTACAGACAAAAATTAAATATAATTTGGGCGCATGCCTAAGAGCCCAAGAAGAGAATGGAGGAGAAGGGATTGTGGCACGGCCATCCCCACTGGGGGTGATTTCTCACTTTCTGTCTCTCTGTCTCTCTCTGTGTTTCTGGTGAGCGCACGCACCTTATAGCAAAAACCTCACAATAAATAAATAAATAAATACAATTAGTAAGGAGAAACACATGGATAATCATCCGTAACGAGCTTTTGTACATACAATTAGTAAGGAGAAACACATGGATAACCATCCGTAACGAGCTTTTGTACATACCAATTATAACAGACAATGGTGCCATAGCAGTGTTGAAATTCCAGATCGATCGGGTTCTCTGGTTCATTCAGATTAAAGAGGAACAGAGTTCTCTTGCCAAGCACCACACTTATCTGCCAGAAAGATTAGGAGATCATGAAATGAATGACCCGGCATCTCGTGAAAAGGCTGGTGAGTAAATCCAGACAGCTGAGTGAGTTTGTGAAACAGCAAGCCAATTCAGATGTGCAGCTAGAACAAATACGACTAAGTATAAAATGTGCATGTATTAATGTGTACTCTGGTGAGGGTCCTTGGCTTCACATATCTTTAATATATACACCCTGTGAAATATTCTCAAATACCTCTGTGGAATAACCTTTCCAACTCTCTATAGCACTCGTTGGGGTCCTGTATAATACAGGAAAGTGAGTCTGACATATTTCTACTGCAACTGAATTCATAGCCAGAGAACGAGTCTTCTGCTGTGCGAGGTCATTCTGCTTTGAGCCCTCTGGATGTACAGACTCACAACCCTGTGAACAATCCAGCTTGACTTTGTATACTGTCACTGTTTCCACCCCTGCATGTCAGTGTGGCTAAACTAGTGTCCCCCTGCTACTCACATGGTCAACACCTACCTACCCGGAATTCCCATTGGAGGGTGTAATTACTGGGACAGAAACGAGTGCATTGCATCTTTGGGTTCCTATGGGCGACACATACATTTCCTTGATTCTAACCTAACTATCAATTCTAATTCATTTTCAATGTAAGAACTGCTTTTGGGGAAATAAGTATTACTTCCTTAAATATACTCATGTCGACTGTGAAAATCACCTGGATTTCAGACTGTTATATGTGGCAGGGAAAATGTGTCTAAGTATTATAAAGAAAGAATCTAGAGGGCCAGCTGGCAGCATTGTGGCTAAGGTGGTGGATTCCTCATGGCCTACTAGGTAATTCGAATCCTGGATCCAGCTGCTTGAAAAACACACCAAGTGTGTGTGCATTTGTGCCTGAGATCTCAAAAGGAGGAGAGATAAGGAGAAAAGACTGGATGACCATTCCTCTGCTTTCTCACTTTCCCTCTCTCGTTCTCTCTCTGACCCTCTTCAGTGAGTGTGTGCACCCTCTGGAAACAAAACAAAACAAAAAAACAAACAACCTCTCCCCAAACCACTACAATTTCCAGACCTCTGTTCACCACATCTGATAGAGCAAAAAGTTTTAAATCATACCAAAATCAATATCTCTGTTTTTTAAATACCTCCAACTGTTTTTTGCTACTATAAGAATAATTGAAAAACAAACAAACAAACAAAAAACCAACCCCAACTAAAGTAGGAAGCTATCCCCCTTTGCTGTGATACCAGGTTATTAGCAGTAGCAAAAACAACTTGTAAGCCTTAAAGACTGAACCCTGCAATGGACCAGCCCTGCAGCACCGTGGTTAATGCTATGCAGAGGAAGCCAGATCCCACATGGCTGCCTGGGGTTCAGGCCCTGGCAGCTTAAAAAAATATGCTAAGTGCACGTGTGCATGGCCAGGATCCTGACAGGACAGAGAATGAAAGGAAAAAGGAAAGCAATATAACCAGGCCCCATGGGAGATGCTGGGGCTTACTCTTCCCCTCCATTCCTCTCTCTCGTGCACATGCCCTCGAGCATTAAAAAAAAAAAAAAAAAAGTATTACCAGAGACAGTGTAGGAAGACGGTGGGAAATGGCAGAGGGTGTGAGGGAGGGAATCGAGGCGGTTAAAAAAAAAAAGCAAAATATATAAGAAACAAGAAATGGAAAATCATTTGTTGAAGATAACGTGTATGGTAATATCTTTGATTGAGCCAATATACAATATATCCTGGATGGGAAAACTCATTTCATATGCTGCAGTGATATACAGTGAATGAATATAAAATGAATAAATTAAAAATAAAATAAATAAAGAAAAACATATGTAAGTAAGAATTCTTACCGTGCTTTCAGAAATACCGGTTCGGTCATCAGTCTTCATCACAGAAAACTGCATGTCACTAGGCTCTGATTTCACTGGTGTCTACGGGTGAAAACATCATCACGTTGAACAAACCCATTAGAAACTCATTCTGCATATTAATAAAACAGGTAATGCGGCTTCATTTCTGACTACTGTTAGAGCCCGAAAATTCAATCGCCACAAATGGATACAAATTCTTGATAAAACAAAATATAACTTATTAAAGGGTAGACAAGCTTGAAAGAAAGTAAGAAAGAAAAACAGGAAGGAAGGAAGGAAGAGAAATTTATAGGAACCCTCAGCAAAGAACAAACTCAAACCAGAATATATACAGAAAATGATGCTGCAGCTATCCAGAGCAGCTGGTAAACAAAGGCAAAGAAAGACAAAGAAACAGAAAGTTCATTCAAGAATTTGTATTTAGGGGACCAGCATATGGCGTAATGGCTTTGTTGCTGGACTCCCATGTAGTTGACCAGGGTTCGAGTCCCAGACCCAGTGGCTTAAACTAATGCCAGGCACATATGTGTGTGTGCCCAAGATCTCGAGAGGAGAATGGAGGAGAAGGGATTGCAGTGTGGTCATCCTCCCTGGGGGATGATTTCTCGCTTTCTGTCTCTCTCTGTGTCTTTCTGGAGAGTACATGCCCTATAGCAAAAACAACAAAAAAAAGGAATTTGTAATTAGGGCTAGCAGGTGGCATGGGAGTTAAGATGGCAGGATCTCACACGGTCAACTGCATGATTCAAGTCCTGGACTCAGCAGCTTGAAAAGTACACTGGGCGTGTTTGTGTGCATGCCCAAAATCCTGAGGTGAGAGTGGAAGAGAAGGGAGCGTGGCATGGCCATCACCCTTGGGGAGTGAGTTCTCACTCCCTCCCCCATCTCTCGATCTCTCTTTGGCTAGCGCACTGTAGCAAACTAAAATAATAATAATATTTATAACTAAAGACCTGCCCTTCTATGTTCACTATTGTCTGAAGTTCAAATTTATAAAATGAATGGTCTGGGAGCGCCTAGGATGAGAAGTTAATATAAAATGTAGAGAGATTCAGGTTTGTATTGCCTGAGGCATGTCTGGGAAAAAATGCAGAGCTCCTTCCAAGGTTGAAAAAATTCCCACAGAAAAACTCTAAAGATGAGTTCCCAATTCAAAATTCCAAAAAGAAACTACTTGCCAAGGGCAAGAGGGGTCAGCACGTGGCATTGTGGTTAAGGTGCTGGACTCCCACATGGCCAACCACAGTTCGAGTCCCTGACCTGGTGGCTTGAAAATCATGCCAGGTATGTGTGCGTATGTGTCCAAAATCTCAAGATGAGAAAAGAGGGGAAGGAACTGCAGTGCGGCCATCCCCTCTCGGGGGTGATTTCTCACTTTCCTTCTCTCTGTCTCTCTTTGGTGAGCACACCCAAGGCAAAAACCTTTAAAAACAAAAAAACATAAAGAGCAAGAGTGAGCAGATCCCAAAATAACAAAATGAGCAGAGAGAGAAGAAGAGAGAGCTCATAAAATAAATATTTATAACTTGACGAGGTATCAAAGAATTCATAACTATGAGAAAAAGACTTAAAAAGTTCATTTTTTAAAGTGCATATGTATTTTTGCATACTAGGGGGTATATCTGTTGGATAAAGAACTAGAAGTCTTACCATTGAGTTGACAAGTACATGTGCAGACCTGTGAGCTATTTTCAAATTTCCCTCCAGATGGGACAGACCAATTTTATCCATAGTTTCATCAATTGATCTGTCAACATCAACATGTTGTCATGGTATACATAATTTTGCCAGTCTGATAAGTGAGATATGGTATTTCTGTGTGGCTTTAATTTTCTAGTTCTTGAATTCTGAGTTTGATAAATTTTGTCATGCCTGAGAGCCATTTTTATCTATTTTTGTGTGAATTGTCTATGGGAGTCCAGTGACATAGCCATTACGCGAACTGCTGGTCCCATAGCAGTCAATATTTTCACACTAATACCAGGTTAATCTTCCTGAAGAACCACCTTAACCATGCCATGGTTCTGCTCAATATGGTAGGGTGAATTACTTCCGCCTAGCTTTTAAAGCTGTCCAAGAATAGGGACCAACTTTCTTTTCAGTTTTAACTTTGTGTAAAGTCTCAAACAAAGCCCATAGCTTTCGTTGGGTCAGGCTTGAACAAACCATGTACCATGTCACTTAGGTAGATTAAATTTGCCGCCTCCCTGGCAGCAATTAGGTGTGGCTATGACTAAGCTCTAGTCATGACGAGTGGAAATAATAATGCATCTTCCAGACTAGGTCCTTCACAAGTTTCTTGCACTCTGTTTCTGTCTCTCTTTCCTGGGGCTGACATGCTGACGAGGTCCTGCTGCAGGAGTTTCTACCCTGCAGGGGAAGCACAACTCCCTAGAAGATGGTGGTGCAATGAGGGAGAAAGAACCTGGGACTCTATGCAATCTTGGAGAACAGAGATGCCCAGATGACCTGCCACTTCTCTAATGTTACATGAGAAAGAGAAAGAGGAAAACAAAATTATTCTTCTAGCTGCTGTTACGTGGGGTGCCTTGGTTACAATAATTTAGTATATGCCTGCTTGATTCATGTTACTTTCTGCCTTTTAAAGACTGACAATCCAATTTTTATTGATCTCCTCTGTCTCCCAAATACTACCGAACTTGTAAGCTATATCCCCAACCTGGACGATCACACAAGGCTGTGTGTTTTATAATCGTTAGTAACGTCTCCTTGAAGAGTAGGGCCGGGTACTCAGTAGCCTCTAAGACTGTCCACGAGAATCGCAACCCCTCCTGGTTTAATACCATCCGTCATTCTCATCCTGGCCCTTCTGAGGATGGCTGGACTTAGAAACTCTCTTCCAAAGAACAGACTATGGCAAAAGCGATGGTGAGATTAGGATATAAAGAGACTGTGGCTTAAGTCTCTCACCAGCTGCTATGTTGTGAGGTACTCTATGGTAAGACCCAATTTGGCAAGGAAAGGAGGAAGGCTTCCACTGAACAGTCAGAGAGGAATTGAGACCTGTGACTTATAACCTGTGAGGAATGGCGTCCTGTCAGTGCCATGTGAGTGACATGGGAAGCACATTTGCCCCCATCGGGCCTTCAGATGAGACTAGCCCTGACAGCATGAACACAGCTTTGTGAGAAAGCTTGAGGCAGACACCCAGATAAACAGCATCCGATTCTTTATTCACGAAATCTGTGAGAGAATATCCTTTGAAGCTGCTGTTCTGAGGTAATTTGTTATGTATCAGTAGATGACTAATTTGGTTATAGCTCATATTTCCCCCATATGCATAATACCTAAGTATTCAGAGAAATTATAGTCAGTATTGCTCTAGCAATACTAAATCGTAAGCAGCAGTCTAAAGTGAAATTGTCTCATTGGTGGCTTATGGCAATTCAAACCCCCTTAACTAAAGGGAGCCTCTGAACCACTCACCAATCTTGGGAAATTTGAACAGTAGCACAATTTAATATTAAGACGAAATGAAATTAGTCTTGGTTTAGAAGCAATTTGACATATTGCTTAAAGGTATGGGCTTTGGAATCAGGCGGATTTGACTCCGAGTCAGGATCTATCAGTCACTACGATTTATAGTGTAAACATACATACATAAAATGGAAGTTATTTCACAAACATACTGTCAGACTGTAGCCACAGAGCTGGTAATCCATGGTAATACCAGGTCATGGGAAACACACAAAGGGGAATATTTGACTATTCCAATAAATTCATATTGAACAAAAATGTTTTAATACATAAACAAAGGTTTTCGGTGTTTAGAAGTCATATGTACACATCTCACACAGATTTTTAAATGTTATACATTTAATAAACAAACTTCATTTGGGCGACAATGTGAATACATCGGAGCAAGGAACCGTTACTGTATTACCTGTCTTATCGTGTCACCTTCTTGATTGCTAATTGTAATCATTTTATCATCACCTCCTAAAGCAAGTAGATTTTCTGCATTCCAACATCCACATGTAATTCTCTTAGTGTGTTTTCCTGAAAAAGAGATGATTTTTTTTTTTTTTTGTACAGACACATGATTTCCAAAGAAAAAGAAATCTGTGATGCTGATCTGCAAGTTTAGGTAGGATACCAGAGGATGAAACAGATGAGGAATTTAGAATCCCATCGTAGCCATTAGGGTCTAAGTAACCTTATTTAAAACAGTTCCTTACCAAGTTATAAATCAAGATAATGGCATAGAAAGGAACTTCACAAAGCTTATGGCATAAGGGAATTAAAATAGGCCTTTATTTTGGTGCAAAATAATTTTGAAAATCATGCATAGTTTTTTAGTAATATGCATTTTCCACAAACATTTTGAATGCTGTTTTCTAAATTTTGTTCTGGATATAAGCACAGTCCCTAGTATAACAAAACTTTCTGCTCCTTGACAAGTTTTATTTACTATATAGCCAAAGCTGTAATGAGAACATCTTCAGAAAAGTCAATCCCAAAGCAGGGAAGTATCTTAACGTATATTAGGCTTCACGGTGTGGTAGACCTTTCATGTCAGCAGACTTAACAATCACAATTTTAACTCTTTCATGTATAAAAGATACAGGGACCAGCAGTTGGCATAATGGCTATATTGCTGGACTCCCATGTAGTCGATCGTGGTTTGAGTCCCGGACCCGGTGGCTTAAACTCACTCCAGTTGTGTGTGCATGCGTGCCCAAGATCTGGAGAGGAGAATGGAGGAGAAGGGATTGCGGTGTGGCCATCTCCCCCTGGGGGGTGATTTCTCACTTTCTGTCTCTCTGTCTCTCTCTGTCTTTCTGGTGAGAGCATGCACCCTATAGCAATAACCTCTCCAAAAAAAAGGATACATAACTTGGGATAATACTTAGGTACATAGATGAATACATTCTAGGGGGACACCTGTTAAAAACTGAGTCATGGGTCCAGTAGATGGGTGGTGGTTCAAGTCACTGGACTCTCACAGGGCCAACTGGTTTGAGTTGTAGACTTGGCAGCTTTTGCTTTCTCACTGTGAAAAGAATCAATTCTGGTTCTTCTTGGGTCTTCAGAGGTCCAATGCCCAGTGGCCAGAGTTGGGGGAGTAAAAGAACTTGAGCCAAGGAGGTCAAATAAGGAACAGACATATGTACCTTCTAGCTCAGTGGTCCCCAACCTTTTTTGGCACCAGTGACTGGTTTCATGGAAGACAATTTTCCATGGACCAGGTGTGTGTGGGGGTGATGGATGGTTTTGGGGGTGATTCAAGTGCACTTCATTTACTGTACACTTTATTTCTATTATTCTTACCTTGCAAAATATAATTTAAAAATGTACAACTCAGCATCGCACAGAATCAGTGGGGACTCAGAGCCTTTTTTTTTTTTTTTTTTTTTTTGCAACTGGAATGCAGCTACATTCAAAGCCAAACTAGAATCATGGGGTGATGTGTGGACACTGGGATAGTCAACATGTTTCAGTGTGAGAATCTAATGCCACCATGGGCTGGCAGGAGGCGGAGCTTCACAAACTATGGGGAGTGGCTCTAAACACAGAGGAAGTTTTGCTCATTGCCCTCCTTCTCACCTCCTGCCGTGCAGCCCAGTACCAATCCATGGCCCTGGGGGCTGGGGACCCCTGCTCTAGCTTCAAATCATGAGGCAAAATGAAAGAGTGCATCTGGATTACGGTGGTGTTTGGAGAGAGTAAGGCGTCAGGATTAGGAACCTGAAGATACTTGACCCAAGCAGTTACCAAATGTGGACTGAAACAATCATGCATTACAACGTAACTGCATTAACTACAATGAACACGTTCATACGTGCGTGTTAACATGCACGTGAGCTAGTTCATATCCAGAGTTACACCACGGGTGAGAAAGGGACAGATAGAAGTCATGCTGTTAACATTCTAATACCCAAAGGCAAAGGCTGCCCTTCACTCAATCTATTCTATGGAACCTGGGAAATTCTTTTTTTTTTTTCCCTTAAATAATTATTTTATTTAACTTTATTTATTTATTTTACTTTGACCAGAAAGAGAGAGAGGGAAAGCGAGAAAGCAAGCTGCCAGGTCTGGAACGTGAACTATGGTTGGCCATGTGAGAGTCCAGTGCCCTTAACCACAATGCCACCTGCCGGCCCCTCCTGGGAAATTCTTAGTAAGCAGTGAAGAGAGATCTCCTTGTTTAGCTAGGTCTAAAACAAGACAGGGGAGAGGAGTTACAGGGGTACAGGGGGTGCCTTAATACTACAAAATGTTCCTCCTAATAGCAGGGAAATCCACGACAGTAGAATTTACATTTGGGTAAAGCAGCTCAGATACGTAACAGTATTTCTAGCTATCACCTACCAAGGACAGGAATTTTTCGAGATGTCTGACGATTATAAATAAGCAAATTTCCTTTAACGGTCCCAACAGCCAGGAAACTCCCAACTTTTGACCAAAGGAGGAAAGACATTTGATCCCTGTAACATTAAGATAGAAATTACTAAACAATTCACAAGCATTACTTTTAAACAGTCCTTTGTACAAAGTTCTTCAAGGGGCCAGTGGGTGGCATGGTGGATAAGGCATTGGATCCGACAAGGCTCACCCCGTGGTTCAAGTCCCCAGTCTAGAGGTTTGAAAAACATTCCAGGCACATGTGCATGAGTGCCCAAAATCCCGAGGGGAGAATGGAAGAGAAGGGACTGCAGAGTGGCCATCCTCTTGGGGAGTGATTTCTCCTTTCTATCTCTTTGTCCCTCTCTGGTGAGCATACACACCCTATGGCAAAAACCTCAAAAAAAAAAAAAAAGGAGCGGTTGGATCTGTGCAACACAACAGTGACCTTTAAAGACAAGCGGAGGGACCAGCAGTTAGTGTAACGGCTATGTCACTGGACTCCCATGTAGTTGACCATGGTTCGAGTCCCGGACCCGGTGGCTTAAAACTCACGCTGGGCACGTGTGCATGTGTGCCCAAGATCCTGAGAGGAGAATGGAGGAGAAGGGATTGCGGCGTGGCCATCCCCCATGGGGGGTGATTTCTTGCTTTCTGTCTCTCTGTCTGCCTGTCTGTCTGGTGAGCGCACGCGCCCTATAGCAAAAACCTCTCCAAAAAGTAAATAAATAAATAAAAAGAATTTAGGGAACCAGCAGTTAGCGTAATGG
>NW_006206760.1:2095204-2095649 GCF_000334495.1 Tupaia belangeri chinensis
GTCTGGCGAGCGTACGTGCCCTATAGCAAAAAACCTCTCCAAAAAAAAAAAGAGAACATATTTATATTTCAAAATTATAACAATTTCACTCTAATTAATTGGGTAAGATTAGTAAAAGAGCATACAGAATGATAATAAAAGAGTGAATTTTGCCTAAGAAAATAACAATAAATCTTTAAAATGAACGTAGTAAGTACTGAGCATCAAACATCACAAAGAATCATTTTTCTAAGTGAAGATTTAGAAAATAAGAAAGTTATCCTTACCTCATGCCACTGTCTAGCTGGCTGGTTTTATTTGTGTTGGCATCCCACAGATAAATGCAACTCGATTTCTCAGCAATCGCTGCTAGGGTATCTCCATCTTTATCCCAGTCCATCGCAACACAGTTACTTTAGGGAAGGAGAACACAGTAGCGTTGCAGATCTTTCTCACATAGGGAAAG
>NW_006206760.1:2095672-2109141 GCF_000334495.1 Tupaia belangeri chinensis
GATCTTTGTTTATAGCAAGATCATTGAACCTATTTTGAATAGGTAATAAACTCTCTAAAGTGAGAATTACGACTCGCTATTTTCTGCTTGGATAATACCAACTTCCCCTTTTTGGTGCTGAGAAGATGGAAACATTTCAAATTTTGTTTTTGATACCGTTTTCATAGATCATATTAAATATAGTTATATTTATAATTATAGATCACAAAGTATGTAAAGGTTGAATTCTAAAGTGGTAAGAAATCTTATTTTCATTTTATATCTATTTTATTTTATTTTATTTTATTTTATTTTATTTTATTTTATTTTATTTTATTTTATTTTATTTTATTTTATTTTAAGGTTTTTGCCATGGGGCATGTGTGCTTGCTGGGGAGAGAGAGAGAGACAAACAGACAGACACTGACAGTGAGAGGGAAAGTGAGAACTCACACCCCAGGGGGTATGGCCATGCTGCAATCCCTTCTCCATTCTCCTCCTGGGGTTTTGGGCCCAGCATGATTTTCAAGTCGCCAGGTCTGGGACTCAATCCATGGTTGACCATGTGGGAGTCCAGTCCCTTAAAGACTATGTACCTGCTTGCCCTTCATTTGACATCTTGGTGAAATAAGAAAAGTGATTTGATTATGGTAACAACATAGTTATAAATAAGAAATGCTCTATTTAACAAAATTCTTGCTGTTTAGACATTTTCCAAAATGTTTATTGTAATTAAAATTTTTAAAAATTTCTTAAATCTGTTATTGATTTATTTACGTTGCCAGAGGGTGCATGCGGTCTCTGGACAGAGACAGGAAGTAAGAAAATGGTCGTGCCAAAGTGCCCTTTTCTCCATTTCTTCTCCCTTTGGAGACTGCGGGCACAGATGCTCATGAACTGAGTGTTTTCCCATGTCATGGGGTCCAGAGTTCAAACCGCGCAGTCAGCCACGTGGGATCCAGCGGCTTGAACCATTACACCATGGGCTGGCCCCAAATTTCTTAAAACTTTAAAACAAAGATTGACCTTTTTTTTTTCTCTGAAGATATTTTGCATTTTGAAACTCTTCTTGGGTAATGGTTAAGCCATGCTTTGATTTACATTTAAGGTATTGGAGAAGTGCTTCAATTATTTTGTTCTTTAAACTGTTTCAGTATATTTTGGGATTTTATTTATAACATTCTAGATTTTAGGAATACACAATAGGGAAGCTTCTAAACTGTTGATAGATCATCTGCCAATTAAAGGTTTAATATCTAACAGCATTTTATATCTGTAGATACTTTTGCAGTCAAATTCAATTGCTATGAACATAACAAAAGAATTTAGAAGTAAGGCCAGCAAGGCTTTATGTAACTGAAGTAGATGTCAAAGAGCTATGCAGTAAAACTCAGACAATTTACTCTTAAGTTTTTGACTATATGCCTTATTTTATTTTAGACATGATTAAAAGTATGTTGAGGGCCTGCAGGTGGTGTGGTTAAGATGCTGGACTCCCACAAGGCCAACTTTTGGGTTTGAGTCCCAGACCTAATGGCTTAAAAAAAAACCATGCCAGGAACATATATGTACATGCCCAAAATCTCAGGAGGAAAATGGACTGTGGCACGGGCATCCCCCACTGCCCCGGAGGGAGTGACTTCTTGCTTTTCCTCTCTCTCGCCCTGTCTCTCCTTAGCAAGCACACATGCTCCAGAGAAAACTTCAAAAAAAAAAAAAAAAAAAAGCATTTTGACTTCTGTTCCCCAGAGTATAGAAGTAAGACGCAATCATTAAGACAGCAATGAGAGGGACCAGCAGTTGGCGTAATGGCTATGTCACTGGACTCCCATGTAGTCAACTGTGGATCGAGTCCCGGACCCAGTGGCTTAAACTCACACTGGGCATTTGTGCATGCATGCCCGAGATCCTGAGAGGAGAATGGAGGAGAAGGGAGTGCCGCGTGGTCATCTCCCCCCGGGGGTGATCTCTCACTTTCTGTCTCTCTGTCTCTCTCTTTCTTTCTGGTGAGTGCACATGCCCTATAGCAAAAATCTCTCAAAAAAAAAAACCCCAAAAACTAATAGAGGTAATGATTACACTGTATCATTTAAAATGCTTACATTATGCCTAGTGCAACTTAAAACAATTTCCTGAAAATGGATACAATTGACTCCATCTTTTATTTTTTTGGAGAAGTTTTTGCTATAGTCTTGCCAGATAGACAGAGAGACAACTGGTCCCTGTATCTATCTTTTCTATCTTTTTTGAGAGGTTTTTCACTATAGGACGCGTGCGCTCACCAGACAGACAGAGAGAGACATAGAGACAGAAAGTGAGAGATCACCCCCCAGGGGGGATGACCACACCGCAATCCCTTCTCCTCCATTCTCCTCTCGGGATCTTGGGCAAGTTGACTACATGGGAGTCCAGTGACATAGCCATTACGCTAACTGCTGGTTCCCGCTGTCTCTATCTTTGAAGAAATATGTGGAAAGTAACTGTCCCAACAATTTGTTAGGAAGGAAATACTAATGTAGGTATAGGCTTTTCTGATGTGCCTACACATGTGCTATAGTTTATGATTCATAATTCTTTCAAATAGACACATTTACAATCTTCCCTTAAATCTTCCTGTGAACATAAAGGTATTTATAAGTGTAAACTGTAATTCACACGCTACATTCCTACATATCTCGTTAACTACTTAAAGTATTAGGAAAAAACAAAAACAAATCCCTTTGCAAATGAAGTAAGCAAAAGAGAGAAAGGTTACATATAAGTTATAAAATTCTATTTGATTATAGTTCTAAGTACTTTTTTAAGGCAACAAAGTTTTAAACGTGTTTGATCTACCTCTGTACTTACCCGGGTAAGTTAATTTCACTCCTTTTTTGACCATGGCGATCAACGATTTTCACAGTGTGATCAGCTCTAAAAGCAATTAGAATATAAAGATATGATTGAATCATTCCTCCTTGTCTCTGTATATAAACAATTAAACCGTTATCCGAATAATTTCGGTGTTCTCTCATGATAGTTTTATAATCTGTGTCTGAAAAGTTATTACAATCATTTGGAGTCTGGATCGTTTGCTTAAAACAGTCATTAGTTTCTTACCCTGTTACCGCAAGGTAGTTTCCTGATGATTTTTGCCAGGTGAACTGTATTGGCGAGCCAAGCCAATTCTTTTCTAGCAGTGAAAAAATACACTAAAAAAATAAACACAGTTTTAATATTAGGTTAAATTATCGATTAAAAAAAATGATGCAGGGGTAGGATGCAGGTGGTGGAATGGTTAAGGCAGTGGACTCCCACATGGTCAACCGTGGGTTGAATCTAGGGCAGGATGGCTTGAAACTCATGCCCTAAATCCCAAAAGGAGAATGGAGAAGGGATTGCTACTTGATTATCCCCTCTGGGATAGTCTTCTTGCTCTCTGTCTCTTTGTCTCTGGTGAGTGCAAACACCAAACAAAAATCTCTCTCTGAAAAAGAAAAAAAAAAAAAAAGGTTTGCTATCTAGCCATAAGGAGTTTAGTGCTACTATAGGAGAATGACAGTCTGTGGCAACAGAAAGTCTTCCAATGTTCTAATTTATTTATTTTACATTGACTTACAGCATACAAATTAATTTTCCCATCCAGGATATACTGTATATTGGCTCAATCAAGGATAAAGTGTGGCACATATATACTAAGGAATCCTACTCAGCCATAAAAACAATGAGATCCTGAGGGATCAGCAGGTGGCATGATGGTTAAGGCGCTGAATACTCCCACATGACTGATGACAGTTCAACTCTTGGAGTTGGTGGCTTGGTTTCCCCCTTTCTCTCTCTCTCCCTTTCTCTGCCTTGCTGTGTGTGTGTGTGTGTGTGTGTGTGTGTGTGTGCGTGCGTGTCTGGTCAAATTAAAATGAATGAATAAAATAAAATAAAATAAATAATTATTAAAATAAGATGATGTGTATTAGCATAACTCTTAAAACAACAACAACAAAACAAACAACACAATGAGATCCTAGCATTTGGCAGAAAGCTAACAAATACAAAGTTCAGGGCTAAGTGAACTGATGCTCAAATTTTAAACCAATCAATAGGCATTTTGTATGCTGAACAAAAGCTAAAATCCACTTCTGAGAGCAGGGGTGTGCATTCAGGTTTTGTAAAGCCTGAAGACACTCACGAAGAAAAACGATATTTAAAAGCATCTTATGTTTGCAATGGTGTAATCATATTGCCCTGGAACTCTCTCGCAAGTGAGAACACCTTACACTTGAATTCATCACCTTCACAACAGCCCAAAGGGCAACCTTCTGGCTGTGCCCTTCTAGAGCTCTGCTCCAAATACGGGGCAGAGAAAAAAAGGACAAACTGCTCAGCCAGAAAACCAAAATTTAAACTTTGCTTCTCGTTCATCAGCTGTGTGCTTAATTTGCTTAAACTGCCTCAAACCCCAAAATTCTCATCTGCAAATGGAAAAGAACAATATCTCTTGATCCTAATATTTCACACATTGCGAACAGCTTTAGAAATGCACGTTATAACAATGGGTGTGTCAATTTCAAGGTCCACACAAATAGCCACGAAAAATTAGGACGTCTACAATTTTTCTAAAATCGAGGTGCCCATCTCTTTGCCAGAGCAGGCCAGGGAGGTATTGCTGGGGGAAATAGGAAGAGGGGAGGAGGTGGAGCCGGTGATCGGGCGTGATCTGGCGGTGGGGTTCGCGGGAATCCCACCCTAAGAGAGGATGCGGCGCAGGAGCGGGAAGCCTGCGGGTGCGGATGCAGATCCCCCCGCTCCCAGCGATGTGTAAACTGCACCAGACACTGGCATGCAAGTCTGGATGACTTCGGCGGAACCTCATCCCTGGGGGAAGGCGCTAAGCAGTTGCTCGGCTTGCCAGGGGTTTAGCTGCAAGAAATGAGGCAGCTGGTGATGCCGGATCGACTCATCTTCACCCGGACCCTTCCAATGCATTCACAAGACGGGTCCTTTCTGTGGTGCGGGGTTCGGGATGCTCCTTTCCAGCCCTGGCGGGCCTCCCTCTTCCCGCACAGCCGCTGCTCGGTCCGCTGTCCCAGAAACGCGAGGCCTCTCCCTCCTCTTCTCCGCTCTTTTCCCCTCCTTCCTTCAACCTCGCCCGGTCCTCCCCGTCCCGGTCGCCCTGCTCTCTTCCTCACGCACTCGGGAGATGCGATCGAGGCGCAGAACCTCCTCAGAACCACGCAGAGCAAGTTCAGGGAAGGGCCAGTGGTCGCTACCGCTCGCTCCCCGGGGATTTGTAAGTTATTTACCTTCATCTCCAGACTCCAGCGGCAGCGCGCTATAGCAAGTGCGCAGGCGCACTGGGTATCCTTCAAGAAGGCTACTGCGTTCCCGTCACCCGGGAGACCGCGTAGCAACCACCAATCAGCGAGCTCCAGATGAAGGGGCGGTGCTTGCTGGGCTGAGCCAAGCGCCGCCTCTGACGGAGCGAGCGGGAGGCGTGGCCTGGGGTTACGTAACGCAGGCGGAGCTACGCCCAGGGGAAGTTGGGTATTTTCAGAGCCCGCCTCGGGCTCCTGGCTGGATTGTGATTGGATGAGACTTGTCGGGAGAGGCGGGCTCTGTGAGCTCGGAAACAGGCCTGCGCCAATTTTGGTCCGCGCTTACTAATAGGCAGACTGTGGCCGGAGGGGGCGCCGGAAATACAAGAAAAAAAGGGCACGGGGGGTTGGGTAATGGGTGGCAAGGCCTGGTTCTTGGGCCGCGCAGAGGGTTTGTGTGAGCCTTGCTTCTTTTCTCTTTATAGGCTATAAAGAGAAACAATTAAACAAATTGTTTAA
Organism: Tupaia belangeri chinensis; assembly: GCF_000334495.1. Taxonomy (NCBI): domain Eukaryota; kingdom Metazoa; phylum Chordata; class Mammalia; order Scandentia; family Tupaiidae; genus Tupaia; species Tupaia belangeri. Next base: position 2,101,462 of record NW_006206760.1, read on the forward strand.
TTTGTTTAAACAAATTTAAACTTTATTTAAATTTGATCAGGTTCCTGGGTGGAAGAGATGAGGCATGAGAATGTCTTTCCAAAGTAGTTTAGTTTAGTTTGTTTTGTCCACTTTGAAGGAAATTGGCCAGGTGGAAAAGACAGGACAAAAGTGAGCTCATGCATCCATGGCTGTCTTGCCTGATCCTGTTTCTCAAAGGTAGCCCCTATCCCAAATTTGATCCTTACCATTACTGTGACTATTTTTACACTTTTGAAACATACATATGCATTTCTATACATAATACATAATTCTTTAGCATGTTTCTTTTTTTTTTTAAAGAATTATTTTATTTAACTTTATTTAAATTTGACCAGAGAGGGACAGAGTGTGTTTGAGAGAGAAAGAAAGTGAGAAAGCAAGCCGCCAGTTCCTGGACTGTCAGCCATGTGAAGGTCCAGCACTCTTAACCACTATGCCACCTGCTGGCCCCTACATGTTTCTATATTTTATATAAATAAATGGCTTTGTATTACATTCTGTATGTATTTTTTATGAGAGGGAATGTGCAGGGGGAGGAGGGGTGAGAGAGCACCCCATGCACACCTGGAACTCTCCCATGTGGTCAGTCTCAGAGCATTGCACCACCTCTGCACCACTGACTTTTCCCATTGAATCTCCCTTTTTTTTTTTTTCTATATCCAGAGATTCAGATCACCACACCTGGTGTAACTCTATCCTGTGACTGCACTGTCAAGGCCAGCATGTCTGTGCATAGCCCTGCCTTAAGTCTGGAGAACTCCGTACCTTCAATCTGTCACTGTCAAAAGCTTTTGAAGACATTGAAATAAGTAAAGATTTCTTAAATAAGACTCGTAAAACACAGCTAATGTTCCCTAAAATTAACAAGTGGGATTACATCAAGCTCAAGAGACAGAGAAACAGAAAGCGAGAAATCACCCCTGGGGAAATGTCCACGCTGCAATTCCTTCTCCTCCAATCTCTTCTTGGGATCTTGGGCATGCATGCACACATGCCCAGCAATGAGGTTTAAGCCACCAGGTCCGAGGCTTGAACCTCAGTCAACTACGTGGGAGTCCAGCAATGTAATCATTATGCTATCTGCTGGCCCCATTGTGCTGTAAGTCAATACAATATGGACTTCTGTGTATATGTTATACTGATTCATCTCTCTGCTTTTATCCTTTGGAGTCTGGGAGACTCCCCAAAAAGGTAAATGATATCAAGAGTAGAACATTGTAACTGCAGACTAGTTATGTTTAAAATGCCTACGTGCAAGTCTTGCTTCTTTGGGATATCAAAATGTAGTTTGTGATGTATTAAGGATACTGTGCCCCACCAGCTGTGAATTCCGTAAGGTTCCCTTAGGGTCTTTTAGTTACTTTAGCTCTCAGAATATAGTGACAATCAATCACACACGTATGCACACACACACACACACACACTTGTTAAAATGAACTGAATCATTCATTTTCTTATATATTTTTAGACCATATTTTAATTCGGCTGTGCCTCATACTACTGATAATCATATATATCAGTGTTCAATTTATTACTTCTCATCTCCACATCTAATCATCATTACCTGCTCTGAGAAAATGATAGGGGCCCTTTTCTCCTTTGCCAGCCATCACAGTGTTAAATTTTGTCAACAGAGGGTGCTGAGGACATTGCAGGAGGAAGAGAAAAGCTCCCTGCCCACTACTATGTATTTGGGTCATTTCTCAGGTTGTGTTTGCAGTGAGAAATTCTGAGTGCAAAGAACAGGTGGACTTCCCAGCTCAGTGGATTCCCCACCTGGGATCCTCTGCAATGTTCCTGTGGGGCCTGAGCAACAAAGGGAAATGACCCAAACACGATGTTTAGCTGCTTTTTGTGCCTTGAGTAATATCATCCTCTAGCTTTGATCCACAGGTATCTTCTGCCAGCATTCATAAACAATAACAGGCTAACTTACTAGCTCAAGCAGTGGACAATCACATCTCAGTCTCCCAAAGCCAGCTAATCTCTTACAAATTCAACTCTCTGTTATATGACATAATTCTTTATATCAAACCTTCCCTGTTCAGATTACCATGTGATTTCTGTCTCCTGATTGGACCCTGACTAATGCATCATAGCTGTAGAATAATTTTTCTTACATGGCTATTCATTTACTTTAGTTAAAAAAAAAAATGCCAGAGGGTGTGTGTACTTCAGAGACAGAGAGAAAGAAGGAAATCACTGCTTCCCCATGGGGATGATTATGCTGCAATTTCTTCTCCTCTGGTTTTCCATCCTTCCAGGATTTGGGGTATACATGTGCATGGGTTCAACATGTTTCTCAAGCTTCAAGGTCTGGACTTGAACCATGAAGTTAATTGTGTGGAATCCAGCTACCTTAACCACCACACCACTGGCTCCTTTGCTCAGGATTTTGAAGCGTTTGCCTTTAAGTTATATTAAACTTCTAATAATGGATTTATGACTTCCTACTAATGGCTTGTCTTCTTTCCATTCATTACTACTCTACTCAGCATTTCTAGTGCTTGCTGTAGTGACAGCAATAATCCTTCTTTGCACCTAAGCCGTTAAATATGCCGTCATTTCTAAAATGTCCTTTGTCATCTCATCATAGGAAGGCCCATGTGTGTGCATGGCACACGCAGGCACTAATGCACATAATGGGTAGAATTATAATATGCAGCCTGTTTCTACCCACTAAAAGTAAAACTTCAAATGTTAACAAAATTGTGAGGAGGATACATATCATATTATGTAACCTTGGCATAAAGTATGTATCCTATGCATTCAAGATAGCTCACACTCACTTCCATGTTGCAATACTGGATTTTTTTTTTTTAAGGTTTTACTATAGGGCACATTTTTTTTTACCAGAGAGAGGAAGAGAGAAGAAAAGTGAGAAATCACCCTCTCCAGGAGGGGATGGCCACAAGCCCTTCTCTTCCATTCTCCTCCTTGGATTCTGGCAGGGACATATGTCAGAATTCTTGAGCCACTAGGTCCGGGTCTCAAAACTATAGTCTGCAATGTGTGAGTCCAGTTAATCATCATGCCACCTGCTGGCCTTGTGGATTTATTATTATTTATTATTTTTTTAAGACTAAGTTCATTACAGAGCTGGTTGGTTTTGAAATTTGGCTGTCATTCACTAGATAATTTCTACACCATTAAGTAGGAATAATTATGTCTATTGCACAGAGCTATCCTGAAGATTAAATGAATTAACATGCATATGAAGTATTTAGCACATGATCTGCCACATAATCATGTTGACTCAACCTATGTATGTTCAGTCAACAGAGGATCAAGTCTATGGCAACTTGATAAAACATGAACTTTCAACTAATTATGCTAATGCCTCAGCAGCTAGGCCCAGAGATCTCCTTAGATACCCCCTGACAAGGCCTGACATACTGAGTTCAAGGCCTCATTTCAGTTTTCAGTCTCAGTCTGTCTTTCCATCATGATTTTGCTATTGGAAGCTTCATCTTGGTTTATCATTTTCTTTGCTATGAAATTCTTTCAATCCTCCAAGCACAGGTTGGAAAATTTTTTGGTAAATGTTAAGAAACACCTGCCGTCTCATTGCCACTATTCAGCTTTGACGTTGCAGTGCAAACGCAGCCCGGACAACGCGTGCACAGACGGGCAGGTCCGTGTTCCAATAAAACTTTATTTGCACCAGGCAACAACATGGCGGCGTGGGCGGAGTGACAGCGGCCCCTCGGTGTGCAACCAACCCACGGCATCCGTATTGCCGCCCAAACCCATCTCCACTTTTCCAGCCCGCTACGCCGGGGAACAAGTGGCCCAGAGGGTGACCGAGAACCCCCCACAAACTGCGGCCTGGCGGAAGGAACCCCTTGCGCAGCGATCAGGCCTCGGAGGCCGAGGCAGCGCCCTGTGACCCGGAATAGCCCCCGACTTCCGGCTTTCAACTTCCGTTTCCTGCCGCCTTCATCTGCAGCCCTGAATGGTGGACGGGTCTCTGAGGCCTCACTCCATCCCCTCAGCCCCGGCCTCCGTCTTTGCCTCTCGACATGGCCAGCAGCTGCAAGGCTGGATTTATTGTCGGAGGGAAATATAAGCTGGTACGGAAGATCGGGTCTGGCTCCTTCGGGGACATTTATCTGGCGATTAACATCACCAACGGCGAGGAGGTGGCCGTGAAGCTGGAATCTCAGAAGGCCAGGCATCCCCAGCTGCTGTACGAGAGCAAACTCTATAAGATTCTTCAAGGTGGGGTTGGCATCCCCCACATACGCTGGTACGGTCAGGAGAAAGACTGCAGCGTGCTGGTCATGGATCTTCTGGGACCCAGCCTCGAAGACCTCTTCAATTTCTGTTTAAGAAGGTTCTCGATGAAAACCGTGCTAATGTTAGCTGACCAGATGATCAGTAGAATTGAATACGTGCATTCAAAGAATTTCATACACCGAGACCTTAAACCAGATAACTTCCTCATGGGGATTGGACGGCATTGTAATAAATTATTCCTTATTGATTTTGGTTTGGCCAAAAAGTACAGAGACAACAGGACAAGGCAACATATACCATACAGAGAGGATAAGAACCTCACTGGCACCGCCCGGTACGCTAGCATCAACGCGCACCTTGGTATTGAACAGAGTCGCCGAGATGACATGGAATCGTTAGGATACGTGTTGATGTATTTTAATAGAACCAGCCTGCCGTGGCAAGGGCTAAAGGCTGCAACCAAAAAACAAAAATATGAGAAGATTAGTGAAAAGAAGATGTCTACTCCCGTTGAAGTGTTATGTAAGGGGTTCCCTGCTGAATTCGCTATGTACTTAAACTATTGCCGTGGGCTGCGTTTCGAGGAAGTCCCAGATTACATGTATCTGCGGCAACTATTCCGCATTCTTTTCAGGACTTTGAACCACCAGTATGATTACACGTTTGATTGGATCATTTTAAAGCAGAAAGCGGCACAGCAGGCAGCCACTTCCAGTGGGCCAGGTCAGCAGGCCCAGACCCCCACAGGCAAGCAAACTGATAAAACCAAGAATAAGCCCAAAGGTTTCCAAGCATGAATTGAGGAACAGAAGAAGCAGAGCAGATGATGGAGCAACATCATTTCTCCCCAAATCTAGAAATTTTAGTTTATGTATGCACTACCTGATGGTTGTGGACAACTGTTTACTTGCTGTAAAGAACTTAATTTCTGTATAAACTGGCTCTGGGCAGTATTGGTAATGCTTTATCCCGAGTAATAGCAGCTGTAATTGTGAATATTAACTGAGATAGAGAAACATGGTGTCTGGTTTTCTATTCAAGTGGAAAAGTTAACTAAATGGTTCGCACACAAACTGGTGGAGAAATTGTGTATATACCGATTTATTTTTAAAACCTTTATTTTGAACTGCACTGAGATCTCATTTCAGAAGTATGGCATTGGACAGTCTTCAGCCTCACTTGTGATGGTTGTAAATGCTCACAATAGTGCATTCTTAGTTAGTTTTTTTTTTTTTTTTTCTATTCCTGGGGTTTGTAAGTTGTTCACTTAAAACTTTCTTAAAATGGTTGCCTTGACTCCAAGCCAGTTGCTAAGGTAGCAACCAAAGATTCCAGTGTAAGAGCACATGAAAGACTGTCTGCTTTACCTGTGCTAGAAATAAGAGCATCTATAGTGAAGACATAAGAAAAACTTAGTACTAGATTATCCTTAGAATTCTGTATTAAGTCTATAATTTTCTTGGTATCAAGAAACCATATTTGTCACAGAAATTTAGTTATTATCGTACAACTGAACATGTATGTATGTAGCTTAGATAAATGTGATCACTGTTAACATCTATATGATTTGAGATTTTGTTTTTATTTTGAAATAGCTTTCTTGTTTACAAGTTTATTAAAAATGAAAAAATTGGAAATAAAACAAAATCCCCTTCAAACTTAATGCCAGCAGGTGGTGGTGTGGTTAAGGTGCTGTATTCCATCTGGTTGACTGCACAGTTTGAGTCCCAGACCTGTTGGCTTGGAAAACATGCTGAACACATGTGCATGCATGCCAAAAATCCCAAGAGGCTGATTTCTCATTTTGTTTCTCTCTCCAGTTGAATGCACAGACCTTATAGAAAAGAAAACAAACAAACAACAAAAAAAAACTTATTTACAAAATCAAGTAGCAAATTTGACCTGTGAGCTATAGTTTGCTGACCTTAGGTCTGTAGTTTCTTTGCCTTTACTTTTTTGACCTGGAGTGCTGAGGCATAATCTTTTTTTTTTTTTAATTTTAAAATTTCGTTTATTAAGTTTTTTTGATGAGAGATTTTTTTTTTTCTATAGGGCACATGCTCTCGCCAGAGAGACAGAGAAAGATAAAAATAGAAAGTGAGAAATCGCCCCCTGGGGGTATGGCCATGCTGCAATCCCTTCTCTTCTACGCTCCTCTTGGGATTTTGGGCCCACACACACACACGTGCTGGCGTGAGTTTTAAGTCGCTGGATCTGGGACTCAAACCATGCTCGACTATGTGGGAGTCCAGCAACACAACTGTTATGCCATCTACTGGTCCTCTGAGGCATAGTTGGGTACTTTTCTCTATTTTAGGCCTTTAAAGAAAAAAACTCATTTTCACTAGTGGACCTTTGCCTTATTGCAGATAAAAACCTTAATCTTAAACATGTTCTTTATTCTAATAGTACTTGTCATATTTTATCATGGGCCTTCACTGACAAGTTCTCTCTGGTTCTCTGAGATACTGTAGTCACAGGTTATTATATGTATGTAGAGAATTAAGTACAAAAGAGTTTTTAGCTCAAATCTCAAAGCACATATAATTAATGGAGAAAAAAAAATGACAATTTGCTAAGTAGCATTATTTACACAGTATCAGTAAATAACCCAGAATCCTGAATCAGCTTAATTTTTAATACTTTGATGTAATCTATAATATATACTGGGTAAGCCAAAGAAAAATTGACCCCAAAATTTTTTCTTATCAATGAGAGGAAATACTTTTGAATTATATATTAAAATGTTTAATATTGGGACCAGAAGATGGCATAATGGTTACATTGATGAACTCCCATGTAGTCAACAGTGGTTCTAGTCCTGGACCTGGAACACGTTTGCATGTGTGCCCACGATCCTGAGAGAATGGAGGAGAAGGATTGCAGCATGGCCATTCCCCTGGGGGGTGATTTCTTGCTTTCTGTCTCTCTGGCTCTCAGGAGAGTGCATGTGCTTTATAGCAAAAATCTCTCTTTTAAAAAAATGTTTAATATTAGTTAAGCCATTATTTCATTATGGTTAAAGGACTTGTCGCCATAATGCAATCATGAGTGTGGTTCTTGTAAGTGAATATCATTTGGTATCTTGTAAGTTTTACAGTACTTTCTGAAATGTTCAGTCATTACCTAACATTATTATAATAATGGAAGTCAGTATAGTGAAAATATAAAATACTAGCTAGAATTAGAGAAAAAGTCTTTTATCATATTATGAATGATATAATTACTTAGAGTAATGAAATGAGCCAGTTTTAGTATTGTTGAAGGTAATATGAATGAGTGAAATGTTTTATTGAAATCAGATAGAGCATTTCCCTCATGATACTTCTTTCTTTTCTTTCTTTCTTTTTCTTTCTTTCTTTCTTTCTTTCTTTCTTTCTTTCTTTCTTTCTTTCTTTCTTTCTTTCTTTTTTAAGATAT
>NW_006206760.1:2109225-2113627 GCF_000334495.1 Tupaia belangeri chinensis
CCAAGAATCCCTGGGGGGGGGGGTGGCCACGCTGCACTTCTTTCTCCTCCATTCTCCTCTCGGGATCTTGGGCACGCATGCACATGCGCACGGTGTGAGTTTAAGCTACTGGGTCCAGGACTCAAACCGCGCTCGACTACATGAAAGTCCAGCGACAGAGCCATTACACCAACTGCTGGTTCCCCCTCATGATATTTCCTATGCTTAATTTCCTAGGCATTCATTATTCTGTTTTTTGTTTGTTTGTTTTTTGGAGAGGTTTTTGCTATAGGGCACGTGCGCTCGCCAGGCAGACAGAAAGAGACAGAGAGACAGAAAGCGAGAAATCACCCCCCCAGGGGGGATGGCCACGCCGCAATCCCTTCTCCTCCATTCTCCTCTCGGGATCTTGGGCACGCATGCACATGCACCTGGCGTGAGTTTAAGCCACCGGGTCCAGGACTCGAACCGCGGTCGACTATGTGGGAGTCCAGCAACATAGCCATTATGCTAACTGCTGGTCCCCATTATTCTGTTTAAATACATTTCACAAAAAGATAGCCTTTTTAGAAAGAATTATTTATTTAATTTAATTTATTATTATCTTTTTAAATTTTGCTATAGGGCATGTGTGCTCACTCAAGAGAAGCAGAGAGGGAAAGTGAGAAAGCAAGCTGCCAGGTTTGGAACTGGAATCATGGTTGGCCATGTGGGAGTCCAGCACCATAACCACCATGCCACCTGCTGGCCCCAAGATACCTTTTCTTAGCTGGTATAAATCATCAATCGCCTGGAGTGTTCTTAGTGGGAAGACTTTCTTTAATATGATTACAGGATTATTCAGCTTTTCTATTTCTTCCAAGTATTGTAAATCTGGGCTGGAACCGTGTAGGGTGCCTGGCTTCAAGGTATTTTCTTCTTTCTTTTCTTTTTCTTTTCTGCGATCTCCTGATAGTAGTGAAGTAGGTTTTTTGTTTGTTTGTTGGTTTGTTTTTGGTTGATCCTTAGCCTTGAAGCTGTTGTGCTTAGAGATCTCAACCATATGTAAGTAGGGTTTTTCCATCTTAGCCATATCCTAGGTCGTTTTTTTGGTTCTTGCTATTTATGTCTTCCATGAGCAAGGTGGAGAAAGAGAGAGACACCCTTTACAAGTCCCCGTGCTGTGATCCATCCCCAGCTCTAGCTGGCCCTGGGTCATGGGATTGCATTACCTGGTGTTTTCAGGGAGATTTCTGGTCATGCACCTGGAACCTTTCCATGTGGGTCAGCCTTGCGGAGAGTTGCGTTACCACTGTGTCATCAGGCTCCATGGTGTTCTAGTTCCTTTTTGTGTTTTATTGTTTTATTGCTAGAAGGCACAAGAGAGAAAACCCCTCCCCTATGGGGCATGGTCACACCTCAGTCCTTTCCCCTCCACTTCTCCCTTCCATCAGGGTTTTAGGCACACATGCTCAGTGTAGTTTTCAGGCTTCCAGGACTGGGACTTGAACTGCAGTTGGCCATGTGGGGTTCTGAACAGGTTTAACCACTGTACTTCAGGGCTGGCCTCCACCATGTCCTCCTTTAAAATTTTTTAGTGCCATAGCTTTGGAAGTCAACAAAACTGGAAGGGAAAGATCCCGCGGTTGGCAAATGCCCTCAGGGCAAAAAAGCTTCCGTGCACTGCTTATCTTTTTGTGTCGGTCTCTTGATTTAGACTTTTTCCCCCTCATAATAATGAGTATTTTTTCCCTGCTATTCAGTGCTTTAAAAGAATGTACTTTTTTTTTTTTTTGAGAGGTTTTTGCTATAGGGCGCGTGCGCTCACCAGACAGAGAGAGACATAGAGACAGAAAGCGAGAAATTACCCCCTCAGGGGGATGGTCATGCCGCAATCCCTTCTCCTCCATTCTCCTCTCGGGATCTTGGGCACGCATGCACATGCGCCTGGCGTGAGTTTTAAACCACCGGGTCAGGGACACGAACCACAGTTGACTATGTGGGAGTCCAGCGACATAGCCGTAGATCCACAGGCATCTTGCTGTCTGGGTTGGGCCAGGAGCCAAACCTAGGCTTCCAGCTACCATGGGGTGGCACTCTCCTGCTTGCACTACCACGGCTGGGCGACCCCCTGTTGTGCTTAGAGATCTCAACCATATGTAAGTAGGGTTTTTCCATCTTAGCCATATCCTAGGTCGTTTTTTTGGTTCTTGCTATTTATGTCTTCCATGAGCAAGGTGGAGAAAGAGAGAGACACCCTTTACAAGTCCCCGTGCTGTGATCCATCCCCAGCTCTAGCTGGCCCTGGGTCATGGGATTGCATTACCTGGTGTTTTCAGGGAGATTTCTGGTCATGCACCTGGAACCTTTCCATGTGGGTCAGCCTTGCGGAGAGTTGCGTTACCACTGTGTCATCAGGCTCCATGGTGTTCTAGTTCCTTTTTGTGTTTTATTGTTTTATTGCTAGAAGGCACAAGAGAGAAAACCCCTCCCCTATGGGGCATGGTCACACCTCAGTCCTTTCCCCTCCACTTCTCCCTTCCATCAGGGTTTTAGGCACACATGCTCAGTGTAGTTTTCAGGCTTCCAGGACTGGGACTTGAACTGCAGTTGGCCATGTGGGGTTCTGAACAGGTTTAACCACTGTACTTCAGGGCTGGCCTCCACCATGTCCTCCTTTAAAATTTTTTAGTGCCATAGCTTTGGAAGTCAACAAAACTGGAAGGGAAAGATCCCGCGGTTGGCAAATGCCCTCAGGGCAAAAAAGCTTCCGTGCACTGCTTATCTTTTTGTGTCGGTCTCTTGATTTAGACTTTTTCCCCCTCATAATAATGAGTATTTTTTCCCCGCTATTCAGTGCTTTAAAAGAATGTACTTTTTTTTTTTTTTGAGAGGTTTTTGCTATAGGGCGCGTGCGCTCACCAGACAGAGAGAGACATAGAGACAGAAAGCGAGAAATTACCCCCTCAGGGGGATGGTCATGCCGCAATCCCTTCTCCTCCATTCTCCTCTCGGGATCTTGGGCACGCATGCACATGCGCCTGGCGTGAGTTTTAAACCACCGGGTCAGGGACACGAACCACAGTTGACTATGTGGGAGTCCAGCGACATAGCCGTAGATCCACAGGCATCTTGCTGTCTGGGTTGGGCCAGGAGCCAAACCTAGGCTTCCAGCTACCATGGGGTGGCACTCTCCTGCTTGCACTACCACGGCTGGGCCAGCCTGCAATGACTCTTACTGTGATGCACTTATGTGACATAGGGAAATTATTCTATTTCCCCACCACCCAAGCATTGAATAAAATGTCAATGACATTTGAAAATTCGTTGTAATATTGCTGAGAGAATGTATTTTAGCTGCAAGCAGTGCATATCATTATTTAAATAAGGTCAGGAGGAAAGAGCAAGCAGGCAGTCTGGGGACCTGGTTGCAGATGCACCTCTGGCAGTTACTATGCCCCTCTGCAGCATCTCCATAGAACTTGGACTCATGCGAAGATAGAAGGAATGATTGGCATCTTTAATTTGAATAACACAATAAATCAGTTGGCACATTCTCCCATTCTTCTGCACATGTCTAATCCTGCAATTCGCCTGGGCTGTTCCTTTTTTTTAAAATTATTTAATTTAATTTTATTTATTATTATTCTTCAATTTGACCAGAGAGAGAGACACACAGAGAGAGAGAGGGAGAGTGAGAAGGCAAGCTGCCAGGTCAGGGACTCGAACCATGGTTGGCCATGTGGGAGTCCAGCACCTTGACCACCACACTACCTGCTGGCCCCTGAGCATATTCTGGTTTTCTTGCTTCCGTGCTCATCTTCTGACTCCTAATCCATCCCTCTCCTGATATGTGAACAGGGAAATCCCTCTCCTGTTCCTGTTTCTGAATCTGTAACACTGCAAACCCACACTGCAATACCTCTGAAGAGATTTAACACAAAGACTAAGTCTATTACATATTTCTATTCAACAAATAATTAGTGAGGGCCTATTATGCAAATGTATGACAGTAGATAAAATGCTAAGTGCTGCAGCTGATACAGAAATATCCCGACTGTGTCTTCCAGGAACCCACATCCTCTACCTCCTTTGTTGTATGATCTAGTTTTGTAGATTTCAGTCTCCCTACTGTTTGGCTCAATGCCTTATTGATCAGAAAGTTTCAGAGATAAAGGGATTCTTTGTTGGACTAGCTCACTCCCCTTGGTCTTCTCTGTAGCTTTGCTACGGAGTTTCTGAAACAGAATCAGACAAATAAGTAGGTTAGTGTTTGCCCAGTTTACTTCCCAGCAGTTTCTCTCGCTGAAGATCTCACACAGCACAGCTCTTCTTGTGGCTGCATAGAGACAGCCCTTGGAATGACGGCTTCTCCCTAACCTCATCACTCCAGCTGTCTGTAAGCAAGGACCTCTTTTCTTCCAGAAAATGTATTCCCGCCACA
>NW_006206760.1:2113694-2115684 GCF_000334495.1 Tupaia belangeri chinensis
CCACGGCTGGGCCAGCCTGCAATGACTCTTACTGTGATGCACTTATGTGACATAGGGAAATTATTCTATTTCCCCACCACCCAAGCATTGAATAAAATGTCAATGACATTTGAAAATTCGTTGTAATATTGCTGAGAGAATGTATTTTAGCTGCAAGCAGTGCATATCATTATTTAAATAAGGTCAGGAGGAAAGAGCAAGCAGGCAGTCTGGGGACCTGGTTGCAGATGCACCTCTGGCAGTTACTATGCCCCTCTGCAGCATCTCCATAGAACTTGGACTCATGCGAAGATAGAAGGAATGATTGGCATCTTTAATTTGAATAACACAATAAATCAGTTGGCACATTCTCCCATTCTTCTGCACATGTCTAATCCTGCAATTCGCCTGGGCTGTTCCTTTTTTTTAAAATTATTTAATTTAATTTTATTTATTATTATTCTTCAATTTGACCAGAGAGAGAGACACACAGAGAGAGAGAGGGAGAGTGAGAAGGCAAGCTGCCAGGTCAGGGACTCGAACCATGGTTGGCCATGTGGGAGTCCAGCACCTTGACCACCACACTACCTGCTGGCCCCTGAGCATATTCTGGTTTTCTTGCTTCCGTGCTCATCTTCTGACTCCTAATCCATCCCTCTCCTGATATGTGAACAGGGAAATCCCTCTCCTGTTCCTGTTTCTGAATCTGTAACACTGCAAACCCACACTGCAATACCTCTGAAGAGATTTAACACAAAGACTAAGTCTATTACATATTTCTATTCAACAAATAATTAGTGAGGGCCTATTATGCAAATGTATGACAGTAGATAAAATGCTAAGTGCTGCAGCTGATACAGAAATATCCCGACTGTGTCTTCCAGGAACCCACATCCTCTACCTCCTTTGTTGTATGATCTAGTTTTGTAGATTTCAGTCTCCCTACTGTTTGGCTCAATGCCTTATTGATCAGAAAGTTTCAGAGATAAAGGGATTCTTTGTTGGACTAGCTCACTCCCCTTGGTCTTCTCTGTAGCTTTGCTACGGAGTTTCTGAAACAGAATCAGACAAATAAGTAGGTTAGTGTTTGCCCAGTTTACTTCCCAGCAGTTTCTCTCGCTGAAGATCTCACACAGCACAGCTCTTCTTGTGGCTGCATAGAGACAGCCCTTGGAATGACGGCTTCTCCCTAACCTCATCACTCCAGCTGTCTGTAAGCAAGGACCTCTTTTCTTCCAGAAAATGTATTCCAGCCACATCTTTTTATAGTAACTGCTTAGTTGATCACGTCTTGTAGATTCACAAAGATACAACTAAGGGAAACTATTTTTAAAATTTAGTTGAGCTCTATTTTTTTTTCCTTTGATATTTGTTCTCTTATTTATTTATCGTTTATTTAGTCCTTCCATGAATGAGACAGAGACAGAGTGTCAGGACTCTGTCCTGACCTCAATCCATTCCCAGCCTTTGGCCAACCCTGGACCATGGACAAGTGGTCTCTGGACTTGAACTATGAGCCTTTTCATGTGGAATTGCCTCACACAGTGTCCTGTTTTACCGTTGCATCATTTCCTGATTTCTAGTTGAATCCTATTTCTTAATTTCAAGTAGAATGTTTTTACTATGTTAAAAAAAAGTGACAATAGACCTTTCTGAGTGGAATTTGTTCAGAAATATAGATATTAAATAATCTAACAAGTTTTTAAATATAATGTAGTCATGATAACTGTAATATCTTGAAAATGTCATCATTAACAGTCATAACTGAATAGTCATCGAGTCATCATGCGCCTGCCCAAACTCTACTCTTTATTTTTAAGGCAAAAACCTATTATACAAGTAATATTCACTCAGCAATACAAAACTATTTACAAATAATTCAATTAAATGTATATATATTTTTTTATCTGCAAAGAAATGTGATCAAACGAAACCACCTTCAGGCTGGGGAAAGGCCAGCTTCCCAAGCCTCGTGGCTTTGCTCTCTGGCTTGTATCTTATTAGCCCAGAG
>NW_006206760.1:2115920-2121702 GCF_000334495.1 Tupaia belangeri chinensis
AAAGAGTGACGTAGGGATGGGAGGAAATAGGGGTGGTGAGGAAGTCTGCTTATAACACTGAAGCCCATCCCAACCAGTACTACATTTCTGCAGGAAATTCACAAGATATCAGAGTTGTCTGGGCCAGAAGGAACACAATGAACATGGCACATTCTTGGGCCTCCGGAGTGAGGACTGAAACTTAGGAGTTGGTACTCTCTTGTCACTCTGTAGAACATAATAAAGACCCATAAGGATGAAAGTGCCAAAAGCAGGCTTTAATTTTTCATGATATCTTGTTTTACTCCAGTTAGAAAATGAAATGTAATAAATATTATATGGCAGGGGCCAGGTGCTCACACAATGGTAGTGCAACTGGACCCACTGGGGAAAGGTCCTGGGTTTGTATCCTGGGACCTCCCTGAGCATACAATGCTCATGACCGTGATCCAGGGCAGCTGAGACTGGGGGTGAGTCATAATGTGAGGGCTCTTGTGGAGGTACATATCTCTTTCTCTCTTATGGAAGGAATTAATTAATTAAGAAGAATATTACAAGGGCTGGAAGATGGCGTGGTGGTTGAGGTGCTGGACTCCCATGTGGGTGACTGTGGTTTGAGTCCTGGACCTGATGGCTTGTTTTCTTAAAAAATAATACGTGAGAGGGACCAGCAGTTAGCATAATGGCTATGTCACTGGACTTCCATGTAGTAGACCGCAGGTCGAGTCCCGGACCTGGTGGCTTAAACTTACGCCAGGCGCGTGTGCGTGTGTGTGCACAAGATCTTGAGAGGAGAATGGAGGAGAAGGGATTGTGGCATGGCCATCCCCCCTGGGGGCTGATTTCTCACTTTCTGTCTCTCTGTCTTTCTGGCGAGCGCATGCGCCCTGTAGCAAAAACCTCTTAAAAAAAATAGTAATAATACGTGAGAATTTATTATCCTGTTGTAGTAAAATTACACATAATTTTATTAAGTATTTGTTATTAAGAGTAATGATATTATCAACTCCAAATATTATACAGAATTTATGAAAAGATATCTATTTTAACTTATAGCAAACATTTATGGAATGCCTGCTTTAGGTCAGGCATTGGGGAAGAACTCTCAATCTGACTTCCCCTTTATGTTGTCACTGGTTTTCACTCACCAGAAAGACAGAGAGGGCGAAAGCATCCTCCAATGACATACGGTCAAGTCAGGTCTTTTTCCATTTCTCCATCCTGTAGGGATTTGGGGACATGCACACATACACACTTATGTGGCATCTTCCTCAAGTTGCCAGGACAGACAGTCAAACCATGACTAGCCATGTGGGATCCTGCTTCCTTAACCACTAGACTATAGGACCAGTCCAATATACTAAGTTAAAAAAAATGTTTTTAGTTAATCCTTCTAATGGTGTGAAGTAAAAATTCAACTCATTCTTTGATGTGTGAATTTCCATTTGTCTCAGTAGCATTTGTTAAAGACTGTTCTTTCTCTACTGAGTCATCTTGGCACCCTTATTGACAATCAGTTGACCACAGTACATTGGTCATACTTTGCTTCTAGTCTATTGGCCTGTATCTTTATTTTCATACCAATACTGCACTGTTTTGACTTACCTTTGTACCACATGGGTTCTCCAACTTTATTCTTATTCAAGATAGTTTCGTCATTTTGTGTCCCTTGTAATTCCATATGGATTTTAGGATAAGTATGTCCATTTCTGAATAAAAAGGCCATTGGGATTTTGATAGGGATTACACTGACTCTGTAGACTAATTTTGAGAGTAATGCCACCTTAACAATGTCAAGTTTTCCAATGGGTAAACACAGGCTATCTTCCATTTACTTAGGTCTTCTTTAATTTCTTTCAACAATGTTTTGTACTTTTCAGTGTACAAGTCTTGCATCTTTTCAGGGTACAAGTCTTGCATCTAATAAATATAAGTTAATTTATACTTATTAATTTTTGTTCTTTCTTTGTGTTATCATAGTTATTTTCTCAGTTTCCTTCTCAGATTTTTCCTTGCCAGTGTGTAGAAACACTACTGACTTTTATGTGTTAATCTTGTATCTTGAACCATTATGAAATATATTAGTTATAACAGTTTTGCATAGATTTTTGAAAAGGATTTTTAACGTATAGAATCACGTTGTTTGCAAAGGGAGATTGTTTTATTCCTTCCTTTGTAGCTGGGATTTCTTTTATTTCTTTTTCTTGCCTAACTGCTCGGGCTAGAATTTCTAGTACAACATTTACTAAAAATTGCAAGTAATTTTCTGCTCTGAAGGGGAACGCTTTCAATCTTTCACCATTGTGTTGTTAGTTATGAGTTTTCAAGAATGCATGTTCAGCCATTTCTGTATTCTTGCAGTAAATCTCACTTGGTCGTGATTGATAATTCTTTCATATGCTGTTGGATTTGGCCCTGTAATATTGTGTGATTTTCTTTGGATCTATATTCCCCTAAAGCATATTGATCTACAGTTTTCTTGTGTTATCTTTGCCTGGTATTAAGGTAATGATGGCCGTATAGAATAAATAGCAGAATGTTCCATCCTTATTCATTTTTTGAAAGAGTTTTGAGAAGGACTGTGTTAATTCTTCTTTACATGTTTGGTACAGTTCATCAGTAAACCTATGTAGTCCTGAACTTTTTTTGAGTTTTTTTTTTTTTTTTTATGTATTGATTCAATCTCTTCACTTGTTATATGTCTGTTCAATTTTTTACTTCGTTGCTTTGGTAATTGTGTGTTTCTAGGAATTTGTCCATTTCATGGACATAACGCTCATTTTTGATGACTAAATTCATTTCTTGTTTAGTTAGCAAATATCAATGTAGCTAATGTTTATAAAATGTGAAATGTATGTCATGTTTTATTACTTACTCTTCTAAAGTAAAATGTATATAAGATTCCAAAAAAGAATTAAACAAAAATTTCTCCAAATAATTAGGAATCAAAATTTTCGGATGGGGTGTTGCTATAAATTTTATTACCGAAAAGCATAAGCCCTCTTCATCAAAATAAATGATTACTCATATAAAATGAAATCTCTTTTTCTACCTGGAGGCAGGAAAGGTAAGAATGAAGACTCCTGAGTCAGAATGCCTGCATTCAAACTCCTGCTGTCACTCACTTGTTATATAACTTCTTTGTGCCCCAGGAAGTTTTTGTTGTTGTTCTAACATCTTTTCTTCAGCTTCCTTCCTTTCCTTAAATACATAAATATACTTCACAGCTGATCACTCTTCGAAAATAATTGAATTTCATATTCATAATATGATAAATATATAAAGTATTAATGCATTGCTATCACCATTATTTTCTTAGTGACTTCACAGGGAAAATGACTGCAATTTTTTTTTTTTTGAGAGATTTTTGCTGTAGGGCACATGTACTCGCCAGAAAGACAGAGAGAGACAGAGAATCAAAAGGCAAGAAATCACCCCCCCCATGGGGGATGGCTCACGCTGCAATCCCTTCTCCTTTATTCTCCTCTCGGGACCCTAGGCATGCACGCACACGTGCCCGGCATGAGTTTAAGCCACTGGGTCCAGGACTTGAACTACATGGGAGTCCAGCGATGTAGCCATTATGCCTACTGCTGGTCCCATGACTGCAAATTAAAAAATAAAAATTTGCAGAGGGTGAGGATGCTCAGCAGAAAAAGAGAGAAAAAGTGAGAAAGCACATCCCCCCCCATAGGGGATGGCCAGGCTGCAATCCCTTCTCTTCCATTTCTTCCTCCTTTCTGGTTTCCAACACGCACACACAAACCCACCATGTTTCTCAAGCTGCTGGGGCTACTACTGAAACTGCTAAGTAAGCCATGTGGGATCCAGAGTCACTTTAACTACATGCCATGAGCTGACCTGATGACTTGTTCTGAGAAGAAAACTGCTTGTTTTTTTGGGTCCAGGTAGAAACATTTTATGTGCATTCCATATCAGTTCATTAAAAGGAAAAGAAAAAGGAACTAACAGATGGTGTAATGGTTATATCACTGGTCTTCCACCTGGCTGACCGTGGTTTGAGTCTTGGACCTGGAGGCTTGAAATTCATGGTGGGTATGTATTCATGCATGCCCAAAATCCCAAGAGGAGAATGCAGGAAAAGGGATTGCAGCGTGGCCATCCCCTTGGGATTTTTCTGTCTCTGTCTCTCTGGTGAGTGCACATGCCCTGTAGCAAAAATTTCTCCTCCAACCCCCCAAAAGTTTTGTTCTAATGCTTAAAAAAAGTAACTAACACCCAGGTAGAACATGTCATAACACATCAAGCACAACGCTGTATTTTAAAAGGTGTGAATTTAGTTTATATTCATTTTATATTAAGATATAAGTTAATGACTTATATTTTGCAGGAGTTATCACAAAATGTTACTGCCCAGTGCATTCTTGCAATTAATAAACAAATGACCGAAGAGTATTAACAGTCACGTGTGTAGTTAGAGTTTACACATGTACAAAACTTTGGGTAAGTCAACACTTTAAACTTATTTTTCAAACATTCAATGAACCCATTTCCCCAAAACCATTTGTAGAGAAGCAGAAGGTGTTACTAACTGTGGTAAAACATAAGAAGGGCAGGGGAGGCAAACACAAACTTGAGAATGTAAGAATGTCCACACCGTTCAGTCAATATTGAAAGACAGAATCAGACCATCTTCTATAACATAAAAGGAAACAAATCCCCATAATGAGATACTAGTCAGGAGAAAGAACATTATGGGGGCATATAGAACATTTATTTTCTCTACATAAATTTGCATATCTTAAATTCAATGCCAAATGCCATGTTTTGAGTTCAATTTAAGACTACCGTAGCATGTAGTTCTTGGTGAATCTAGACGGAATGGAATGAATGCTTAAATGGAAATGACAGAAAATACAAACTCTTCATTTGGTCATTATTGTTTTAACTCTTTAATGTCTTCCTTTTTTCACTAAGTGAGACCAATTATAGAAATGAAATCCCAAAACAAATAACTTATACTGCATCTGTTTCTGGAAAAACTAAATAGGATCATCTTTAGTGTGTTATTAAAATAGTAGTTGTGTTTTAACAAGCAAACAAACAAAAATTACTTCAACTCGTGTATAAGCTCACAAAGCAATATTTTAGAAATTTTATCTGATGTGTTTGCACTGTAATAAAATAAATCTGGGTAATGTAAGTAAAATGTGCTGGAGTATGAATAAAGAAAATTCCCAGTTAGCACTGATTTTATATATATATATTTTTTTTTTTTTGGAGAGGTTTTTGCTATAGGACGCGTGTGCTCGCCAGACAGACAGAGACAGACAGAGAGACAGAAAGTGAGAAATCACCTCACCACCACGCTGCAATCCCTTCTCCTCCATTCTTCTCTCGGGATCTTGGGCATGCACGCACACGCGCCCGGCGTGAGTTTTAAGCCACCAGGTCCGGGACTTGAACCGCGGTCGACTACATGGGAGTCCAGCGACATAGCCATTATGCAATCTGCTGGTCGCGCACTGATTATATTTTGAAGCAGTACATTGTCTTCGTGTTTTATGTCAGGAGTCCACGATCCACCAGCTGTAGTTCTGATTCACTGAGAAACGGAAGTACTTCATCCTGGTCCAGTCCCTTCTTCCTCCCTCTGTTTTAACATTTTCATTTTGAGATCAGGCACTTTGTGCCCAGGAATGTGGCGCTGCACATCGACTAAAAAATGTATCCATTGACCGTAGAATAATTATAGTACATTTAAAAAGGAAGATGATGTCTTCATTTAGAAAACAAAACACTGCATTATAGTTTTACAGTTACGACACAAGCTCCAGCTCTT
>NW_006206760.1:2121941-2152121 GCF_000334495.1 Tupaia belangeri chinensis
GAGGCACAGCGGAGCAACCTGAAAAAGAACGGAAAAGAGATGTGTCGGGTTTGCAGGTAAAATGTCAGTGCTACACCACAGGTGGTGAAATACTGAACTAATCTGTACTTGCTGGCAAAGAGCTGACCAGACCCCTGCTGCCCCAGTCCTCCAGCTGACCAGGTCCTGTTGCCAGGAATCTCCTTCGGATGTCCAAGTTTCAGAGACTAAATTGCTTTGCGTAGATCACGTGATTATGTACCTGCTCCTCTTTTAATAACTCAAGAACTGGTTTCTGTGAAATACTGTATTTTGGCCCAAATGATGCACAGTATGGATATTAAGAAATGCTGAACATTGAAAGTAACTGTGGCCAAAAAGAAGAAAATATCAAGTGCTATCTACAGAGGTCCTCTAAGAGCCAGGCCACCTCTGAGACAGTACAGACCCCACTGTGAGCCTGGGGATCTGCTTAACCCAGAGGAACCAGCCCCTTCATGCTCACTGTCTGCCATGCACATGGTTGAGACCTCTAGACTTATTCTACTACTTTTCAGCAGAGTAAATAGGTAATAAATGTCATCAAGCCAACTCCCTAGGAGTCAAAACAGATCTGGTGAATGAGACCTTGGAGTGAGGTGGAAACAGGGTATGGAGTTGCTAGAGGGAGAAATACGATTTTAATTTATCGATAAGGAACAATCCCTAGATCTTTCACTTCTTATTTTCTTCTTTTTCTTTTCTTTTTTTTTTTTTTTGAAAACATCATAGATATTGGGTAATTGCTAGTGGAAACAAAAGCGAAGACAAAGATAATTTCTGAAGCACTACTCTAAACACAGTAAGAAACGATGCATTTTTGAAGTTTTTTTTTTTTTTCCACAAGGCATGTGTGCTCATCAGAGAGACAGAGGGAGGGAAAGTGAGAGATCACCCTTCATGGGGGATGGCCATGCTGCAATTCCTTCTCCTTCATCCTCCTCTTGGGATTTTGGGCACACATACACGTGCCTATGGTGATTTTCAAGCCATAGGGTCTGGGACTCAAACTGTGGCTCGCCATATGGGAATCCAATGCTTTAACCACCATGCCACCTCATGGCCCCCAAATATATGTTAAGATATATATGTAATACAATTTTTAAAAAAATCAAATCCATAATGCAAAAGTGATTTTCTGATCAATAAGTGTACTTTAAGACAGATCAGATTTTGATTTTAAGAGATTTCTTAGTTGTTCTCCACCTGAATTTGTTGTTATATCTCCTTGAAGACTCGAATCACCTATTTTTAAAACCGTATCTATTTATGGTTTTGCAGAAGTAACTTCTGTATCATCTAAATCAAAATGTCAGTTTGTAATTAGCAGCTTTTGTCAAGACATCCAGGACACTAAGTCTCTCCACTGTGAAGAGCTGACATTGTCATGACAACGGCTAGAAAGTTCAGCTCGGAGAATTTATTAAACTCACAGCAGTCACCTCCAGCTGTGGGTCAAGGCTAATGGTGGAGTGGGTGGTGGTGGTGTAAAACCCTGTCATCTCATTTCAAGTCTCTCTATAAATGTCCTCTGTCCATTTGTCAGAACAGTGAAAGGAAGACCTGCATTTGTCAGAAACGATGGTTATAAATCCACATTTTCGGTGCTTTATTTATTTATTTTTTAGATTTTTGCCATAGGGCATATACACTCACCTGAGAGAGACACAGACAGGGAAAGTGAGAAATCACCCCTCCCCCCAGGGAAATGGCCACACCACAATCTTTTCTCTTACTGGGATTTGGGGCACACATGTACATGCACTCGGTATGATTTTTCAAGCTGCCATGTCTGGGACCTGAACTGTGGTCAGCCATGTGGGAATTGAGTGCCTTAATCACCAGGCTATCTGCTGGCACCATTTGAAGTGCTTTAAAGTAGCAATACAGGTGGCACGCAAACAAAATAGCTATGTAGTCACAGATTAGTAACTGTGATAGAGTGACTCAACATACAGTATCTACTGCTGGGACCAGCAGATGGCGTAATGATTACATTGCTGAACTCCCATGTAGCCAACCATGGTTCAAGTCTTGGACCCAGTGGCTTAAACCTCACACTGGGCACGTGTGCATCATGTCCAACATCCCAAGAGGAGAGTGGAGGAGAAGGGATTGCTGCATGGCCATCTCCCCCTTGGGGGTGATTTCTTGCTTTCTCGCTGTCTCTAAAGCGAGCGTGCATACCCTATAGGAAAAATATTTTAAAAAAATTATCTATTGCTATAACAACAAATCTCAAATACTGGCCAATAGAGTTTCTTGTAACTGGACTAAGGGCTTAAATCAAACATGCAAAGAAGAGATTCTCTTGTCTCTCTGATCTCTTTGGTGGTCATCCCCAGCTGTGGCTACCATGGTGGGTCAAGTCTTAGACAATAAGATCTGAAGATCACCAGTCTTTGCTCTCAATTCTGTTTCCCACCCTGCTTCCAGGAAGCTGCCCTTCAGTTTTGCTTTTTCTTTCTACAAGCTGGACTCCCACCCTCCCTCCCACTGTCATCTCCATTATGAGAGAAAAATTCTTGGCTCAATTTTCATTTTATTTTATTATTATTTTTTGCTACAGGGCATGTGAACTCGAGAGAGAGCGAGCGAGAGAGACATCACTTCTCAGGTGGCAGGGCCACACCGCAATCCCTTCTCCTCCTGTCTCCTCTTGGGATTTTGGGCACACATGCACATGTACCTGGTGTGATTTTCAAGCCACCCAGTCCAGAACTCAAAACTACACAGTAAGCTATGTGGGATCCAGCACCTTAACCTCCATGCCACCTACCAGCCCCCTTGGCTCCAGTTTTAACTTCACCACTAGTTGCTATGTGATTTTGAGTTAGCTATTTAACTTCTCTGTGTCAGATTCCTCATCTTGTTCAATGGGGGAAATAATGGAGCTTAGAGTGATGTTGGAAAGATTTAATAAATTCTTTTTTTAAAAAAATTATTATTATTCATTCAATATATTTATTATTCTTCAGTTTGACCAGAGAGAGACAGAGAGGGAGAGAGGAAGCATGAGAAAACAAGTCTCCAGGTCTAGGACTTGAACCGTGGTTGGCCATGTGGGAGTCCAACACCCCAACCACCACGTCACCTGCTGGCCCCAAGATTTAAGAAATTCTTCAATGTAAAGTTTCTAGTACAGAGCCTGGCACATCAACTGTGCTCATTGAATGTGAACTTTTTGTCATTGTTTTAAAGCTGCATGCCCCAGGACCAGCAGACGGTGCAATGGTTACATTGCTGGACTCTCACGTGGTCAACCATGGTTTGAGTGCCGGACCTGGCGGTGAAACTCATACTGGGCACATGTATGTGTGTGCCCCAAATCCCAAGAGGAGAATGGAGAAGGGATTTGCAGTGTGGCCATTCCCCTGAGGGGTGATTTTTCGCTTTCTGTCCTCCTGCGAGCACATGCGCCCTATAGCAGGAACTAAAAAAACAAAAAAAAAGAAAAAGAAAAGAAAACCCAAAAAACTACAAGTACCTCTAGCTCCCTATTATGTTATTGTTCTCTTCTCAAAAAACTACAAGTCCCTCTAGCTCCCTATTATGTTATTGTTCTCTTTGCTTTTTAAACTACATGGGGGCTTCTGCTTCTATCATATTCTCAGAGCGCCCTACAATTTCATGAATAACCAATCATCTTTATTCTTCTCTATATGAGGGGTCTTCAAAGAGATCATGAAAAATGCATATTACAAAAAAACCATCATGGATTTCTAATTTCTTTTTGTATCACAAATACACTCATACTTTAATTCCACCTCTTTGCCAACCTTGTTGAAGGCCTCCCCCCTAATACTGTTAAACCTCCTCTCCTCCCTTCAAATGCTCTATGGCATTGTCTTCTAAAGACCTCTCTGAGCGTTCCTTTGGTGTTCTCTTGAAACCTGCATCTCCCAGTCCAACCTAATAAGTGTGAGTATACAAAGGAAGAAGGGCAGGTCTTGGCAGTGCTACTGTCCCCATCTAGGGTGACCCTGTCAAACCTTGCCATTGAGGAATCTTCTACAAGTCTTTCCTTCTGTGCACTTTCCCCAGCTCCAACTTACCCTGTCCCCAGCCGCATCACTGTCTTGGGTAGAAGTGTTTGCTGGCTCTCATGATCAGACTCTTTGGCTCGGCCTTCACAGAGTGCCACTCTGACCCGATCTTCCTCTCCAGTAAGAAGTCCTACTCTTCTCAAGCATGGATCTTTTTAGCCAGCCATATTCCCTCAATGTCTTGTACATTTCTGTTTCCGTGACATTTCATTCATGTTTTCTCACCCAGCTTTCCTTTCCTTCCCAACCTTTTTGATGCAGATCAATTTACTAAGGCTTAGCTTACATCCCACTTCCTTCTCGTGAAAGTCTTCCCAACAACCACCTCCTTTCTTCTCATCGATTTCCCACATCACTGACTGCCCATGTCAGGAGACAGGATATCACACGCCTGATAGCCTTGATTGCGAGTTCTCCCCTTGCACACAGAGAGCTTTCCTACCTAAGACGCTCTATGACAGCAGGAAGTCCCAGTTTTGTTTTCTTGGCAACAATGACCACTGCTGCTTGTATGTAAGAAAACCCTGGCCCAGTTAAACGTTTACTGTGTGTCTTTGATGTGGCAGATGCTGAATTGGGTATTAAAAGAACAAAATTCCCGATTTCATTCTTGGAGATACTGGAAGCAAAGATTGCACAGAGCTTTCTTATAAGGGCTAGGCCCTCCCAGAAATACACATGGTTGGAATTCTCTCTGTTAACAGGTTGGCCAGTTCAAGATTCTTATTTATTAATCTAAGATTGTCATCTTTATTAGGTTAGAATTAGAAATTTAGTCTGTTCCCCAACAGTGGCTTAAGTATTTAAAAATTCTTGTGGGCTAGTCCAAAGGCTGGTGGTTAAGGTGGCTGGATGCACATGACCCATGGCATGGTTTAAGTCGTAGACCTGATGGTAAGAAAAAACACACCAGGTACATGTGCATGCGTGCCCAAAATCCTAAAAGGAGGGGTAAGTGGATGAGAAGGGATTGCAGAGTGACCATGCCCATTGGGGTATTTTCTCACTCCCCACCCCCCTCCCCTTCTCTTTCTCTGGCAAGTGCATTAGCCCTCTGGCAAATCTTAAAAACAAAAACAAAACAAAAACCACTTTGTTCCTATTGGGTAGGTTCCAGTTTTTCTGATGAATATCCTTCCTTATTTTCCACAGTCTCTCTCCATTCATTAGAGAACTCCTGTGGCCCTGTCAGCTGTCTCAGTGCTAGAAAAATGGTGGCAGATCAATCATTTATCTTGAGTATTAACTTATACTCCAAAGGTGATTTTGGATTTTAATTGTATTATAAAATTAAACTATCGCTTTTGTTTGTTTGTTTGTTTTTTTTTTTGAGAGGTTTTCGCTATAGGGCACCGTGCGCTCGCCAGACAGAGAGAGACATAGAGACAGAAAGCGAGAAATCACTCCTCAGGGGGGATGGTCACGCCGCAATCCCTTCTCCTCCATCCTCCTCTCAGGATCTTGGGCACACACGCACACGCGCCCGGTGTGAGTTTTAAGCCACCGGGTCCGGGACGTGAACCGCGGTCGACTACATGGGAGTCTAGCGACATAGCCATTACGCTAACTGCTGGTTCCCTCGTTTTTGTTTCTATAGTGGATCAAGAGATGGCTTTATCCTAATTTATGCTATATATTTTAACACTGGACAGAAAATGGAGAGAGAATGTTTTACCAACGGAATCGTTTTGACAAAAGAGCAAGTGTGATAATGAAAAGCGAAACGCCATACCTGGGTCCACTCGTTCGTCTGGGGGTCGTAAGCCTCCACCGTGTTAAGGTAAGTCTGTCCGTCATACCCGCCCACTGCATACAGCTTATCGCCCAGTAAACAGACGCCCACCGCGTCCCGGCTGATGCTCATGGACGCCACCGCGGTCCACATGTCTGTTTTGGGGTCGTATCTGAGACAAAAGTGTAGAACTTCAGTGGATACAATTCTCAACATGTTTTCCATGAAAAAAGTTTAATTCTTTTTTTGGAGAGGTTTTTTGCTATAGGGCGCGTGCGCTCGCCAAAAAGACAGAGAGACAGAAAGTGAGAAATCACCCCCCAGGGGGGATGGCCACGCCACATTCCCTTCTCCTCCATTCTTCTCTCGGGATCTTGGGGACGTACGCACATGCGTCTGGCGTGAGTTCTAAACCACCGGGTCCGGGGCGTGAACCACGGTCGACTACGTGGGAGTCCAGAGACATAGCCATTACGCTAACTGCTGGGTCCCAAGAAAAACTTTTAAAAAAGCAGCTAAAGTAAAGACTGAAAACTGCTTTAATGATTGGACTACTTAAAATCTAGGGAAATCGGCACGTGAAGCGCTGTGTAAGATGACACACGGCCTCAATCATCCCAGCTGTCCGTTCGTGGACCCTCGTGTTCCTTGCACGAGGTGTCCTGAGTAGAGCTGCCCACAGTTGTCTAAGAGCAGAGCTGCCATGCTAGGGTGACCCACGTTCTCTCTAATACCTCTTAGACCAAAGAGCAGCCCTTCACGGGTGCAGCAGGACAGTGAGCCCACCATTCACGAGGCCAAGAGTACAATGCCTTCCATATGCCTGACCTAGGATATTACACAGAACAGGCGTAGTCTGAATTGCTTCCTCCCCAATATGGGTGAAATGCCCGGATGTAATTACTCCTTCATGAAAAAACAACCACCGCATCTTATTTGTGATTTCTCAGAAAGTGCTCATTATCCACAAACTTTGCTTTATTTTTTTTTGATCCTTCTAGTCATTTACAACTTATTGAGCCGGTCACACTAATCTCAGAAGCAGTCTAGACACACACACACACACACACACACACATTTATTAACTTCCTACTTCTCTAGAATCTCAAATCCTTAATAAAGCCTTAGACTCCATGATCCGCCCGTACACCACTCCATTCCTCCCTTCCCATCGCTCACTCCATCACCCTGTCCTCCAGCCATCATGGCCGCCTCTTGGTTTCCAGTATGGCCCATTTTCCTTTCTGTTTGGGAGTGTTCACACAGGCTCCTATTGAGGCCACCTCCCAAACCCATTCAGTTCTCCCCATTGCTTGGAATAGATTTCACATCGCAGACAGGAACCTGGTCTAGGGGCCAAGTGTTCTGCTCGTGGACTCTTTGCCTGGCCCCATACTTTAGTTTCATGAACCCAGTGAGGACGATGTGTTTACTAGGCTTGTAAGTCTTATTCTCAGCCTTTTGTTCTAGTCTGTTACTTTGCAGGATTCCCTTTCATACTAAAATGTGTCATCAACGTCCCTGTCCTTTACACTTCTCATTTAACCTCCAGCCTCTATTCATTCTCTCTGAAATTCATCAAGCTCCTTTTCTTTCCTTACTCGGTGTGGTGTTCAGCAAACGCGCACAACGTAATCACGTGTCATGTGATTCCATCCATCAGTCAATCAATCAATGCAAAGTTTCTCAGGCAAAGTTTAAGGCAATGGCAGCAGCGTGGAGAGAGAAGAATCTGCCTGGGCCACTGGTGGACAGAGGGCGAGACGCCCAGAGCGGACAACCCAGGCCTCCAGAGCACCCAAGGGACCGCCTCGCAGAGGTGGGTGCTCGGTAAGCAGTTGCTCATCTGTCTGAAAGCATCAGAGATCTATGTCTTTGTCCCCCTCTGGCCCCCCGACCCCGTTTCCCTTCACAGCACGTTACCTCTCCACGCAGTCCGAGAGCCGGGAAGTCAGGTTGGAAGCGGGGGCGTCATGGCCTCCGATGGCATAGAGCAGCCCGTTCCAGGTCGTGACCCCCACGCCGCCTCTCCTCTTGGACATCTGTGCGCACGGCGTCCACTTGTTCGTGTGAGGGTCAAAACACTCTACGGACTTGAGGCAGGAACTTCCGTCGCGACCACCAACTGCGTAAAGTCTGTGAAAGGAACGATGAAACGGTACAGAGGGAACAGTGTGGTGACTGTTTTGAAGACAGAGGCTATTCTTGCAGGATTCCATGGAGTTTAAGGTGCATTGAGTACGAGGCACCTTGGCACTGTATGTGCCATTAGGAAAGAAATATGCCAACAGTTACATGACACCTGCATACACCATATGTGTGCGCATGACAAAGAGCAAAATGACACACAACGGCAGGAACAGCTACTTCACAGCTGCCACCTGTCTGACTCGTCATGCTGATTATAAGATGCACGTACTTTTTTTCTTTTTTTTTTTTTAAATTTTAGTTTAGCCATTGGAAGCATGTGCTCTTGCCACAATCCCTTTTCCTCCATTCTTCTCTTGGGATCTGGAGCATGCATACACATGTGCCTGGTGTGATTTTTTTTTTTTTTTTGAGAAGTTTTTGCTATAGGACGCATGCGCTCGCCAGACAGGCAGACAGAGACAGAGAGATAGAAAGCGAGAAATCACCCCTTGGGGGATGGCCACGCTGCAATCCCTTCTCCTCCGTTCTCCTCTCAGGATCTTGGGCACGCACTCACACAAGCCCGGCGTGAGTTTTAAGCCACCAAGTCCAGGATGCGAACCGTGATCGACTACATGGGAGCCCAGCGACATAGCCATTACGCTAACTGCTGGTCCCGTGCCTGGTGTGATTTTTCAAGCAGCCAGGTCTGGGACTTGAACCATGTCATTGGCTATGTGGGATCAGTCTCCTTAATCACTGTGCCACTGGCTGGCCCAAAAGGCACTGTCAGTTCACAGGGGTCAAAGTGTGTGTCTTAGAATAGGTGAAGATATGGCACAGACACGGACCATGTCTTGTTTTTAAGTAGCTAAGACAGCGCTTGACTATAAAGCACAGAAACTAACCTTTCTGAGCACCTGCCACAGGTGAGGTGCTTTACATCTATTAACTTAATCTCCCCCGTGACGCTGGGAGACACCATCCGTACCTCTGTTTCACAGGTGAAGAAACAGGGGCTCACAGAGAGTAAGGGGCTTGCACGGGGTCACCCAGTAAGAAGCAGAATCAGGACACATGGTTACATTGATGAGCAGCTGAGATGCTCTTGTAATATAGCAATAGGAGAATGAAAGAGTAGCTTGAGACAATGGCATGTAAATGAGTATATAGAAATTATTGTAGAAGAGAATATGTTAATCTAAAATATGGTATGTGAATGACCTAAATGCTGTTCGATTTTAATGCATTAGCAGTCCATATGTGAAATAGTTTTTTACTCTGAATTAAAAATATATGTAAACTATTTTTAATGATTTAGACACAATATTTTTTATTAAGCAAAACATTTTCCTGTACTTTTCTTTTTTTCGGAGAGGCTTTTTGCTATAGGGTATGTGCGCTCTCCAGAAAGACAGAGAGAGACAGAGAGACAGAAAGTGAGAAATCACCTCCCAGAGGGGACAGCCATGCTGCAATCCCTTCTCCTCCATTCTCCTCTCGGGATCTTGGGCATGCACACACACGTGCCTGGCGTGAGTTTAGGTCACCGGACCCAGGACTTGAACTACAGTTGACTATATGGGAGTCCAGAGACATAGCCATTACACTAACTGCTGGTCCCTCTATCATCATTTTAAGACTATTTCAATCCTTACTTCTTTCTGATTCTGGACGACCACAAAGTATTTTAAGTAAGCAAATGGTATGCAACAAGCACCTTTTATTTACCACCACCGAGGGCTTGTTTCACAGAAGAAAGGACTGAAAGGGTATGTGTGCGGTTTTCTAGTAACAGGAACTTTTGGTGACAGCTCCATTCAAAGCTATTTACAGCAGACAAGAGGCAAGAGAGGTCTTTCTAATCCCCCTCCGGCTATCCCCAGTGTAACAAGATAAGAAAGGGGAGTAAAAGTAAAAATAAGCCAGCAGAAAAGATGGAAGAAAATTTTAAGGCAACCCTGAGAGAAATTGCCTTAGGGCAAGTGCACTCACTAGGGAGAGAGAGAGAGGGAGAGAGAGAGAGACAGTGAGAGGGAAAGCGAGAAATCACCTCCCAAGGGGGATGGCCATGCCACAATCCTTTCTCCTCCATTCTCCTCCTGGGATTGTGGGCATGCATGCATACGTGCTCGAGGTGATTTTGGAGCCACCAGGTCATGTGGGAGTCCAGTGACATAACCACTATGTCATCTGCTGCCCCTGACACTATACGACCTTTTTTGGTAAAGAATTATTTTATTTAACTTTATTTATTTATTAATTTAAATTTGACCAGAGAGGGACAGAGTGAGAGAGAAAGAGAGAGGGAATAGAGAAAGCAAGCTGCCAGGTCCAGGACTCGAACCACGGTCGGCTATGTGGGAGTCCAGTGCCCTTAACTACCACACCACCTGCTGGCCCAACACTATACTACTTTTAAAAGACTGTGTACTTATTTATTTATTTTTTGGGGGGGCCATAGGGTATGTGCGCTTGCCAGAGAGATAGAGTGAGACAGAGATAGAGAGAAAGTGAGAAATCACCCCTGAGGTGGTGGCCATGCTGAAATCCCTTCTTCTCCATTCTCCTCCTGGGATTTTGGGCATGCACCCACATGTGCCTGGCACGATTTTCAAGCCATTAGGTCAGGAGCTCAAACCATGGTCAGACTTGTGGGAGTCCAGTGCGTTAACCACCGTGCCATCTGCTGGCCCAAGAATATGACCTTTCAAAGGTCTATAAACTACAGATTTTTACTGTACAGATGATTAATATTGAATAGGTATGTGATATTTCTATTTTGAAAATGACAGACAGAAGTGTATAGTATCTACATATTAGAATGAAAACCTACCTTAAGTTTTCATTTATATTTAGAACTACTATAAAAAAAGAGAGATTATTTTTAAAAAAGTCTTTTAATCACTCCTAAAGTATTTCTCTGCGTATATATATTAGAAAGCACCCCCCCATGGGAATGGTCTCACCATGACCCCTCCTCTTTAATCTCTCCCTCCTTTCAAGATTTAGGGCATGGATGCACACACACTTGGCACGTGTTTTTGAAGCCACTGGGTCTGGGACTCGAACTGCAGCTGGCCATGTGGGGTCAGGCCATTTTAACCCCTGGCTATCAGCTGGCCTTCTCCATGTATATTTTTAACTTGAACTGATATGGGTTAATAGTTTTGTTTTACTGCATTTCAAATGTAATTTTAAATACTTCCTTACTTTCCACTCAGTACTGCCACGCCTACTGTGCTCCTGGGGGTGGACATCGTAGCAACGAAATTCCACTGGCGGGCCTGAGGGTCCCACCTCTCCACCGTGTTCAGGTAGCTCCAGCCATCATGCCCTCCGACCGCATACATGGGGCCTTCCAGTACAGCCACGCCTGTGAGGAGACAGGAAGAAGGCATGACTTCTGATCTGTTGCTAAATCTTTGAGAAAACACATTTTACCTGAACAATAAACTTTAAATATGCAAATTTAGCCAAACAAAAATTTCTGATATAGGCGTCTGGTGGTGGCGGAGGTGTGTGTGAAATAGCTCTGCAGTCTGGTCTTAAAAGTTTTAGAGGCATGGGACCAGCAGTTAGCATAATGGCTATGTTGCTGGACTCACACGTAGTCGACTGTGGTTCAAGTCCCAGACCTGGTGACTTAAACTCACGCCGGGTGCGTGTGTGTCCATGCCCAAGATCCTGAGAGGAGAATGGAGGAGAAGGGATTGCGGCACGGCCATCGCCCCTGGGGGGCGATTTCTCTCTTTCTGTCTCTCTGTCTCTCTCTGTCTTTCTGGCGAGCGCACGCGCCCTATAGCAAAAGTTTTAGAGGTATTACTATTTTTTTTTTTTTTGAGAGATTTTTGCTATTGGGCACATGCACTTGCCAGAGAGATAGAAAATGAGAAATCACCCCCAAGGGGGGATGGCCATGCCACAATCCCTTCTCCATTCTCCTCTTGGGATTTTGGGCATGCACACACACCTGGCATGAGTTTTAAGCTGCTGGGTCTGGGGATCGAACCAGGTTGACTACATGGGAGTCCAGCAATGTAACCATT
The DNA here is from genome assembly GCF_000334495.1 of Tupaia belangeri chinensis. Lineage (NCBI taxonomy): Eukaryota > Metazoa > Chordata > Mammalia > Scandentia > Tupaiidae > Tupaia > Tupaia belangeri. The sequence goes on from NW_006206760.1 coordinate 2,133,917, forward strand.
ACTCCATCTACGGCTCCAAGAGGCATTATTTTTGGGGAACAACTATGAAATGTTATTTTAAATTTTAAAATTGCCTCAGATGCATACATTACCACTACTTAAGACATTTTTTCAATAATCTGGATTTAAGATATATTTGAAAAAGCATTTTTATTCCTTTCCCCCATTACTTTAAATTCATGAGATTTTACTATGGTCCTATTTTTAAAAATAGTTGTCTTTTTTAAAAAAAGAATTATCCACTCAATTTTATTTATGATCAAAATTATTATTATCGTTTATTAATTTTCTAAAAGGCACGTGTGCCTACCAGAGAGAGACAGAGAAAGAGAGGGACAGTGAGAAGGCCAGCTGCCAGGTCCAGGACTTGAACTGCGGTTGGCCATGTGGGAGTCTAGCACCTCAACCACCATTCCATCCATTGGCCCCAACTGTAGTTAGATTTGATACCACAACCTATTGGTATGACTCATGGGCAGAGAGCATTTGTTAATTTAATCCCACAGATATCTACTGAGCTCCTACTAAGTGCCAGGCACTCAACGGAACACAGAGGCAGGGGTTGTGCCTTCACAGACCTATTTTAGTCAGGGGACAGGCACAAATATGTTTCAGTTATCGTGAAATGCTAGTTTTTTAAAAAAGAATTATTTATTTAATTCCATTTGTTAGTATTATTTTTTAAATTTGACCAGAGACAGACAGAGAGAGAGAAAAGGAAAGTGAGAAAGCAAACCACCAGGTCCGGGGCTTGAACCACAGTCGGCCGGGTGGGAATTCAGTGCCTTTAACCACTATACCACTTGCCGACCTTTGAAATACTAATTTTAAAAAATGGAGCAGAGTAGAAGGGTAAGAAAGGGTTGGGAAGATGATAAGGTGATGTTTGAGTGGAAATGAAGTTAGGAAACCTGACGTGGGCTATCTGAGGGGGAGAGGGTGCTGCACGTGCAGAGGTCCTGAGGAGGCTTGTGCTGGGGGTACGGTAAGGGCGTGTGTGTGCATGTGTGTGTGCATGTGTGCATGCGTGCACGTGTGTGTGAGTGCGTGTATATGCATGTGTGTGAGTGTGCGTGTGAAGGAGTGCTCGGCCACTCAGCAGCCACGTTGATCGTCCCCTGCCTGTCAGAGCGCAACAGGGCCCAGGAAGCCTCACGCACCGCACCCCGAGCCCGCCTGCGTGGCCCAGCTTACCGAGGCCGTGCCGGTGTGTGGACATGGGCGGCATCACGCTCCAGGTTTTCGTCTTGGGGTTGTAGCACTCGACAGTGTTCAGCGTCTTCAGCCCGTCGCGGCCCCCCACCACGTACAGTTTGTCATCTAACACCGCGACACCAAACTGCAGCCTCCGCCCGTTCATGTTCGCTACCGGGGTCCACATATTTGTACGGAGGTCGTACTTCTCGATGCTCGTTGCTCCTTAAGGGTGACATATACGAGTTACGTGAATAACATTCTACCACGACTGGCTGTTTTATGCAACGCTATGCACAAAAGCATCGCTTTATTAGCACTGATGACAATAGCTCTGTAACACCCATAAGGCCCCTGCGTGATCTGGCCCCTGTTGCCATCTGTGAGCTCATGAAGGCCCCCACGAAGTCCCAGTATTAAAAGGACGGACGGGCAAGGATTCCCTATCAAAGGAAGCTGCAAGCAATACCCAGCGGGGGGCAGGAAGGGACTTCAGTGCCATGGAAGCCACAGGAGAACGTCCATAGCAGGTGGGTCTGCCAACAGGAACAAATGCTACTGAGAAGGGCAAGGAAAGTGAAGACTAAAAAGTATTGGACTGGAGCCAGTAGGTGGAGTAGTGGTTAAGATGCCGGACTCCCACATGGCCAACTGCAGTTCAAGCCCTGGACCCAGGGGCTTGAAAGTCATGTCAGGTGCATGTGCATGTGTGTCCAAAAAATCCTGAGAGGAGAATGGAGGGGAAGGGATTGTGGCGTGGCCATCTCCCCTGTGGGGGTGATTTCTTACTTTCTCTTTTTCTCTCTGGCAAGTGCCTGCTCCCTGTAGCAAAAAGTCTTTAAAAAAAAAAGAGAAAAAAAAGTATTGGATTGAACTACATGGAGGTCATGGATGGCTCCAAGGGAGTTCTTTTTTTTGGGAGAGGTTTTCACTATAGGGCACATGCGCTCGCCAGACAGAGAGAGACAGAGACAGAAAGTGAGAAATCACCTCCCAGGGGGGATGGCCACGCTGCAATCCCTTCTCCTCCATTCTCCTCTCGGGATCTTGGGCAAGCACGCACACGTGCCCGACATGAGTTTTAAGCCACCGGGTCCGGGACGCGAACCGCAGTCGACTACGTGGGAGTTCTTTATGTGAGTGGCTGAGTCATGTGTGGTGGGGTCTCACTCTCTCTCATGAAAAAATGAAATAAGCTTAAACAACAAAAAAGGGGCCTTATTGGAGAGAAACCCTTGAATGTGATTAATGCATCGAGGGCTTCGGTCATGTAGATCATTCAAGAGACAACAAAAGACAACCTTCCTTCAGTGGGTGAATACTTATTGACGCCATCTCCACGCGAGGCGCCGTTCTAGGCTCTGGAGGCTGTTCATGAGCAAAACCAACTCCTTGGTTTTCTGGAGCTTACCTGGGGAAAAGCAGACCCTAAAAAAGCGTATCAGGTACTACAACAGACTGGAAGTGCTGGGGAGGGTCAGAAAGCAGGAGGCACGAGGCCTCTGAATGGTCATGGAAGGCCCCAAGGTAGGGTGACGCTGGACAGAGGGTTCGAGCATGATTTCTGTCAGGCAGTTCTGTATCAGGGGGCTGAGCATTTCCAGGAGAAGGAAGAGCGAATGCAATAGCCCGATGGCGGCTACAACATTTGGCGCATTAGATGAATGGAGGCCAATGGAGTTGGAGTACGAGATCAGAGGGGGGTGGCTGACCATCCGTCCTCAGGAGGGTGGATCGATGCATCCTGAGACGAAGCGCCCAGAGCGCATCTAGCATATGCCCTGCACCCAGGGGGCTCTCCGTACGGTATTCACTGCTTTCCTAGGAAGAACTGCTGCAGGACTGCTCCAAAGGACTCCTAGATACTTCTGACCCTGACTCCCAAATATTTATATTTCACTACATTGGATTTCCTTTCTTTCTTTCTTCTTTCTTTATTTTTTGGAGAGGTTTTTGCTACAGGGTGCATGCGCTTACCAGAAAGACAGAGAGAGACAGAGAGACAGAAGCGAGAAGTCACCCCCTGGGGGGGATGACCATGCCGCAATCCCTTCTCCTCCATTCTCCTCTCGGGATCTTGGGCACACACACACACACGCCCAGCGTGAGTTGAAGCCACCGGGTCCAGGACTCGAACCACAGTTGACTACATGGGAGTCCAGCAACAGCCATTATGCTAACTGCTGGTCCCAGACTACATTTGATTTTCAAAGCATATATGCATGTGTTTTCTGCACGCATACATAAGAGTGAGTTGCAGATCCGATTCCTCTACACCCTAAATACGATGTCCCTACACCCTAGATACTTTATAGTTTATTTTCCTTAAAACAAGAAATTTTCTCATAGAACCAAAATACAGTCATCAAAATATGGAAATTTATACAAAGCTATTATCTCATCTGCAGGCTCTATTGGATTTTATGTTTCAATTATGTCCTAAACAGCAAAAGAGATTTCAAGATGATGTATATTACAGGAGCTGTCGTGTCTCTTTAGTCTCCTGTAATCTGGAACCATTCCTGAAGCTTTTTTGAATTTCATGACATGACTGTTTTTGAATACTGCAGACAGACAAGCTCTTTTGCAGAGTCTCTCGCATCGTAGGCTGGCGGGTTGGTTTCTCTGATCCAAGTTCGGACTACTCACTCTGGACAGAGCCGTCGATGAGCTGTCGAGTTCTTGGAGGTACACACTGACCCTCGGTCATCAGTTACTGGCCACGTGACCTTGGATCACTGGTCAAGGTGCCATGGGCCAGCTTTCTCCACTGCATGGACGCTATTTTACTCTTAGTAACTAATAAGCCCGTGGCAGGGAGGGGCCTTGATATGTCAGCCACCATTAATGATTCTTGATCGAATCAATTATTTTATAATGGTTGCCTAATGGTAATTGTTTTTTGAGGTTTTTGCCTTAGGGTGCATACACTCTCTGGAGAGAGATATAAGACAGAGACAGTGAGAGAGAGAGTAAGAAATCCCCCCCTCCAGGGGGATGGCCACTCCACAATCCCTTCTCCTCCATTCTCCTCCTGGGATCTCGGGCACGCACACACACACACGCCTGGTGTGTTTCAAGCCAACGAACTGCAGATGGCCATGCGGGAGTCCAGTGTTACTACTACACTGCTGGCCCGGCCAGATGGTAATTTAAAAACTTTCATCATTCATTCTACATTTATTAGTTGCCACTCTATCGGTGGTGTGTTTCTGATTTTAAATTTGCCACAGGGTACATGTGTTCACTGGAGAGGAACAGAGAGAGAGAGAGAGAGAGAGAGAGAGAGAGAGAGAGAGAGAAAGCACCCCCCCGGGGTGGAGTCCCTTCTTCTCCAGTCCCCTCTCGGGATTTTGGGCACTCACACACACATGCACCTGGTGTGTTTCTCTAGCCACCAGGTCTGGGACTTGAACTGTTCAGATGGTCGTGTGGGATCCAGCTGCCTCAATACCATGCCACCTGGCTGACATGCCTTCTCTTTTCTTTATTTGGATCAGTGTGGACTCATGGCTACTTCTTGTTGTGATAGGCATAATCATTTACTTTGATGCTCCAATTATCCCAGATTTGGATAGTGCCAGCTCCTACGAGCTGCTTTCTGTGCCTTTTGACTGGTCTCCATCTTTCCTTGAGCACTTCCTTACTCTGTGGCACCAGAGGCTGCCCGGGCTTACCTGCTACTTCTTTTGCCCCATCTGACAGCAGCCATTTCTCCCAAGAGTTCTCGGGCCACATACACCAGTTATTAAAACTATCTTCCCTCCCCCCTTTTACTTCCCCCCAAGAAAGGACTACTCGATACCTTTGGTGGAATCCATTCCTCCAACTGCGAATAAGGTGCCAACAGTCGACTTCCTAGGCTTCGTCCGAGGACTTTGTAACATGGGTCGTCTCTCTGGCAACAAGTGATACTTCATGGCTTCCATAATGAGTTTCTGACATTCTATATCATCCCGAAAAAGGGCATTGTTTTCCATGTCTGCCAAGAACTAGAAAAATGTTTTCCAAGTCACTAAGAAAATAGTGGAGTTAAAGGAATAAATGATATTCATAGCTCTCAAATGGTAATTACTGTTTTTTAAAACAAAGATTTTTGTTTGCTTGTTTTTGCTATAGGGCACACACACTCACTGGGGAGAGAGAGAGGAAGGGAGGGAAGGAAGGAGGGGTGGAGGGAGGGAGAAAGAGAGGGGGGGAAGAGAGAAACAAGTGAGAAAATCATCTGCTGGGAGATGACCACGACACGATCCCATCTCCTCCACTCTCCTCACACATGCCCAGAGAGTTTTTCAAGCCACTGGGTCTGGGACTCAAACCATGTAGCCAGCCATGTGGGATCCAGCACCTTCACCACGCCACCTGCTGGCCCATCATTTATCCTTTTAATCTACTTCTCTGCCTGCCTCCTTTTTTTCTATTATTTATCTCTCAACTGGAAGTTTGTAAAAGTTCTTTATAATACACATGCATAAAAAAGGTAACCTTTTATTTTTCAATTGTGTTTTTTTCTAGACTTATCATCTGACAATTTAGGTTGTGCATAAAAATTTTGCTGAACAAACAATTTTCATCAAATATGTGTCTTTCATTTCATAGCTTTTGAATTTTCAGTTCTGGTTAGAAAGCGTTTTTTGCTCCAGTCTCCTAGGTTATCTGGTGATACTTTTCTGCTTCATTTCTTTCATTTAGGCTACGGGTCTCCAACTCCCTTTCTTGAACTGGTACTAGTCCATGGCCTGTTAGGAACCGGGCTGCCCAATAAGAGGTGAGCGGCAGGCTAGCAAGTGAAGCTTCATCTGTATTTACAGCCGCTCCCCATTGCTCGCATTTTACCTGAGCTCCCACTCCTGTCAGATCAGTGGCAGTTTTAGATTCTCACAGGCGTGTGAAGCCTACTGTGAACAGCACATGTGAGGGATCTAGGTGGCATGCTCTCATAACCTCCCTACCCCCAGCACACACACCCGTCCTTGGAAAAACTGCCGGTTATGAAATCAGTCCCTGGTGCCAGAAAGGTTGAGGACTACTGATTTAGGTCACTGATCTTTGTGAAATTACTTTTTTTTTGGGGGGGGAGGAGGAGAGGTTTTTGCTATAGGGAATTTGCACTAGCCAGGAAGACAGAGAGAGACAGAGAGACTGCGAAAAATCACCTCCCAGGGGGGATGGCCACACAGCAATCCCTTCTCCTCCATTCTCCTCTTGGGATCTTGGGCACACACACAAGTGCTCCCGGCATGAGTTTAAGTCACCGGGTCTAGGACTCGAACTGTGGTCGACTACATGGGAGTCCAGCGACATAGCCATTACACCAATTGCTGGTCCCGTGAAATTACTTTTTAAATAAAGTATGAATGGAAGAGGAACATTGTTATTTTCTCCAAGATGAACAGCTCATTTTACACTAGTATTTATTAAATTAGTCCCTCCGTTTCCAACTGGATTAAACCTTGGCCATTTATTACATTCTCATAAACAGATCTCAAGGCATATGAGATTTTTTTTTTTTGATTCTTCATTCTAGTCTAATGATCTATTTGTCTATTACTATCTTAATACCATATTTTAATACAATGTCTTTGTGGCATATTCTGATATTTGATATTGAAAACTCCCCTGCTGTTAATTGTCATTGTTGTGTTGGCTATTTTTGAGCCCTTTATTTTTTATGTAAGCTTCAGAGAAGGTGACCCAGTTCTCTTTCACCATTGGCCCTCCTAGAATTAAAATAGAAACTGTCTTAAATTTATTTACTAACTTTGAGAGATTTACATTTTTGTGGTATTAAGTCTTTCTGTTCAAGAAACCTTCTCGTTTGCTATTTAACTTTCTTCTTATAGGTCTCATGCCTTTCTTTTATTAAATATATTTCTACATATTTCTTTTTATTATTATTGGTAATGGATTCAACATTTTTCATTTTGCATTTATTTTGCTGGCGGAGAGACAATCTACTGACTACAGAACACTTGTATTTTAACTTCCCACGGTACCACATTACTTATTAAACTCTAGGAGTTATGCATAATAACAATAATAATTATCACCTAATAGGCATGGTTTGATACGTTTTTCTAATGCATACACCATTTAACAATTTTGTTATTGCAATTGCTAAAATATTCAAAGCAATGTTTAATAAAGAGAGTGACGTGCATTAACCCTTTTCTGGCTGACGTCTACATTCTGGTCATGCAAACTACCTGCAGATCTAGAGCAGGATATATTGACTTAGACTCTGCAGTGTCATCTCCTACATGTCCGGGGGTGTCGGGCCCTCTTATCAGGGTGGCTAATTCATGATCTAGATCAAACGCCCCTTCAGGAGTTCTCTCTGCTTCCTTTCCATCAGTGTGGGTGGGCTGCTCCTACTTTTTTATAATGCCACGTTCCCTACCTCTCAGAGCCTTTGTCTCATCACATTATAATCACTGGTCTATTTTTAGATTTATTTCCTCCTCCACCTGCTCTCCCTCTCCATCCAGCAATTCTATACATGTGCCATTCGAGAGGTAGGGTGGTTTAGCAGAGAGGCACGCAACAGCACTTGGGTTCAAGTCCCACCTCAGCCTCTCGCTGGCTCTCTGACGTTAGCCAAGTAGCAAAGCCAAATAAAATGAAGAACAGGAATTTAGGCAATAACTTTGCAATTTCGAACAGATGGTTTTACTTTTTCGGTCTGTGACTTCATTTGTACAACAGGTGTTGGGCTAAATCATTTCCAAAGTGAGATGATTTATCTAAGAATGCATGGCTACGGTTATTAGCAATATCCTGGACGACAGAAAATTTAAAGGCCTCAGAGAGTCACGCAAGTACAGTATTATACATGTTGGAAACTGCAAAACTGAAGTAAGCTGTCAGGTTAATTAATTGCAGATTCTTTCCTAAGTCTAATAGGATTTTTCAGGTTTTCTTTTCTTTCCTCTAGAATAGGATAAGAAAAAAAAAATCAGCCAGGTAGCCGTAGAAATGTAACTCCCTTCTTCAAGTCTGATTTCAAGAGAAATGTGTTATGTTATTCTTGAGTTGTCATCAATTCATGCTGCTTCACTCCTAAGTATTCTATTCTACCTTTAAAAGGAAGGTCTTTCTTTTTCTTTTTTTTTCTTTTATTTTGGAGAGGTTTTCGCTATAGGGCGTGTGCGCTCGCCAGACAGAGACAGAGAGACAGAAAGTGAGAAATCACCCCCCCAGGTAAGATGGCCACGCCGCAATCCCTTCTCCTCCATTCTCCTCTCGGGATCTTGGGCACACACGCACACGCGCCCGGTGTGAGTTTTAAGCCACCGGGTCCGGGACGTGAACCGCGGTCGACTACGTGGGAGTCCAGCGACATAGCCATTATGCTAACTGCTGGTCCCAAAGGGAGGTCTTTCTTATAAAGCGGCGGCTCTGAGTTTGCTCTCTGTAAGGTAGACAGCAAACAGGCACTCTCACTGACGGCAGCAGGAAAGACTACATTATCTTCAAGATAATCACAAACGAGAGAAAATTTATGGCATTTTCACTTAAAAAAAAGAAAAGAAAGGCTGACCTTAAACAGTAACAGCTCTTTCTTTCCCTGCTTTCAAGGCCTTTTTTTTTTTTTCCATTCAAGGCCTTGAGCTAGGCGGAAGAATACACAGTGGAAATTCTTGTATATTTCAGTGAAAATTGTAAAAAGGGGAAACCATGCATTTAAATGTTATGATTGATTGCCTTGAATGAACCAACTGGATAGCTCTTAGTTCTTAAATAATGATAATAATAATACCAATATCATTCTTTGCTCTAAAAATTTTGTTATAGGGCACATGTGCTTATCAGAGAGAAACAGAGAGGGAGGGAGAGTGGGAAAGCACTCCCCGGGGTAAATAGCATTGCCACAATCCCTGCTCCTCTTGGGATTTTTTTTGTTTTAGAGAGAGAATGTATTTTTTTCTTTTTCTTCTTTCTTTCTTTCTTTCTTTCTTTCTTTCTTTCTTTCTTTCTTTTCTTTCTTTCTTTCTTTCTTTTTCTTTCTTTTCTCTCTTTCTTTCTTTCTTTCTTTCTTTCTTTCTTTCTTTCTTTCTTTCTTTCTTTCTCTCTCTCTCTCTCTCTCTCTCTCTTTCCTTCCTTCCTTCCTTCCTTCCTTCCTTCCTTCCTTCCTTCCTTCCTTCCTTCCTTCCTTCCTTCCTTCCTTCTTGCTATAGGGTGTGTGTGCTTGCCAGAGAGTCAGAGAGAGACAGAATGTGAGAAATCACCTCCCAGCGGGGATGACCATGCTGCAATCCCTTCTCTGCCCTTCTTCTCTTGGGATTTTGGGTATGTATGCACACATGCCTGGCATGAGTTTCAAGCTTCTGTGTCTGGGACTTGAATCATGGCTGATTATGTGGGAGTCCAGCAATGTAACCATTATGCCATCTGCTGGCCCCTCCTCTTGGAATTTTGAGCATGCACACACACGTGCCTGGTGTTTCTCTTGAGCTGCCATATCCAGGACTGGAACACGCCATCAGCCATCTGGGCTCCAGCTGCCCTAAGCACCACGCTACCGGCTGGCACCTCAACATCTTACTTCACTTCTGATTGTCATAATAATTCTGTGAGATAGAGAGGACATTTTCTCCACTTGACAGATGGAGAAACTGAGGGACATAAAAATGCCAAGCCATAGAGCTTTAAAATGGCAAAGCTAGCACTCCGTTATCATATTTTACTAATCTGTGTGTCACCAGAATCCAGTATTTACTAGGTACTTAGTAAACATGTGGCAAAGGAATTTACCTAAATATTCTAGAGTCTAATATTCCCTTTTTTTAAAAAAAAGATTTCTTTTCATAGGGCATGTGCGCTAGCCAGAGAGACAGAGAGACAATGAGAAGGAAAGTGAGAAGTCATCCCCTGGGGGGGATGACCACACTACAGTCTTTCTGCCATCTTCACTTGGGATTTTGGGCATGCATGAACATACACCTGGCATGACTTTCAAGCTGCTGGGTCCAGGACTCGAACCATGGCCAGCCATGTGGGAGTCCAGCGCCTTAATCACTATGCTACCGGTCTGGCCCTCCAGTGTTCCTTTTATTAACAGCTTTACTAATTCTCTTCAGATTGGTAGGATGGTTTACAGCTGAGTCAAATAAAATGACCAATTCCAGATCAAGAATGTTGACTGACGTAACATAGGTAGCCAGACCTTCTAGACTGGAAACGTTAGCAGGGTTTTACTGGCTTACTATCTTCTCACCTCTGGGTTTATTATTATTGCTATTATATTACTATAATAATTATGATTAGGTTTTTCCCACAGGGTGTGTGTTTGCTCACTGGAGAGAGACAGGAAAGGGAAAGTGAGAAATCACCCCTGGGAGGATGGCCACACCACAATCCCTTCTCCATTCTCCTCTTGGGGTTTTGAACACACATGCACACATGCCTAGTGTGATTTTTCCAGCCGCTGGCTCTGGGCCTCGAACTCTGGTTAGCCATGTAGAAGTCCAGTGCCTTAGCCACCACACCACCTGCTGGCCCCTCACCTATACATTTCTAGAAAACGTATGTAAAATTCCTTTACTTGAAGAACAGGCTAAGAAAAGACCCAATACACAGGCATCTATGAATTACCTGTGGTGCAAGAAGGGGTAGCCTAATATAAGCCAAAAGCTTACTGAGGTCTTTCCGTCTTTGCTCCAAATCGTGGCGGACCCAAGTGAGAAGGGCATTCAGGATTGTCTCCTCGTTGGGAATGTTCATGTCGTCACTGGCCAAGAGCTTCGCGATTTCGCTGGCTGGTAATAACACAAATTCCTGGTTTCTGATTACTTCCATGAAGTGCTCCTAGAGGGAAAAAACAGCAAACAAACGAAATCATACCTTCTGGCCCTCCCAGTTTATTTAAAAAACTAAGGGACCAGCAGTTAGCGTAATGGCTATGTCACTGGACTCCCACGTAGTCGACTGCAGTTCACGTCCCGGACCTGGTGGCTTAAAACTCACGCCGGGCACGTGTGCGTGTGTGCCCAAGATCCCGAGAGGAGAATGGAGGAGAAGGGATTGCGGTGTGGCCATCCCCCTGGGGGGTGATTTCTTGCTTTCTATCTCTCTGTCTCTCTCGGTCTGTCTGGCAAGCGCACGTGCCCTATAGCAAAAACCTCTCAAAAAAACAAAAAACAAAAAACAAAAAAACCCCAACTAAATGTCTTTTGTACTAGGCATCAAAAACAATTTATACCTTAAACCTTGAAAAGCATTATACTTCTGCTGCTGGTCGAAGTGTAAACTGGGACAACTATTTTGGGAAAATGTCTTGCCTTTTCTTATAAAATAAAATATGCATCTATTCTAAAAGAAAAAAAATTCTTTCATAGCAACTGTTATATACTTACTTGCTGCGAGAGGAACACAGCAGGAAAAATGAAACTGCAATTATGTTACCATTAGTAGAATTAAAACACTGTATTGTTATCGGGTGGGGGCGCTGAACTAAAACACTGTATTGTTATCGGGTGGGGGCGCTGAACTATGTTGTGTAAGATACTTGGTATTTTTGAGTCCAGATCTCTAAAGTTCAGAGACCTGTCCTAAGACACAGAATGAAAAACAATGATGGAGAGAAGGAAAAGAAAAATTTTAATGGAAAAGTAAAGATTTCTCTTTTTTTAAAAGAACTAGTATTTAATTTTATTTATTCATTCGTTTATTTTAATTTGACCAGAGGGAGACACGGGGAGAGAGCGAGAGAGAGGGAAAGTGAGAACACAAGCCACTAGGTCCAGGACTCGAACCACGGTCGGCCATGTGGGATTGTCCAGTGTCTTAATCACCACACCACCTGCTGGTCCCAGAAAAGTAAAGATTTCGAACAGAAAAGAAGTACACTCCTAAGCCAGAAAGGCACATGGATGGCAGCTGTCAGAGGACAGCTATACCGGGAATGGTGGTAAGTGTCACTTTTATTGTGGGGTCTTGTCATGAATACTTAGGATGGGAGGCTGTCATTGTAGCTGGCTTTTTTTTTTTTTTTTGGAAAGGTTTTCGCTATAGGGCATGTGCGCTGGCCAGATAGACAGAGACAGAGAGATAGAAAGCAAGAAATCACCCCCCAGAGAGGATGGTCACGCCACAATGCCTTCTCCTCCATTCTCTTCTCGGGATCTTGGGCACGCATGCACACGCGCTCGGCATGAGTTTTAAGTCACCGGGTCTGGGACGTGAACTGTGGTCAACTATGTGGGAGTCCAGCGACATAGCCATTACGCTAACTGCTGGTTCCCTGTAACTGGCTTTTTTATCTGAATTTGCCAGCTTCCATCTGTGTGTGTGAACTTCCCGTTTGGGTAAGGAATCTGAGGAATTTGATCACCCAATTACATAGGTCCAGTGTGAACTCTGAAATTATGAGTATTCACATAGAGCCTCTCCGCCCCAAGTTTACTGGCCCAGTGGAAGGCAGAATGTTGACCAAGATCTCAGTGAGGCAAGCTCTCTCTCTTGGCCCCAGGGGGTCTAACTGGGATCCCTGTTACCGTGACTGATGCATCAGATTGCCCCTTTGTTGACACATTAGAACTCCCTGCTCATAAGATCTACCTCTAACAGTATTCCTCATTAGTGGATTTTTGTTTTGTGCTATTTTAAAGGTTTTTACCCTGTGGTGCATGCACTTGCTAGAAAGATGGAAATAGACAATGAGAGGGCAAGTGAGAAATTACCCCCTCAAGGTGATGGCCATCCCGTAATCCCTTCTCCCCCATTTTGTCCTGGGATTCTGGACTTGCACACACACAAGCTGCGCAGTCTGAAACTCAAACCATGGTCGGCCATGTGGGAGTCCAGTGCCTCAAGCACCACGCCACCTGATAGACCCAACTTGTCAGTGTTTTTAAATGGACCTAACACATTTATGGACTGCTTTGGTCAAGGAAAGAAATACTTTAGGCAAGTCTTTAGAAGGAAGAATCAAAGACTGAACTAGACACTGAGATACTTGATTTTTTAACATCAAAAGCAGGACCAGCAGTTAGCGTAATGGCTATGTTGTGGAACTCCCATGTAGTCGACTGTAGTTCGAGTCCTGGACCTGGTGGCTTAAACTCACGTATGTGTACGTGCCCAAGATCCTGAGAGGAGAATGGAGGAGAAGGGATTGCGGTGTGGTCATTCTCTCTGGGGGGTGATTTCTCGCTTTCTGTCTCTCTGTCTGTCTCTGTCTTTCTGGCAAGTGCATGCACTCTATAGGAAAAATCTCTCAAAAAAAAAAAGTTAGTTTTGTGACTGCCGAAGAATTTGGCTAACAGTGCAGTCAAGTGCATGGGTGAGTCTGAGGTTGTCTCTCTCATTCAGAAAGTCTGGCTAGACTTCCCAGGACCATTCCAGATCACACAAGTCTTCCCAGATTCTGCCCAGGAAGAGCGCGTGCGCACATGGGGTCTTCAGAAGTTCATGGAAAATGTATATTATGAAAAAAAAAAAAAAAGCAAACTATGCATGGATGTCAATTGTTTTGGTTTGTACCAAAATAAACTCATTATTTAATTCCACTTTCCATTAAGTTTTTGAAGTCCCCTTATATCTGTCCTTAGGATTATCGTAGAACCAAATTGACTTTACATGAAGACCCGTTTTTTTTTTTTTTTTTTTTTTTGGTGTTATTTATTTATAAGACCACCCAGGATTTTAGGCCTTTTGTGAACATGTTAATTTCTTCTAATTTATATGCAAAGTTCTTTTGGTCTCATACGAAAAAGAACCAAAGAGAAAGTATTGAGCTAGAAAGGCCTCGCCCAGAACCTTGGACTGAAGAGGATCCCATCTGGGTCATCGATCCTTCCATAACTTGGAATGGGAGATAAAACTCAGGCGTGAGGTGAACTTCGCAGGCTACGATGCTAAATAATCTAGAGAGAAGGAAAACTTCCCCTCTGATTTGAGAGATTACAAATCTTAACGGACAGTCTACATAGTTCTAATACAAACGCAAATGCTAGACAGTGTCCCTTGTGTCGTCCTTATTGTGTTTTATACCCGATCACTGTCTCAGCATGCAGTTTAGTAAAAGAGCTAAGGCTGTCGATATTAGAGCTAGAGATAAGGACGATCAACAACTATCTCCTCTATTAAAATAAGAATTATATTTTCTACATAACTGTGGAAACCTAAGGGTGGAACTGAGCTAAAATACATCTTGAGTTGACATTCCTCTCAGCAGAAATTCCTACGAGGAAAACCATTCATGAATAATGAACTAAATTCAATTGCTTCAATTCATCATGATTAATGATGATTAAAGACACCCAAATGAGTCTATTTTAAATGACTGATAATCATTTTCAGAAATATATTTTAGTAAGATCTCAAGGCTGACATGGCTTCGTTGTAGCCAGCTCTGTGCTGATATTATACAATGATGTGGTATCCAGTAAGTGCTATTATTCCGCTCTCTCGCAGTTTAATCCTTGAATAGAACAGTTTGCAAATGGAAAACAAAGCTGAATACCTAACAATGCTCTTTACGTCATCATTTATAATACTGAAAAATGGGAGCTAGCCTAACTGTCCATCTATAAGGGGTTGTGGCTAAATCAATTAGTAAACAGGCATTAAAAATTTCAAGGATGCGGCCAGCAGGTAGCATGGTGGTGGAAGCACTGGACTCCCACATGGCCGGCCACAGTTTGAGTCCCAGACCCGACGACTTGCTTTCTTACTTTCTCTCTCTCTCTTTCTCTCTCTCCATGACTCTCTCTGTTCAGGTTAAAAAATAATAATGAATAACATTTAATAAATATTTCTTTTTTAAAACTTTCAAGGACAAAGATTCAGAGCTACATGGAAAGATAGTCATATGTAATGTTAGGTGACATTCTGAAGAAATTGAAACAGTATACATTTCTAATTGCTAAAAGGTATAATGTATAGCAGAATCAGCACATTTATAAAATACTGGTGCAACTATTGCCATATTTTCAAATGTTCTTAATTGCATTTCCTCAGTGAAAAAAGAATTATATAATTTACTTGATTAATTATTTGCTGATACATCTATTTCAAAACAATGCTCGCTCCATTCTAGTATAATTTATATTTAATTATAAGTATATAACTTAATAATTATAATTATATAAATTGACAAAGTATATAAATTAGTTATTTTATATTTAAATAAAAATGGAGTTTTTCAGCAACTTATGAATTACTACTAAACTCAAGGTTTAACACAAAATGCTTTTTAAAAGTGCGAATTTGGTTTTGAAGCAGTCATTTTAATAGAATTCAATATTTTCATAATTTTCTAAGATTGAAAAACTAAATTTAAAGTTTTTCCTTTTAAGTTTTTGCCACAGGGCATGTGAGCTCTCCAGAGAGAGAGACAGAGAGACGGAAAGTGAGAAATCATCCTCCTGGGAGGAGGAGGGGTGGCCACACCACAATCCCTTCTCCACTCTTCTCCTAAGATTTTGGGCACACACACACACACACACACACGTGCCTGGCATGATTTTCAAGCCGCTGGGTCTGGGACCTGAAGGTCAGTCTACCATGTGGAAGTCCAGCCTCTTAATCACTATGCCATCTGCTGATCCCCTAAATTTAACATTTTAATTAATGAGATTAAATAACCAGTCTGAAACTTTCTTTTAGAGGCTAAATAACTAACTCCAGGAAGTGAGTAGTAGCAGTCAGAACAAAAGTTCCCAGACTTCAGGGTCTTAAGGAACTGCTTGGGGACCAGTAGGTGGCGTGGTGGTTAAGGTGCTGGAAACTCCCACATGGCCGACCAAAGTTCGAGTCCCGGACCTGGTGGCTTGCTTTCTCACTTTCTCTCTGGTCAAATTATAATTAAAAAAATGAATAAATAAAATGAAATAAATCATTTAAAAAAGAAGAAGAAGGAACTGCTTTCTTACTTGTTTTTATGTAGGATGGGATAAATCCCTAGTGCATGCACTGTTTACTGGACGAACTCGCTGGTGAAGCATATGGCTCTCTAATATTTCAAATCCCTTTTTCAATACAAATCATCGTACTACCAAACACTTGCTGGCATTGTGTCCTTTTCCCCTTGGGAATAGTATTTAAGCAAATGAAATTACTGAGGGGTTTATTTAAACTGGAGACTGAATTTTGCTATACATGTTCGTTCAGTTCCCATAGCGACGATTCAGATCAAACAATCGGCCTCTAAATTACTTATTATTATTAGAATTCAATTTCATGTCTCTGTTGCAACCAAATAACATTAAATAATGGCCTTGAGAAAAAAAAAAGAAAACTTACTACAACTAATTGGCTATGAAAATAGCTTTAAAAATATTCAGCTAATTTAAATTCAATGTATGGCTAAGCTTTAAAGCAGTAATCATGTCTCTACTGTAAACAAGAGTGACCTAAATACATACCAATGTTTTTATGTGAATAAAACTCTGTCCCAGGGAAGAATGATTAAATTATGAACTTATTATGAGGAAGAAAAGCATCCAGCTTTATTTTATTTATTTAAAGCCATCTCATTCCAAAAATGTACACATTTCAAAAAGCAGGTGTAAAGTTAAAACGAGAAATCTATGATGAAGTATAAAAATGAATGGGGAAAATAATCTTTCAACTTATTATTTTTTTAAGTTTTTAAAAATAATTAATTAATTAATTAATTATTGCCATAGGGCACATATGCTCAGGGAGACTCAGAGTCAGTGAAAGGGAAAGTGAGAAATCACCCCACCACCTCCCGGGGGGAACGGCCACGCTGCAATCCTGTCTCTTCCACTCTCCTCTTGGGATTTTGGGCACACACACACATGCCCAGTGTGATTTTCAAGTACCTGGGTCCAGGAATTGATCTGCTGTCAGTCATGTGGGAGTCCAGTGCCTTAACCACTATACAACCTGCTGGCCCCAGAAAATCATCTTTCAAAGGACTAATTCTTTTTTTAAGTTTTTTTTTTTTTTTTTTTGCCATAGGGAGTACTCATTTGCCAGAGAGACAGAGAGCAGGAAAGTGAGAAATCACCCGTCAGGGGAGATGGCCACCCTGCAGTCCCTTCTCCATCCTCCTCTTGGGATTTTGGGTACACATACACACATTTGTGCCTGGTGTGTTTCAAGCTGCCAGATCTGGGATTTGAACTATGGTCAGCCATGTGGGAGTCCAGTGCCTTACCCACCACCCTCAAAGGACTACATTTTGTAAATGTCCATCTACAGACTGGGCAGTAGCACAGCGGTAAACCGTGATGCTCTTGAGGCTGTGGCGGGAAGGCTTGTGTTTTTGTCTGCACACCTCCCTGAGTGCGTCAGGCTCGTTAACCCATCATCCAGGCTAGCTGGAGCTGGCGGGTAGACTGTGGCATCTACTTGGCATTCTTGGAGGTGCTGTTCTTCTGTCTTTCTCTCTCTCAGGTCCAGCAGGTGGCATGGTGGTTAAGGCACTGGACCTCCCACGCAGCTGACCATGGTTCAAGTCCTGGACCTAGCAGCTTGAAACTCATATCAGGAATATGTGCGTGCATGTCCAAAATTCTAAGAGAATGGAGGAGAAGGGATTGTGATATGGCCATTCCCCCTGTGGGGGGTGAGGGAATGATTTTCTCACTTTCTGTTTCTCTCTGTGTCCCTGGCGAGCACACAAAATCTCTCTCTCAAATAAAAAAATCTGTCTCTCTCTCTGTATGTCTCTTCCACTTGTAGAAGAGATACACTTAAAAAAATCAACTCAGTACTACACTAGGTCTGTATATTATTATCATATTGCACCATCTTGTTTTTTCACTCGAGACCCCGTGAAAATCACAAACAAAAAACAGTTCTTGTAATCAGTTGTGACGTGACTTGACCACAGAGAGAAAAACCAATCATAAACGCTGTTTTGTATGAATGTGTTTATCCTTTCACTCAAATCCCTACTGTGTTGAACGAGTACATCTATACCTTCAGCCTTCGGCATTTGTGGATGCAACCAATTGTGGGTCCAAAGAATTTGGAAAAAAAAAAAGAATGTCCAGAAGATTCCAAAGAGCAAAACTTGACATTGCTGTGTGCCGAG